>NC_142383.1:17215030-17550030 GCF_059441005.1 Hippichthys cyanospilos | reverse complement strand
AAAGCCAAAGACAAAACGAAACAAAAAAAAGCCACGCGGCTAAAAGGGCGCCGGGTGGAAAGTTTGAATTATTCACCGTTACCGGAGGAGAGCTGACGCGGCTCACCGTGGTTAATATTGCATCGCTTGACCCATCATGTTTGTCTCGCGTCGCTCATAGAGCTAACGCCGCTGACATTTCTAATTGGCATTAGGAAAGTAGTAAAAATAATAGCATAAATAACAGAACACATTAATATAATCAATAATATATCAACAATAACTAAACATGCATACCGTATATATATTGTAATATAAAAAATATTAAATAATAAAAAATATATTGTATTTGACATTAGGAAAACCATATAAATGATGAATAATATTATTTTATTATAATTATTTAATTGTATTTATTATTTTTAAGGAATAATAAAAAATATTGTATACTATAAATAATAAAAACAACTATAAATATACTGTACATAAAATAAACAGAAAATAATAATTATAGTAAATAACGCATATAATACAAATATGATTTAAAAAAATAATATATGATAATATATAATAATATGATTGATAAAATAATATTGTGTTTGACATTAGGAAAAATGTAAAAATACAATATCATATTAAAATAGGAAATATAATAGAACACTATAATAAATAATAATAGATACATTATACATATATAAAATAAAAATGATAAAACAAATCATAAAATAACCGTAAAAATACACCATGCTCACAAATGGACTTGGCACGTTAACGTTTTTACTGTGGTGTGATTGGCAACAGGTTTATCGAACTTTGCGCCATCTAGTGGAAGAGCATGGAATTGTTCCGTATACAATCCAGAGATAAAAAAAGTGATGCATGTGACCTGTTATCCCGATATTCAACAATCGTTTCTTTTCATGAATCACCGCCGGATAAAATAATGCTCAAACAACTTTGCAGAGGCCTCACCCTCCATTTTGATGCTTATCATAATTGCGTGAATAAATAATACGCCCTCGAGGGCCACATGCAAGCGCAAGCTAGCGTAATGTCTACTGAACATCTGACCTTGAGCCTGCACGTACACGAAGGCGCTTTTAAGAACATCAGCTGGCTAATCAACTGAGGAATGAGGTCACATTCTTCCCACCGTCATTTTCGTTCGGCCACGTACAGAGTTTCCTCACCTGGGAATGAATCGCGCTGTCGTGTTAACGCCGTTGCTAATTCGCTCCGGGCACTTTGCGAGACGGCCGCGGGTCCTCATACAGACAGGCGGGGTCAGCAAACATCTTTGCCTGGCGAATGTTTGTGGAATAAAGAGTTTCAGTCAACAGACAAAGATTTTCATTAGATAGTTCAAAATGTCTTGAGCATCTACAGAAATGAACCCTGTGCAATCTTTATTGTTTACTTGACACATGCAGCCCAAGTATATCATCTCCCAGGCATATATTCTTTATCCTCTGTGGGGAAAAAACACTTTTTAGTTTAGCCGTTTCAGCTGGGTGAACTGGAAAAGTATTAACGCTTGGCGTTCCCCCAGGGCGCAGATGGGAGGACTCCAAGCCGCGCTAATTACAGGTGTGATACCAGCCTGGAATGTGTGCGGCATGTGACAAGAAAAACATTGTTTGACAGACTTTGAAATAGAGGTCACAATAAATTCCAAGATGGCTCTTTTTTGGTGTATATTTTTTAACTACAATATAAAAGAGTTATTTTAGATTTATGTAAGTATATATATATATATATATATATATATATATATATATATATATATATATACTGTATATATATATATATATATATATATGTACTGTATATATATACTGTATATATATGTATACACTGTATATATATATATATATATATATAAGAAATAGTATACATATTATATAGTTTTTATTGTTATAAAATTAAATAATATTTATAATATATTCATATTTACTATGCAGATTAGCACCTTGGATATTTATAGCAGTCAGTGGCAACCAAAAGAAAAAAATGGATATGTGATGTCTAAAACCGTCAGTGGCAGTGAATGTGTTTTGCATTTTGCAAATCTCTTTGTATTTGAACATGCATTTGCTTTTTACAATGAAAATCAGTTTCTATTTCAAAAAGATTCATTTGCTCAACATTGTTTCGTATTTCGGATTTGAATCGCCCCCCCCCCTCGCCATTGTTACATTTTTATCTGGCTTCTGGTGAAGCCCCGCCTCCGAAACTTGAAAGGCAGCTCAGGCATTCCGTTAGCTGCTATGCTGGGAATTTGGATTTCACTTGTCTTTCACACCTCTCGCCGACATTCATTCATTCAGTGAGAACAAGGAGGAAGAAGAAAAAAGAAAAAGTATTTTCCCAGCGCGTCTGCCAAAAATAATCTCTTGTGTCAATGATTGACCGCCGCTATTTAAGTATGGCAGTCGCAATAAGAAGATATACATATATAGATATATATATATTTGTGTGTATACTGTATATACGGGTATATACACAACGAGCTGTGTATAATGGTCCAATAATAGCTTGCGATCCCTTGCAAAGCATCAATTAGGGCCAAGTGTCCAGCCGAGCGGGCAATTTATCAAGAACCGAGTAAGCAGAGCGGACGAACTGCTGCATCACCCACTCAAGGCAGTCCATTAAACAAGCCTGGCAGGCATGTCCAATCGATAGCAGATTGAAAGCCTGCGGAAGACAGACCAGCATCAGGTGGCGGTGGTCTGCCCCCACCTCCCACCGCCTCAGTTGTCACGGTAACAAAGGAAGAGAAGCGGTAAAAAGACGTTCAAGGGTAAGCAAACGGGTAGGTCAGTGGACGTCGGGGAGCCTGCGGATCTTGTGCTTCATTTCCTCTTTTTAAGTATGTTAGTCCAGAGTTACCGTGGCAACACGGGCCCTCATCAACGTGGTTGTGACAGTTTGATTGGATTGTTTTGGACTTGGACTCATGCGCAGTTCGGCGTCAGGTGTTGACAGTGCGATTGGTTGCCGCGTTAGCACAGGAGAAATGTTTGGGCATGCACACACACACACACACACACACACAAGTCCCCTGACTGCACTTGTTCCAGTGAGTCATGATGATGATGATGATGAGCACACAGCCGTTCCGCTGTACTGACCAAGGTGCGAGCCATAGTTGAGGTGAGGAGCTGAAGAGATATGACAATGCCTTTCGGGTTCGACCGATAAATTGGCCAGCTAATTTAAATGGCATTTTTCTTGCGGATATTGAGAAACACACCAGGTAAACATTAAGCAAAACCCAGCCAGTCATCTAATAAGGCAATGAATGTTGGTGAAAGGAACAGGACATGTTTTCTTTTCAAATTAAGGACAAATTAATTGGAACATGAAGCATTTTGTGTACGGCACTATAGCTAACTAACTCACGAGACAAACAGCTGCTAAAACCACGTTGACAGCTACCAAGTTAGCAAGTAACTCCGCAACTAGCGCAAGCATAAGTTCTATCCTGGTTTGCTCAATGCCCGTAGGAGTTAATACTTGCCGTTGAAGTTGGCGTGTTGCAATCCAAAGCAAATATTTCATTCCTCTTTCCCTTTGTTGGCGCCAAATTGCTAGCGGCTTTTTTTTCCCCCTTTCTTTCTTTCTTGCCTCCTGCGGTGCCGCTTTTGCCTTCTTCCCCGTGTGCCCGCTTTTTTTCAAACAAGTTGATGTAGAGCGTGTCAAGCGGATCCCCGCGGGCGTCAAATTATGAGCGGGGCGGAGAGCGGATCGAGGAGTAATTACGGCAAACAAACGCGGAGGAGACTCCGCCAAGGAAGGAGAACTGCGCCGGCTGCTACAAGCACCTTTTCAAAGCAAAACGCGTCGCCCCTTTTTGATGACCGGTGAGCGCGCGTGCCTGCGAGGCGAGACTCTTCACAACGAGCATTCCTCCTTTCTTCTTTTGTCCTCATTACTAACGTGCATTTTTTTGTTGCTGCCGAAAGGTGAGAATGCATTACACTTTCACGATACTCGCTAACAAAGCGATCAGTCGATAACGCATGATTAATCGTCTAACCAATGACTAACCTAGCAACCTAAAAACCGACTATCGGCCAAACAAGCCATCAACTAACTACAAAACTAAGTAATGTGAGCCAACCAAGCATCTGTTCAAATGACTGACTAATGAACGAGTGACTTAAAAACCGACAACCCAACCAACTTACCGCAAAACTGATCAACTGACAGGCTGACTGACTAACCACAAACTAAACTACTGAGTGACCATCTGAAAATCAGACCAGAAAACTAATTAAATGAATAACCAAATGGCCTAGTGAATTAGCCAAATTGCCTATTAGCGTAACCTTAACCCTAACCAACCAACAAACCAACTTACCGCATAACTGATCGACTGACGACCTTACTAACCACAAACTACTGAGCGATCATCTGAAAAACAGTTAAAAAATAACCAAATGACTTACTGAATTTGCCAAACTCCCTATTAGCATCACCTTAACCCTAACCAACCAACCGAGCACATAACTGATCAACTGACTGCATGATTAACCACCAACTCAACTACTGAGTGACCATCTGAAAAACAGACCAAAAACTAACTACCTAAATGAATAACCAAATGACCGACTGTATTAGCCAACTAACTAACGAACCAACTAACTAAGTAACTAACTAACTAACAAAAAAATACATAACCAAATGGCCTACTGAGCCGGTTGAATAAGCAAAAAAACTAACTGAATAAGTCAGCATCTAACCAATCAACCAAACATTCATTCGACTGACCGACTAACTGACTCACCAGCCAACTAACCAAGCGGCTGAAAAACTAACCAGCCAACAGTACAACCTATAAGCCAAACAACTCATTAACTAAACCAAATAACTGACTCACATTTGATCACTAACTAATCAAAAAACAACGGGAATAACTAACTTCCTTTTTTGAACTGTAATTGTATTTTATTGTATTCGTTTCACACATCTTAGACGAGCAACTCCGCCAGTCCCTTCCTGTCTTGTTGATGCAAAAGGCATTTGGCTGGGAAAAAAAAAAAAAAAAAAAGTAGAGACGAGGTGTCGAAAGCGACACATCTGGGACATTACTGCGGGCCGTGTACGTACGCATACATGTTCTTGTTGCGCGAGGTGTCATCTACGAGGTAGCTGAAGGAGCCAAAACCCGCGGGGATCCCACGGTTGCGCGCTATTGCATGTTTGTGACGCCTCCTTGTGTTTTGGTAAAGAGAAAGAAGAAAAGGTCACAGATGGGCGTCAGCGAGATGCTAAGCTCCGGGAATTCGGAACCCCGGTGTGACATTTGTGAAGGCGGTGAAGGAAGCGGCGCCCGCCGGCGATTCCCGTAAGCCGGAATTAGTCAACGACAAGGTCACGCTCACCATCTCGCACTTTACTTCAGACCGAGCGGGTCGAAACTTTTGCCTTTGAGGGACAAAATACAAAGACAAAAAAAATGTAGAAAATGGGCCATAAATGGCCCCCGGGCCGTAGTGTGGACACCTCTCCTTTAGACTATAATTTCTTAAGTTTTATACAACTTTAAAAAACGTTATATAGGATATATGGTGGAAAGGCCAAAGATATGATGTCTTTTTACGGATAGTCGAAAGAACAACATTCAAAAACTTTTGCGTTTGTGAGCTGGCAGCTAAATTGGCTGTCAAAGCTGTCAATGAGCGGTTGCTGCTGGCGACCTTTCGCTCGTTTCCTTGCTGTAATGTGAATGGAGGGCAACGGGGAGCGTGGGGTGTCTTTGGCTGTCACATGTTTCTGCGACCTTTTCCCGCGGTGCCCCGAGGGATAGCCCAATCATCGTCCGGGTCGCGCCTGCTAAATGCTAAACGCTCGATTTGGAATAAATTGGCGCCCACGCGATCTCAAAGCCCTGGTGAGCTCCGTGAGATAATTAGCTAGCCCCTTTAGCTTAACATTACAGAAGCTAAGCTTTATCATAGCCGTACAATGTTAGCGTTAAGTATTTTGTAATAGCAACAAGACCTGATATTAGCATTGCAACGTCAGCCATGTAACTAGCAGAGGAAAGTCTGACAAAGCAGTAATGCAATCGAAAGGAAGAAAAAATAAAAGCAAAGTTTTAGCATAGCTGAGCAATGTTAGCATTTAGCATTTTATAATAACAAAAATGCCTGATGTTATTGACGTACTGTCAAAACCTCTGCGTACTTAGCAGGAAAAAAAGTCTGACAACATAAGGCAAAATTTAGCATAGCCACTCAATGTTAGCATTTAGCATTTTAAAATAGCAACAAGACCACATGTTAGCGATGCAAAGTCAGCAACTTTTATGTACCTAGCAGAAGAAAGTCGACCAGGCAGTAATTTAATGATATAAAAAAAAAACTAAAGTTCAGCTTTAGCATAGCCACGCAATGTTAGCAAATAGACTAGATGTTATCAACACAATGACATCAACTTTTGTGTGAGTAGGAGAGAAAAGTGTGACAAAGCAGTAAGTTAATGTCAAAACAGAAGCTTTAGAAAAACCACGCAAAGTTAGCTAAGCTAAGCTTTAGCATAAGTGCGCAATGTTAGCATTTTATAATGACCACAAAGCCATATACTAGCAACACGTCATTAACTTTCCTGTAACTAGCTGAAGAAAGTCTGCCAAAACAGTAAGTGAATGGAAAATATATACATAAAAAAAACAGAAGATAAGCTTTAGCATAGCAGCGCAATTTCAGCATTCAGCATTTTATAACAGCAAAAAGACCAGATGTTAGCAATTTGTGTAACTAGCTGAAGAAAGTGTGACAAAGCAGGAAGTTAACCATATCAAGAACAACAGAAGTTCATCTTAAACATAGCCGCGCAATGTTAGCATTCAGCATTTTACAATGACAAAAAAGAAAAATGTTAGCGACACAACGTCAGCAACTTTTGTGTAACTAGCAGAAGAAAAGAAAGTCTGACACAGCAGTAAGGTAATGGAAAATATAAAAAGCGGCCGAAAATCGTCCTCCTGTGGTTGGACGCGTCACCGTGCAGTATATTGCGATCGGAGGCGATCCCACCCAAGAGAAATACGCGGTACATAGTATGTACTGTAGATTGTTGTGGCTTGCCATAAAAGCCTTATTACGACCGTTCTTCACATTTATTTGGCCACAGAAGTCATCAGACTCAGCAAAAATAAAACCCTTTCCCCGTTTGGCCAACTTCAACACGCGAGTTGAAGTTGCTTAGAATTGTTACCGTGGCAATATTACACTTTTAATGTCTAAGAAAGGATCGAACTACTTCCTCACATTTTTGGTCGGAAAAAATTCATGCACGGATCTTGGAGTTATCAGATAGAGATATCAAAAGTCCACACAACCAGGTTGAAATCCCGTTTCAGATTTGCAAAAGTGTGCACACCCTTTTAGAGGTGGTGAAAGGTTCAGATTTAACCATATTCACGCTCAAATTAATTTGGAGTCTGCACATGGTTTTTACCATTTGGGGTTCATCTCATTCCCTCCAAAATTTGATTGAAAAAAAGTAGAATAGTAACAATATGTTTCCATATCTTTTTATTATTCATACTGTATATTATTATTATAAATCTTATTATCTTATTATTCTATAATCTTATTATTATCATTAAAATGCCAGCTTTTAAAATATATTTGATTAGCAGTGAAATAAATGGAAAAATAATTACGTATGTATGGCGTTATACGTCAAATTCATTCTTGAGTCAACAATTGGCGAACATTAAAACCATTGAGGTTGAACAAATATTTTTTTTTTCTACTTTCAACATATCAGAGCTTTAATAACTAAGTATGGATACAACGTTTGTAATTTGTAAAAGTTTTTATGCTGTTTTTGTCCAAAACAAATATTACCCCCCCCGACCCTTTTCACTAATATCAGATCTAACAATATAAAGTTAGTAATATTTTGGTGGTAATGTTTTTGTTTTTGCTGTTTTTGTCCTAACCATTGAAGGAAAATATATAAATACACAAAATATGTATTACTTTCTCCCCTAAAACTTTCAAAAGAGAAAAATTGAGTGGGTTTTATGAAAGCCTTTGGTACATCAGTCATTTATAAGATCACCGATTTTAATGTATTTTTAAATGCTGGAGAAATGTCAGCTTAAAAACAACAACTCACTGTGGCGTTGTAAAACGTGTTGAACTTTATCTTAGTCTAATATTTCCACTTCACAAAAAATTGGCATTTGAAAAGGTGTGAGAGGACTTTTTTTCACATCCACTGTATGCACTTTTGAAAATGATACAACATAACCAAAACAAGTTATTTTTTTTACGGGCCACAAGCTACAGCTAGCGGACCCTTGAGGCTCAAATAGAACGGCGGAAAAATTATCGGCGGGTCTGCCGTCCTCAATTCAAAAGTCGATCCGAGTTTCCAGTGGTAGGAAACAAATCAGAGGTGAAAGCTGGTAAAAGTAGGGCCGTGGCGCCGTAAAACGGCGGCCCGCCGGAGCGCAGACCTGAAAATTGATGAGGTGATGAGATGAGATTCGCTCGCAGGAGGAATCCGTCGCGGCAATCTGAATTTTAACGGCGACAGAGGGGATAAACGTGATTGATGGCGAGCGGGGTAAGGCCGACGCTATTTTTGTATGAGTACAGTAATCCTCCGTGTACTCGCATTACTCATCTTTTTTGCTCCCCCAACGGCGTCCGTCTCCAGCCTTTCGCTGCAACTTAGCTTTGAGGGAATGAGTCGAGTAGCTTCACGTAGTGCTTTGGCGCCATCTTCGGCGCCACGGAACTATGTTGAAATGAGGAGTGCCGTGTTTTGTTTTGTGGCGAGGAATAAACGAAGCTTCGTGGAGCACTCCTGTGTGTGTTTTTTTGTTTTTTTGTTTTTAATTCGCCGTTAGCAACAGCACGTCCAGTATATCGAACAAAAACAAAAATGTCGACCAACGGGGGTCAATCACTGTTGTTGGAGGTCATGTTAGAATTTTTTAAACAACTTTAATGATATTAAAAATGTACCAGTGACTATGAAATGGCTGAAAGCGCTTCAGGAAGTATGGCACATTCGAACAAAGTCTTTAACGTTTAATTCACTGCTTTTTATGACTGAAACAGGAGGATAACAATTGTCTTTCCAAATTAAGAGCAAATTAATTCAAACACGAGGCCAATTATTGCTAAACTCTGTAAGCAAAGTGAATAGCATCCCATACAACACATGACACATCAATGAATGCCCTTAACAGAGGACACCAGGACTTGGTTTGAGAAATTTTAACGTGTCAAAATATATCGATCAAAAACTAATGTCCACCAGAGTGGACACAAATAATAGGTGTCTCAGGAGGATTTATGCAGGTTGCACTTACAGCTGCCGCATTCAAAGACGAGTCAAATCTGACGCTGAGGAGGTTTGACCCCGTTTGTCGCCACCGTCCGTCTCCATGGAAACCGGCCAACTAAGGTGACAACGACGACCTGAGGACCAATCACAAACAAGCAAAAAAAAAAAAAGAAATGATAAGAAGCATAATCACGGCGAAAGACAATGGAGATATTTTGGGGCCTTGAGTGCGTTTTTGCATTGATTTCCAGCTGCTGGTCAAATTCCTCCCGGGGATCCATAACACACTTTTAAGGACTTTTGGAGGTGGCTGTGCGTGAGTGTGTGTATGTGTGTGTAGAGGGCCAGGTGTGCTGTCATGGTAACAGATGGCTTGAACTATAAATTGCTTGATTGTGTCCCTGAAGGGAAATATGTGTATGTGCGTGTGTGTGTGTGTGTGTGTGTGATGAATGATTTTAAGTGTACATTAGAGAAGTGGTGCGAGCGTGAAAGATGAGATGTCAGCATAGAGCCGGCCAGCCTTTAGACGTGCTCTTTAAAAGCGTGTATGGCGCAACTTCATCTTTTGTTGCTATGGTGACACCCCAATCACGTTAACTCATTCAATCCCAAAGACGTATTTGTACGTTTTTAAGAGTCCAAGGCATGAAATCCCAGATATGTGCTTATTTATGATAAACTTTTTTAATTGTTTGAGACGGTCTAAAAATGGCGGATTGTATCCATTGCAATAAAGTAAGGATAGGCATTTTTTTTTTTTAAATATAATGCACTTTGATGCTTTTTTTTCATTTTTAGACTAATCTGTAACCTGTATAAATGCTGTAAAATGAGTAAATAACAGTGTTGGAAAGTTGCTTTTTTTCTCGTGTTAATGCTAAAAAAAAAAAAGATATGTTTTAGATATACATACTTATGTCATTTTTATAGATAGTAATTTTATTTCTCCGAGGGACTCCGGACCAATAAAATCATGAAAGCTATTCATATAAAACTCCAACTTCAAATGTATTATTCTTGTTTAATACTGCCCAAAATTCTACATCACTAATAATCATAAAACGTTAACATTACTATTAATCAGAAAATACTACATTTTTCATTTACTGAAAAGATTAAAAATCTGTGATTAAATAGCTGGACCGTTAAACAAACGAACAAAAGAAAAGACGTAAAAATACATCGATAGATTTTTGTTGTTGCGACAGATAATACGATGCATCTAGTCTGAATATTACCAAAGTCATTTTGTTGCAATTTTTTTTCCCCAAAAAACGGTTAGGTCATTATATTGCCCCCTAGCGGCAGGCGTATGCACACCAGAAGGTGGAAAAGTTCAACACTACTAGTAATGAAATTTGTCATCATGATGCCCAATTAAGAAAAAAAAATCAATCCAAACAAAGAAAAAAAAATCCTACATAAGATAAAAAGAGACATAAAAAAAATGGCAGTGTTTTGGCTCCCCGCGCTCATACGAGCTTGTCACATTGACATGACTTGCAGCCAATTAGAGCCGGCCTGAGCGCTGACCCCATGACCTGTTGCCTCAGGCTCACCAAGCTGCTTGTCAACTCCACTGTTGCCTAGCAACTAGAATAGACCCAAATAAGTCAATGAAGCAAAAAACGGGACTCGGTGAGCCTACGGTTGTGTGGGCAACATAAAGTGTTTTGACAAGTTTATATATATATATATATATATATATATATATATATATATATATATATATACTATTTTTAATATACACATATATATATAAACATAAATCCTAAAGCACAGTTACAAATTCTGACACTTGTTGACAGTTTTTCTGCAGGTATCCAGTAAATATAATTTAAAGGCATGCTATCTTTTCAAACCAAGAGCAAAACAACTGGAACATGAAGCAACTCATTGCTAAATAGTGTTATCGTGACTCCTTTGCAAAACTTTTTTCCCCTCCTTTTGTTTTGTTTGGTTTTATCGAACTCTGAATTCGCATTCGTGACACAACTTCTGGAGTTGCTGAGTAAAATACACTTGGAAATCCCACGACAAAAGTACATAAGACATAGAATGTTTTCATTGTATTTTTTCATCCAAAACTTGATCTCATACGGGCTTGGGGTTTGAGAAGTGGCGCTTTAGGTGATAGGTCAGCGACCTTCATGATTAAATGTGCTCCTTGGCTAAAAGTTAGCCTAGCTTGAAGTCCCACAGAGAACAGTGTGTCCTTTTATCTCCCGTTTTTTTTTTTTCCCCGCTGCTTTTTTGAGACAGAGGCAATCATTGAAGACCCTTTCAGGCTCCGGCGCTTTTAATTATTGCAGTGGGGCTTTTTATTTGCCGCACTTTAATTACCATCCATCACGTGGATGTTTATTGGCGTGTGGCGGCGGGGACAAATGGCGCTGAAATGGCGCTCATTATCTCAGCTCGTACATCAAGACGCCCGCTCGCCGGACTGTTCCCGAGCAGCTCCATTAAACCTCAGGGGACACCTCAGGACATTGCTTCTTAAAATGGGGTCCGCGGGACATCTTTCTCCTCATAAAATGTGAAAAATATTCTGCTAGACTGTAAAAAAATTGTCTGTTTTGACGGTAAGGGTCTGAGACCCTTTTTTCTTTCTTCAAAAGAAAAAAAATGTTTTCAAACTTTTGAACGAATGGAAGGACGTAATAAACCAGTGGTTGGGGACCAATGTTATATGATAATGAACTGCATTGAAGCTCGGGCTGCAAAATGGTTATTTTAATAAATCACGAGAAACTTAACAGAATTCACAACATAAAAATGATTGCATTGATTCATATAAAGTCAAATTGTATTTTTTAGTTTTAATTTTGGCATTTTTGTGTCAGGAAACAAAACTGGAATGTTTTTCATCTTCAATATTGGCACTCTGGCCAGAAAGATGTCCAGGGATTACAAAAAAAAAAAATTAAAATCCTTGAAGACAGACAATGCACGCATTCAATCAATCGATGAAAACAGCAAAAGGAAACTTTCAGTCTTGCCCTGCAAAATGTGACGGTGAAGTTACGTCTGTGAGACATGTGCGACCCCTACAGGCCACAAAACGTTCTACTGCCATTTTGTGTCGTTTTAGAGATACAGTATTACTAACTTTTTGGATCTATTTCTAACTTTTTTGACGGGTTATACGTACATTCTTGAACTTGTAGTATATTTATTTATTTTCTCATTATTTATTATAATTTATTTTCTACCTATTATTGTTCATACATTTCTTACTCTGTATTGGAATTATTGCATTATTTTTTTTTTTACATTTAGCCGTTTGGACAATTTTACTCCATTACACGTGCGTTGAAAAAAATGCTAACAAAAATAACAGCTAGCTAGCTAGTAGGTAAACACCTAGTAAGCTAACAAGCGTACGCTTCGGTAAAGTAACAATATGGATATCGAACTTAACTTTTCCAGGATATTACTGATGAAATGTTTAATTTTTAAAATGTTACATTTACGGTAGTATAATAATCAATATAAAATATAATCGATATGACAAATTAAATTCGAGGAATTCCGAAGAGCAAGTTTCCTGTGCACCCATTCAAAACACAATATACGTATGTTAACTACTTACATGAGTTACACTAAGATAAATTGACACTCAATATGTTCTGTATTTGAATGTTTATTAAACAAAACAACCTTACCTTTTACGCCACGCTAAACACGTGAACACATCCGCACTTGTTGATTCTGCGCATGCGTACGGTGGTTTAACCGTTTTAATCCCACTTTTTAGTTGTTTTTTTTAAACGTCGACACTTGGCTACATGCATGCTGTCAGGTGTTTTTTAATTGCAGGTAAAACGATACGATTCCCGGCAGATTTTTTAAAATTACTGACACAATCTCTTCACATTTCACATTGACAATTCGCCTAACAGAACAAAAAAAAACAAATACATTACAGTATAAACAATTCCCGGCTAATGGCAACATCTCGTCACGAGCTTCAGTAACGCCAAAAGAGCAAATCTCGTGAGACTAATTCAACTAATACAAAACTACCTGGATCTGTAAAAACGCCTCATTATAGTCACATTTTAATACGCCTGGCAATTCAAAAGAGGTTTTTTTTTTTTTAATTTTGCAGTCGCATAAATGTCATGGCTAACAATGTTCTGTAGTCGGATAGAATACACGCGAAAATTTTAAAAAGTTAAAATCTGTGGCAATAAAGTATAGGTGCAATAAGAATAAAAGATCCCCAATTTTTTTGCAACTTAGCGATATTGCCACAAGATGGCGGTAAAACACAACTTTTGACTAAAGTCATTGACCTCACGAGAACTTCTTGACTCATGACTCAAACTCAACTCACAATTGTTCTCGAGCCAAGTGATGTCACAGGATAGCGGCAAAGCACTACTTTTAGCTACCCTAATATTTTTAAACCACTTCAACATAGGTCCTTGGCGTCAACATTTCTCATTCAAAACAACAACAAAAAAAACACATCCCGATTTTACAAAAGGGGCTTCATAGCAATCAACCAAAATAAGTTAGTCAGTTCAAGTTATTGGTTTGATGAAAGGAGCGAGGAAGAGTAAAAAAAAAAACAAAAAAAAATCATATTTTTGTACACTATTTACATACACTTTACAATAGACAAAAATAAAAGCAACACTGAGACTAACAGCATCCGAGCAGGTGACGCAGCTTGGCGTCCATTCCCTCGATGTCGGATTCCTCGCCTGAGTCCGGACACTTTTTAAGGCCGAGCGAAGTGGGCGGGGCCGGCGAGGTCGGCGAGGTGAGCGAGCCGGGTGAAGCGAGGCAAGGCGCGGCGGGGGAGTCGGCGCCCTCGGCGGTGATAACCGTCTCCAGCCACGAGGACAGTGAGGAGGACGAGGATGAGAAGGAGGACGCCAAGGAGGAGCATGAGGAGGCGGGCGCATCATCGCCGGTGTTCCAGGCGTCGCCACCGTGATGCGTCGCTGCGGAAACAGCACGGTGATAAGGCGTTTTAATGCCATAACAGGACATTTGACTTTTCGAATTAAGAGCAAATAAAATGAAACATGACAACTCAAATTGTTAAATTGTGTTAAGAGAGAAATTGGACTACACTGGAGTAGATTTTTCTACATTGACCTTTACGCTTGTATTTGGCATCGTGACAATCATGATAGGAACAGTGCACGTTTCTTTTCAAATTAAGAGAAAATTAAGTGGAACATGATGCAACTCATATGTACACCATATTTACCGGCGTCGCAGTGTCGCCTCTTCTTCTTGGGCCCCTGCAAACACAAAACAGACATAAGCATTTGGTCAGCCGATGGTTTCGTTTTCCTGGAGAGCGTGGACACACATCGTGGTCGTCGTCGTCGCTGCTGGAGCCGTCGGAGGACATCTGCTCGTGCAGTTTCTTCTCCACATAGGCCTGTTCGTAGTATTTCGCCTGCTGCTCCTTGCTCAGCGACGTCCACTGTCAACACAAAAGTATTGTTTAAAAATGATAAAAAGAAAAAATCAACAGATCTCGACTTGACTTTATTTTATGTTACAGGAAACAATAACCTGTAATGATGGATAAACGAAGCTTCATGAAGATTTTTTTTTTTGAGGAGGGTCTAAAACAGGCTGGTAATGAATAAGTTTCATAATGTGTATTGAACTTGACAGAGAGATGTGAAAATGAAGCCTCATGAAACACTTGTAATATTTTTTTACTCCTCTAGATGGCGGTCCTGGTTTAAAAATAAAGTCTAGTGCAAAAGAAAACATTTCCAAGGCTTTTTTTTTTTTAACAAATAGCACTTTCTAAAGGAGCAAAAAAATCCCCAAATGGTTCATGAGGCTTCGTTTTCCCCTCACTCAACACCGAAGCTTCATGATGCTTCACTAAAAAAAATGAAGGTACCATAATGTGAATCTGAACGAGACTCACCAATTGTGCCAGAACCTTGTTGACGGCCACGCTGTCCTTTTGCTCCAATTGGTTCTTCAAGGTCGGGCGCCGCTCCCTCAGGAAGCACATGAAGGCGTTGGGCGGCTTTTTGCCGCCGGTCGGTTTGCGGCGCCGCTTGCGCTTCCTTTTATGGCTGAGGGAGCAAAAACCGTACGTCGCCTGAATGTTTTTGTGCTAGCTCCGCCCCCGTCTTACCTGGGTGAGCAGGATGTGGGCGTGGCGGGGGGAGGAGGAGGAGGCGGAGCGGCCTGAGAGGAGTCCACGGCGGCGTACAACACTTCGCCGTTCCTACAGACGTAAACAGGAAGTGAAGGTCTAGCGGACAGGAAGTGAAGGTCTGCTTGGCGTGCGGGCGACTCACAGCATCCCGACGGCGTGCAGCGTGGCGCCTTCGGGCAGCGGCACCACTGGTAGGCTTTTTTTCTGGAGGAAAGACAAAAAAGCTGCAGTGGTGGCACATGTCCTCTAGGTGTCAGCGTGTGCCTTCGTAAAACATGTCAAATGGAACTCTTTTCATGCCTAGAAGTCCTCTGAACCGGCCTTTTCATTTGTGTCCATTGTGGTGGACATTTATATTTGGTTTATATTTTTTTTGACTCATTTAAGTCCTAGTGTACTCATTTGAGGACATCCTGGCCTTTCCAATGATGGCTCATATTTGGGTGGAATGCAATTCACTTGGACTGAGACAAAATGGACAACAGTGGACACAAAAAAATTGGCTAGTTTTTTAGTTTGTTTTTTAACAATGTTTTACAAATCCACTGATTAACTCATTCAAGCCCAAAGACATATTTTGATTTATCTTTCAAAATGTATTCATTTGGATATAAAACTTTTTAGACCCTTTAACCCTAATATGTAAAAAAAGAAATATGATAAATTAGTACCTGTAAATTAGCACCTGGGTTTGAATGTCTGGACTGAAATGAATAGACGTATAAGTACGTCTTTGGGATTGAATGAGTTAATATTGGGTTGCCACAAAATGAATTGCATTTTGCCATGTTTTTTTTCACTCTTTGACTTTTAAATGTCTTCATTTGCTTTTAAATGTATGTACTTTTAACGACAGCATGCAAAGCATATTGTTAAGCTTTGATGAAATGATTTGTAAATCAGCCATTCTAAAATGATTTTAGGTCCTGACAACGGACAATGCGCGTGTGTGTGTGTGTGTGTGTGTGTGTGTGTGTGTGTGTACCGGCTGCGGCGGAGCAGGTGGGAAACTGAAGGACGGCTGGCTGTGGACGACCTGTGGCGTCATCTGGCACGGTAAGTACTGCTGGGAGAGGAAAAGCGTCCTCATTAAGAATAGAAAGACATTGTCAAATAAAACACACATGGGACGCGCGGAAGTCAAATTCACTTTGGGACATTTGCTTTCGGACGGCGAGGAAGATTTGTCCCCTTTCCGATCCCGACCGCTCGCCCCCCCGCTTACCTGGAGACGGTAAGGAGCCCCCGCCTGCCGGCTGAGGTGAAAGGGGTGCATGAGGTACGGGTTGAACTGCGGCCCGTATCTCATACTGGGGACCGGCACTAACTGCGCGTGCGGGACAAAGGGCAAGCGCGGAGGGAAGCGGGCCGGCTGGGGGCGGGCGTCGAAGGACATCCCGGCGTACGCGGGGGAGGGAGGGGGGTTGGGGGGCTGGGGAGGGGGGGTGTTGGTGGGATCGCACATGATGTTGGAGCACAACTCCTGCAGGGTGTCGGCGATGTCCTGCCACTCCAGCTCGCCTACGATCTGCTCAAACTCTTCCCTGAGCTTCTCCATCAGATCATCTAGCTCGCCCTGACTCTGGCTTCCTGCTCGCACACACAAATTACATGCACGCGTGCATAGATTAGACTGGATGGATGAATAGATGGATGGGTAGATGATGGATGGATGGATAAGATAGATAGATAGATAGATAGATAGATAGATAGATAGATAGATAGATAGATAGATAGATAGATAGATAGATAGATAGATAGATAGATAGATACGTGGGTGGGTAGGTAGGTAGGTAGGTAGGTAGATAGATAGATAGATAGATAGATAGATAGATAGATAGATAGATAGATAGATAGATAGATAGATAGATAGATAGATAGATAGATAGATAGATAGATAGATAGATAGATAGATAGATAGATACGTGGGTGGGTAGGTAGGTAGGTAGATAGATACGTGGGTGAGTAGGTAGGTAGGTAGGTAGGTAGGTAGATAGATAGATAGATAGATAGATAGATAGATAGATAGATAGATAGATAGATAGATAGATAGATAGATAGATAGATAGATAGATAGATAGATAGATAGATAGATAGATAGATAGATAGATAGATAGATAGATAGATAGATACGTGGGTGGGTAGGTAGGTAGGTAGATAGATACGTGGGTGGGTAGGTAGGTAGATAGATAGATAGATAGATAGATAGATAGATAGATAGATAGATAGATAGATAGATAGATAGATAGATAGATAGATAGATAGATAGATAGATAGATAGATAGATAGATAGATAGATAGATAGATAGACAGACAGACAGACAGATCTAACAGCCTGTTAATACTTGATCTAGATAGATAGATAGATGGATGGATGGATGGATGGATGGATGGATGGATGGATAGATAGATAGATAGATAGATAGATAGATAGATAGATAGATAGATCTAACAGCCTGTTAATACTCGATCTCGATAGATAGATAGATAGATAGATAGATAGATAGATAGATAGACAGATAGATCTAACAGCCTGTTAATTCTCGATAGATAGATAGATAGATAGATAGATAGATAGATAGATAGATAGATAGATAGATAGATAAACAATGTTTATTCTCAAGGGAAATGAAATGTATAATAGTGCATTCATCAAAACATGTATGGAAAAAAACGTTTTAAAACCTCAAGGTAAATTCATTGCATAATCATGTTATATCAAAACAGAAGCGCATATTAACATCCAAGTTGCGCACATCATAAAAAAATTGTCTTCATAGACCTCCATAGCTTAGCTTTGTTCATTTTAGAAGGACTTCACAGCGCTTAGGTATAAAATTCACAGCATGATGCAACGAGGAGCGAACAACACCATTGAAAATATAGAAACGAAAGCTTGACGTCACATAGACCAGAAACCGGTGGTAGGTTAAGCATACAAATGCATACATCCATGTACTTTATTTAATAATCACCGAGAGGGAATTGAAGGAATAAAATTCTTATTGCAGGCGAGACTTGCGCTAAAATCAAGAGCGGACATTTTGCGATACGAACGAAAACTAATACCGCCGTTGGTGCCTCACAAATGAGGATTTTAACACAACGATTTGCGTTTATCGCGTTTTTTCTTTATGTACATAAACGCGAGTGTACTTTTTTTTTCTCCTTAAAAATATCGCTGTTAATATTTGATTTTTTTAGGAAACAAGTGTCGTTTTTGGATGAGGTGTTCGACTAGCAGTTAGCGAAAACGCCAAAGATGCACGTATTTGACTTGTTTTTATTTATTATTTTTATCTTTATAGACAGCAGCTTACCGACTGTAGTTGATTCCCTAAATCTTTTTGCGTGTTTATTTGTCGTTCTGACGTGTTGGCAATGTTGCAAACTTTGCAACTTGTTGGCGATATTTTGGCCAGTTTGCGACCTCAAGTTGTCTCGAAGTACTGGAGTTTGCTGGAAGCTCCGCCCCCACCTTTCCCAAACGGGTCGCCATGGTAACGGTCGCAGCGTCACCCCCTCACGTGAGTCTCGAAAGTTCACTCAAAAATCTTCGTTATTGATCGTTTTTTTCTGTTATTTTGCTAATTTGAACACACTTTTTTTATCCTCCGTCTAATTCTTGTAACCTTTATTCTCGTACTTTTCCTTCGTTTCCTTCCTCCATTTCTTCGTTCTAATTTTCTTCACGCCGAGTAAAATGAAAGTGCAGTGTTCCCTCGCTACATCGAGGTTTGCGTTTTGCGGCTTCACTCTATCGCGGATTCTTATCTTTTGATTTTTCTTCCTTTTAAGTCTTGCTTCTAAGACCAGACAAAAATCCTGATTTTTGGGGGGGTTCTGTGTGAAATGTAATGGCACGTCCTTAAATGGTTTTAATGCAACAATTTCGCAAGAGGTCCATGAGGCGTGTCCTTGAAAAGGTTTACGATGGACTTTTTGGTCATTATTTGAGAAAATATGGCGTGGAAAGTGACCCTGAAGCCCACGCGGGGTCGTACGTGGGACTTCTTGTTTTCAACCAAGCCGGCTTAAAAGAAAACGCAAACTGGCTTTGACGTCCAAGTTGATCTTGCTGGGAGCCGCGGGGGGTGTCCTCCATTTTTATGTTTTCCCTCCGTAAATCAGGCTCGAGCATTTGAGCATAAAAGCGCACTTTATGGTTTCCAAATGTTTCCTGCGACTCTGCGGGGGTCCCGCCGCCTTTGAGGACGTCGGCGACGCAGTCAAACCCGAAACAGGTGGACGCACGGATATTTTTGGGGTCACTCACGAATTTATAATCGGCCTAAGCCCAGCATTTTTTATTACAAGCTAACAGTTAGCTGCTCAACAAATAGCAGCTAGCTGATTAGCAGGAGCGATCTCTCTGAGATTTTAGATGATCTCCTTGGGAAAGTGAGTGAACGCTTAGCAAGCTCATTCTGGCCTGAAGAGTCTCTGTGCACTTCATGTTCATCAAGTGCGGCGAGAAAGAATAACTGCAGGTTTATGAAAAAAAAAAAAAAACTGTTGAAGTTGGACAGTGTGCAACTCTTACTGAGCACAAATATTTTCCTTGTTATGGCCCACTTTAATTCTGCCTGCTTGGGAACACTCCAGTCTTCCGTATCAGATGTGACAGCGAGTACAGGCCACTTGGGCCGAACAGGGGCTTCGAGGGGGGGCAAAGCAAGCTGTTCCGTGTGAAAGGCGCACACGGTTCTGCGTGAAATGCACGGGGCCCAAATTGCATGGCTTTGATATGATACGTAAGCGAGGCTTGAAATGAACGCAAGATTGTGTGTCAGTGTGTGAAAACTGCATGCAGTTGTGGTAGCATGTCAATTTGCTGGGTTCTGCGTGAAACTTATACACAGTCAGGTTGAAATTTTCCTTTTCTGAGTTCAGTGTGAGAAGCATATGTCGAAGAAAATGATTCTTCCAAGATATACGGCTTTGATGCATCTATTTTGCTGGATAGCTACATCTAAGCAAAAACTGGATGCAGGATTTTGCGTGAAACTATACACAGGAGGAAATCTTGCTTTTCTGGGTTCTGTGTGAAAGGTATTTGTTGAGAAAACATGACACTTCCTACATAAATAGCTTTGATGCAACTTTTGCAGGATTAGCTACATAAGGTCAACGCAGGATTTTGTGTGAAACTATACACAGGAGTAAATTTTGCTTTTCTTGGTTCTGTGTGAAAAGCATCCATTGAGAAAAAAATGACGCTTCCTTCATAAATGGCTTTGATGCAACTTTTGCAGGAACGTCTACACAACCCAGGCAAAAGGTTGATGCAGGATTTTGTGTGAAACTACGCAGGCAGGAATCTCAGGATGAAATCTTGCTTTTCTGGGTGCTGTGTGAAAGGCATTTGTTGAAACAAATGGATGCTTCCAACATAAATGGCTGTGATGCAACTTTTGCAAGATGGATGCAGGATTCAGTGTGAAATTGTACACCGGGTAGAATCTTGGTTTTATGGGCTCTGTATCAAAGGCATTACTTTGCTGAAAATTCACATGGCTGTAGTTATATTACTCTTTGCTGAGTTCTGTGTGAATATTTTTGTCAGTTACATAGTTTTGAAGGGGTTGTCATACCTCGGTTCATCAAAAGGGGGCGCACACAGCTTTGCTCTCATTTCAGACTGGATGGATGTGGACTACGATAACAAAAGACAGCACTTTAGGTCTGTTTCATCTCAGTAAAGGCTTGTTTCCTAGGTTTTGAATATTTTATATTTTTTGATGGATTGAAATATAGAACAATGATGGAAGATAATATTAAAAACATAAGGAGTTGTGCCACGATTTAGATTTTTTTTTTTTAAACACGGGAATAAGTTATCCCACAAACAAGCCCTTAAAAAGTGAAAATAAGTTTTAAAATGCTTAAAGAAAATGATGTACACATGTTCCAATTAATTTGCTTTCAATGTAAAAAGAAAAGGTATTGTTCCCATTAGAATCATTGGCGTTGATGGTTATCACAGAATACTCTGTTTTAGGTCATAAATACTTTAAATATGAAAACATGAAAAAGCGCAGTGCGGATGTGACTTTTGAAACTGGAGCTTGAAATGAAAACACAAAGTTAGCGAGGGGGGAGTCGTCCTCCATTCATCAGCATCCTGAAAGCCTCCCTCACTCTCGGGCTGAGGCGCCCGCTTGCTGGGAGCCAATCAATCACGCGCGCTCATGACCCATCGCTGGCTGACCGCATGCGGCCAAAGAAATGTTAGCGTGCCGTTATTAATCGCCAACTTTATTGCTGCGTGCCCCGCAAATATTTGCTTTTATGACTTACTGCGGGCGCTCACGTGATCCTTAACTGTAACGCTATTGTTTGCTTTTATTACGAGCAGGCAAAAAAAAAAGTGATGCGCCGTCTCCCACTACATCGCAGTTAATCGTTTTTACTGCTAATATATATATATATATATATATATATATATATATATATATATATATATATATATATATATATATATATATATATATATACATATATATAATGTGTGTGTGTGTGTGTGTGTGTGTGTGTGTGTGTGTGTGTGTGTGTGTGTGTGTAAAACTAGGCTAAGCTAAAGGTACTTCCTGGTTTTGCTATTTTCAAACAAAGCTAAATATTGTGCCGCCAACTAGTGGTCAGCATTGGAATTACTTGTCTGGCTAGCCTATCTGGTGTTTTAAAGTACATGATATATTTAGCATTAGGCTAGCCCGTTTTTGCGAGAGGAAAAATGATTTTGTGGTCCACTTTTCATTCGTTGTTTGTATCACTTACAGTTTAAAGCGGGCATTCTTGGCCTCTTATTCGCGGAACCATGCAAGCAAGGACTTTTTTTGTTGTTTTTTTCCTCTCAAAGTGACGTTCTGCAAAAGTCTTCTATTTGTTGACGGTGTGCTTTACGGGTTTAGAGGGATAAAAAGCGAGCAAGAGACATCTGAGGCGATGTTACCACAGCGGGAATGTTTTTCATTCAGTTTCATTCATCCTCCTCCTCTTATGCACTTTGACCCTTGACCCCCACCACCATCCACACACGTACACAGATAACACAGAAAGGCTCGCAGACGTCTGACAGAGCAAAACTCTGATAAGAGCTTGCGTTCAGACATCTTTTGGTTGTTTGATGGGCCCCAGTGGGGGAATTTATTTATTTATTATTGGGGGGGGGGGGTTCTCACCTTTTAAACGTCGGATGGTTGTGGAAGGAAGGGGGAGGGACTTGCTACAGATGGCACCGACAATAGGACGTCTCCAAAGGACATCTGGTGAGGAAAGAAACCGCAAATGACTGAGCTCAGGTGTCCTTGAACGCATCGCAATGATTAATACAATGTGACTCATCATACTCACTTCACTAATCTTTTTCCTAAGCCAAACCATTCAAGTTACAATTCAGGTAGCCGAACGCACAACGCAAAACGCCACTGACAAGCTAATGAAACTAGCATCGATTTTCTGGTAGTTTCAGCCTTTTGCAGTATTTTTATCACTTTTTGGTCATTTTCTTCCATATCATTCTCGCCCATGGATGGACTCCATGTTGTACTCTGACATGTTGTCACCTTCTGGGTGAAATTTCAGCTCCATAGGGTCTTCTTTCAATGTGTTCCCTAATGTGAAATGGCTTTGATGTAAATATAAAAGGATTGGAGCAAATACTGCACAAGGCTTATGTAATGGACACAAAGTGTGCAGCAACACATGTAGACAAGCGATATAAAAACAGGCAGAGGCATATATTAATCTTACATTAAAACATGAAGATTACGACTCCACTTAGGTGAGTCATTTCGATGGTGAATGTGTTTTTGTGCGTAATGATTGTGTGTATATTCTAACATACGTTTTACATTATTAGAAAGAGGATGTTAATTACTGGCGCTTTTTTTCCTGCAATGCGCCGCTTCTTCGTGCACTTCCCTCCTCTCGTCATGGCCCTCGTCTTCCCCAACGCTTACCCTTGTGTTATTGTTGCAGGGAAGCAGCGGAAGTTCTGTTCTCGGAGATTGAAGCCGGTAGCTAAATGACGCTTCCTGCCCCCCCCCCCCCCCACCCCCAACCCAAAAAAAGGGAATCCTTTCTGCCTATAGTCAGTCTTAAAATGTCCATCTTAAAGCCTTAATAATAACCATCATTAATTGATGACAATTTCAATTTTGCATACTTCACTGGCCGCAGGAAACCAAAAACCTACAAGAGTCTATAATAAAACAGGATACAGATATAAATAAATTAAATTCCCTAAAAATATGATTCCACAGTACATTTGCACTACTCAGGATCTTTGATACCCTCTTTTTTTCCAGAGTAAAATGAGTACAAGTACTCAACTCTCTTTAGTCACAGATGCCGATATCAAGTACCGATACTACTAATATTTTTTGGGGTATATATATATATATATATATATATATATATATATATATATATATATATATATATATAGATATAGATATAGATAGATAGATAGATAGATAGAGAGAGAGATGCGTAAAAAGCCAGGCAAAATATTAGCAGCTGTCAATCAAAGTCAGGCCTTCTGATCTTTGGAAAGGTTCAATTTGTGCGTGTTGTAGGTCACGACGTCAAGTGGTCTGCCCCCATTCAAGGCGGCAAAACCCTACGAGGGAAACACCCAAAGGTGTGCGGGGGTCACGGAGGTCCGGTCTGCAGGATCTAGATAAATCCAGAGGGGAGTGGGCGGGAAGTGCTCTCACATCACTTCCTGTCTTTGTTTCAGTCGCTATTTTCAAGGGTCGGAATGTCGCTCCCGTGGTGCCGGGGGCCAAGGAATTCAAAACAAGTTCATTAAGTTACGGGAGAGGCACGGCCCGCCACAAAAGTTTCTCTGCTTGAGGGGCGCACGGCCGCACCCTGCTTACATCCTGTGGCGCTCCCGCCCGCCCACCATGGTCAGCGGATTTTTTTTTTTTGTTTGTGTATATATGTGTATATATATGTACATATAAATTAGGGGTGTGCATTCTGAATTAAAGTACGTATATATATATATATATATATATATATATATATATATATATATATATATATATATATATATATATATATATATATATATATATACATATATATTAGGGGTGTGCATATATATATATATATATATATATATATATATATATATATATATATATATATATATATATATATATATGTATAGAACTCTAGTGAATAAATTGCTTCTAAGTTTTCAAAAAAAAAAAAAATCGACATAATGATCTCAGACATCTCGACCTGAATGCTTCCTGTATTTGATGACATGCTAACAGAGTTATTCAAAACATTTAGCGTTTAGCCTTCCACAAAAGCTGTCAAACTGTCAGCAAACGTTGGCCGGGCCCCAGCCCGGTTCAACAAAGATCCAAAGATCCGATCCCTGGGGACACTAACGAGAAAGGGGACTAAAACGAAAAATGCATACATGAAGCCGTCTGAAGTTATAGAAATGAGCTTTTTGAATGTATGCAGGGATTTCAGGCAAGTGCTATGTCCGCCTTCATATATTCTTTGTTGGTAAAATGAAACACAAAGTCAAGCCGAGAAACGTTCTGTTATGGTTTCCAAAACCGAGACGACCGAGCTGCAGGAATTGGAGGTATACTGAACGTGGCCAACATGTGACAACAATCTCCATGTGCTGTTCATTAGTTTGGCGGTGAGGGGTTAATGTTTTTGTCATATGCACACCTTGCAGTTATATTAAGCGAGTTTCCCATATAACAAAAATCGACTACATTTATTAGGAAGGCAGTAATGTGTTTACATTTTCGAAACCTCATAGTTGCAGCAGTTTCTGGCACCGATTGTCTTTCTCCTTTTTTGTGGAAACAATTTACTGTATTTAGTTGTTGGCAGGGTTTTAATTTTTGGTGCATAGAATTCTCCTTGATGCAGAAAGTTCGGGCGAGTATGCATGACAACAATCTTCTGTATTGTCTGGGGGTGATTTATATGTGGGCAAGTGCTTCCTCTCCCTTATATGTGTCAACAATCTACTGTAATTTGCCTGTCTGGTGGTGATGAATTTCTGGCAAGTAACGGTTGTGCTTTTTCATGTGACAACAATCTACTGTGATTTGCTTTTCTGGGGGTGAATTTCTGGCACGTGCCGGCTGTATTGTATATGTGACAACAATCTACCGTATATTTTTAGACTGGCTGTTACGTATTTTTGTTTTTGGTGCACAGAAAATCCAAAGCTGCAGGAATGTGTGTCAACAATCTACTGTAATTTGCTTGTCTGGTGGTGAGGAATTTCTGGCAAGTAACGGTTGTGCTTTTTTATGTGACAACAATCTACTGTAATTTGCTTTTCTGGGGGTGAATTTCTGGAGAGTGCCAACTGTGTTGTATGTGACAGCAATCTACCGTATTTTTTTAGACTGGCTGTTACGTATTTTTGTTTATCCAAAAAATCCAAAGCTGCAGAAATTCCAGAGCTGCGGGAGGATTGAGCAAGCGCTGGCTGTGTTCTTTATGTGACAACAATCTACTGTATTTTTTTTTAGTGTGGTTGTGATGTATTTTTGTTTTTGGTGCACAGAAATTCCAACGCTGCAGGAAGTTTGGACAAGTCTTGGCTCTGCCCAATACTTGACAACAATCTACTGTAGTACTCTGCTGGTGTTGTTTTATTACTTGACAACAATCTACTGTAGTACTCTGCTGGTGTTGTTTTATTACTTGACAACAATCTACTGTAGTATTTTGCTGGTGTTGTTTTATTACTTGACAACAATCTACTGTAGTACTTTGCTGGTGTTGTTTTATTACTTGACAACAATCTACTGTAGTATTTTGCTGGTGTTCTTATAATATAGTCTAAAAAAAACTGCAGAAATGTCTAGCAAGCGTCACCAGCCGGGCCCTCTATGTGACAACAATCGACTATACTGTTTCTATGTCCAGGCTGCGAGGGGGAACTAAATCTGCCAAAAACATCCAGTAGATCTCACATTCCGAACATTTAGCGTCTCGCCTTCCACAAAAGCTGTCAAGCTGTCGGCAAACGTTGGCGAGCGTCCAGCCGAGTTGAAGGAAGGTCCGATCCCCCGCGCGATTCCGCGAGCTCCGGCAAATATTTATGAATTTGTGCCGGGAGAGAGGATGAAGTCACTCAGGGACGAGGCGTTCGCAGGAACGTTTGGAAAAATCCAAAGAGGGTACGCAGGGGTTAGGAACCCGGGGGGAGGCCGTCAAGGGGACGTTACGACCCGGACCGGCTAAATATGCGCCGTATTAGTCAAGGGCCCGCCGCGCACACGTTTTGAATTAGCCAGTCTTTGGACCAGGAAGCGCCGGGACCACCGGGGTAAAGGGGGGGAGGGGGCGGGGTGTGATCACACAAGCCTGCCTTGGCCGGGGTGGAGGTTGGTAGAGGAAAAGGGTGTCGGGCCTTGGATGGCAGGATGTCCTGTTTGGATGGAAACCCCGCTGAGCACAAAAAAAAAAAAAGAAACATGTGACATTGCTCGTGCTTCCAGATTCGAGTCTGCATGTAACGCACGTAATGTAAACACCACTCAATACAAAGGGGGGGGGGGGGGGGGGGGTAGTTTTGAAAATTACTGCGTCCTACGTGAGACAACTATCTACTGTCAAAAGTCCTGCTAAATTTGACCAGAATCTTTCCCCTAGAGTATTGGCACATATCGCCTCCAAGAAATCATGTGGCTAGAGCAATTTATGGCAAGTTCTGGCTGTGTCCTACATGTGACAACAATCTCCCATAAAAAAAAACACTGCTAAATTTGAAACCCCTAAAGTGTGTAGGTAAATATTTTACATATTTTACTTTTTTTTTTTATTTGGCTTTTGGAGGACATATAGCATAGAGCGATTTCTAGCAAGTGCTGGCTGTGTCGTACATGCGACAACAATCTCCCGCAAGAAGCCCTGCTAAATTCGACCATAATCTCTTCCATAAAGTGTAATGAAAAGTATGTTACAATGACTATAATTTTTTTGGGGCTCTAGGAGCTCATGCACCTAGAGCGATTTCTGGCAAATTCTGGCTGTGTCCTACAGGTGACAACAATCTCCCATAAAAAGCCCTGCAAAATTAGAAAATTTGAAGTTCCTGATGCTTATGTTCCTCAGAATTTAAACCCTCATTATTGACACATTTTTGAAAGCCTCACAACAGGAATTTCTGGCAAGTACTGGCTACCCTTTCCTTGTGATAAAAATCTGCAGATTTTTCTCAACCTTTATTATTGAACAAAAGCTTGCTGATTATGCTCCCCGGATTTTAAACCCTTAATATTGGCACATTGTTAAAGACGTCTCAACAGGAATTTCTGGCAAGTAATGGCTTCCACTCGACACTTTTTTTTTTTTTTAATCTCAACTCCTAGTACTGAAGGTTTCTATTGTTTATGTTCATGAGACTTTAAACCCTAATTATTGACGAGTTTTTGAAAACCTCACAACAGGAATTTCTGGCAAGCGCTGGCTTCATTTTACAGTTTAGCGTGACTTTGGATGGGCCAAAATCGGACGCTCTAACGTGACTTTGGATCGGCCAAAATTGGAGCCATTGTCCACGAAACGACGTCTGATGTCCGGACTCCCAAGCAGCGCCGGAGAGGCACGCGATTTTGCCAGGCGGGCGCTCCCGCTCCGAGGTCACCGCCGCTCGGCCTTTCCCCAAATCTGTCTGACGCAGATCCGCTTCCCGTCCGAGCGAGATCGGTATTGTTCGCGGGGAGCCGGCGCGGCCATCTCGCCGCGCAGCCGTTTCCCGTTTCCTGTCGATGAGGAAGTGGCGCCGAAGTTAAGCCCGCCCCCTCCGCCGATGCTCCTCTGGATTTCGGAGAAGGGAAAGCTGCCGCATTCCCTGCACTGATTTTGCAACCATATTTTTTAATAATGATTTCAACTACTACGCCTTTCATTTTTGTTACTTTCTGTTTGACTTTTTTTTTAATCCATTACTATTTCATGAGTTTTCTTTTTTTTTTCCCCAAAAAGTTTTGATTAGACAGGAAAGTAAAATCGATTACCAAATTTATAGATAACCATTTTCATGATTAATTGCTTGAAGATACACTTAACTCGTTTATAATCCCCTAGACATATTTGTAAGTTTATTTATTTATTTTTTTAGTCTAGCCATTTAATCCCTGGTACATGATTTTTACATTTTTTTTAAGTGTTTGGAAGGTCTATAGATGGCTGATACTAAATATAATTAAAAACTAAAGTAATCATTACTTTTTAGACAAACTCCTGAAAAAAAAAAAAATAATATATATATATATATATATATATATATATATATATATATATATATATATATACACACACCCGAGATTGGTTGTGTGAATTAAAAAAAAAATCCAAAATACCGTAAATCTTTGGGTTCGAATGAGTTTATTTAAGATTGTCCAGTAAATATTCTTCTCATTGTGTCGTCCCCTTCAAAGGTATATAATTATTTTTGTTGTTTTGTTGTTGAAATATTTCCAAACATTTGCTTTTACTTTGGAAAGCGTTAACAACGATTAGTCAAGCGTGAGATGACCAAAAAATTCACAATAAGTATTGTGCGATCAAATCTAAACAAAAACGCGGGTTCCACTGTCCCCGCCCACTTTATTCTCGAAATTGCAAAAAAATTGCCGTGCCTGCCTGAGAAAACGATCACTTAGCTTTCACCCGGCAACACATGCGTTCTAGTTCCATGATTTCCTTAAAAAAAAAAAAATTGGGGTGGTCCAAAGAGGAGATAAAACCCTCGTTTTTACGGCCCCGCTCATTCAAACCGAATTACGGGAGTATATCATAAAAAACGCAGCAAAAAGTGCTTCCAAATCACTTTTAGTCGCAGGATGGGAACATGTCGACTTTGCTTTCTTTTTTCTTTTTTTTTTTTTTTTTTGTCTTAATCAGTGCCCAACAGTGACAGGAAGTCCGCTGTGGGGATTGTCCGTGCAGTTCCTGCCTGAGTTGCAACAGGAAGCGCCGCATAAAACCAAGTGGGAAAACGCCCAGAGATCATTTTGGAGCACGGAGGAGGACCGCCACCGGGACGGGACGCACGGGACGGCTCCATGATGGAGGACGCAGACGGAGGGCCGCGGGGCCGTAGTCCGAGGGGGGCCGCCAGGGCCCGCGCGCAGGTAAACACGAATACAAAAAAAACGTACCTTGAAAGCAATGCAAACTTCAGGGAGCAACATTTGGATCCATTTTTTTCATCTTTGTATTTTTAAAGAATACTTTCTACCAGAGATGGGATAACGAAGCCTCGTGAACCACTTGTCGTTTTTTTTTTTTTACTCCTCTAGATGGCGGCATTGGTGTAAAAATATAGGGTAGTGTGACCGAAATGGATTTTGCATGAAAAAAGCAAAAGTGCAATCTAGAGGAGCAAAAAATATCAAACGTGAGGCTTCGTTTCACGGGTTTGTACATTGGATTTGTCAATTTAAATGAAAAAGGATCAATTACACTAAACATATTTGTGTAATATTAGCCCCTTCCTCCTAAAAAAAATGTTAAATATTTTCTGTTTGGTAGCACAAACAAAACACTTAAAAAAATTTGATATATATTTTGATAAAAGTTCTCTTTAGAATTTGAAAAAATATATATTTAAATTATATATTTAAATATAGTTTCAAATATTCAAGTATTTGTAAATTTGAAAATCTAATATTTTTAAACTCTAGACAGTTTAATAAAAAATATTTATTTGGTATATTTATAATGAACTTATACTTATAATGAACATTATAATCTCAAAAGTAATGAAAGTATTTCTGCATATGTACAGTATATATGTACGTATATAAACAGTCACATTTTAAATAAGTAGTATTACATTTAAACTAAAAACATTCTTTAAAAACTACTTCTCACGCTGACCACAGAGGGGAAAAGTACCGTTATTATATAACACGAAAAAAAAATCTGAATTTTGGGACTGACTTCTATCGTTCGTCATCAAAAAGAGACAAAAAACGATGACGTCAGTGAGTATCTGGAGGTCCGTCGGAGGGTGAGGGGAGGGGGGTGTAAATGGGGGGAGGTGCTCCCATCACCCCCCATGCGCACAGTGTGTGTGACAGTCTGAACTGACCAGTCACACACACACACCACACACACAAAATGACCGACAACAATTATTATTATTAATCGGATTACTATGACTGGGATTATAACGAGTGGATTTGAATTGGACTGGTACAGGAACCGATCTTGGTGAACGATTTTTTTTTTTCCTTTCGACTTTTTGGAGTTTTCCCACAGAAAAGGTGAATGTTGTGTGCACGCTTCTTTCTGTTTAGTGTGTGCGCGTAAACTCGCTCGGTCGCTTCTTACGCGCACGCGACAGTTGAGCGTGAACGCGCATTTCGTGAGTGCTTAGCGGTCCCTGGTGGCGGGGCGGGGAAATGGCGTCCTCCTGTGGACAATTGCGATCATGACACAAGAGTGTTACGTTTTGAAATGTTCATTCGTTAGTTTTTATTTTGTTTTGAGGCTTAGTTTTGATTTTCGAGGCAGGTTACTTGGTTTTTACTCGTTCAAGTTGTTCGTTTTAGTTTCGTTTTTGTTCGTATTTAAGAAATTTTTCGTCTTTTCTTTTCGGTTAAGTAAAATTGTGTCGAGCATTCAAAAAATGTTAATAGTTTATAAAAAACCGACCAATATAAAGGTAGCTGCATCACAATCCGATTTAAATAAAACAAGGAAGCCCACGTTTGCAAAATTGCTAGTTTGTCGCGTATTGGAGGCTTAAACTTCTGCTGAGAATTATTACATTTAGCTAAACAGCATATTTTTGTTATTTTCGTATTTTTACAGTTATATAATCAAAAAAAAAGAAACCACCGCTTACCTGACGTAGCGTTTCGAGCCACAAGTCAAACAACCCACTCGTCACTAAAGAGCGACGTACTTAAAAGTGGGGCTTTCTATTTGCGAATGTTAATGACGTCACGCACACGCGACAGGACTACAACTAACAAGGGATCCTCTGTTAAATTTATTGCGAGACAAAAATGAAAGACACACATTTTAGACTTTATAAAACGTACGTAGTCATTTTGCTATCATTAAAAAATAATTGATTTTTATTTTATTTTGTTGTATTTTTTCACTTTTAATTGCTTAATTTCTGTCAACTAAAATAATAATGACTCATCACAAAGAGTTCTTAAATCGAAAACAAGATGACTGAACCTACAGGGAACGGAACATACTAATGAGGTTGGAAAGTTCTAATTCTGACAAATATTTGAAGGATAAGCACATCCAGGCAAACTAAAAATGGTATGCTCCGAGGTACGTCTTAAATTTGAAGATCCTTCAAGAGAAAAGCCCATGAAAATGTGAAAATTTTTAAAGTTTGGGAGCGTTTTTAAATTACTTTAAAAGGACAAATTATAAAGCTTTGATAGTTCTGCTTTTGAAGCATCAACATTTTTATGCTCAGACCCAAAACAAAAAATAACATCTAAAAAAAAAGAATGTTATTGTCATGAAAGACAAAGAAATAGGACAGATTATTGACAAATTTCCCTCTCGATTCCATGATTTGTGGTTGTGCGTCCCAGGCGGTCCTCGGTTTGGCGCGGCGCATTCCCGGTCTTCCCCTGGCTCCAGCTGGCACGACTCGGAAGAGTGTGAGAGCAGAAGAGAGCGAGCGGGGGAACGTGCTGGGAAAAGGACATGATCCAAACGACGTTCCTCGCCGCCGCCCTTCTCGTCCTCCTCGCCGAGGCCGCGCCCTCGTCCTACGCTCAATACCACCATGGGTAAATCCAAGCCATCTTTTTTTTTAACGGTTTCTGACAAAATACACATAATTGGTTTTCAACATTGTTTTCATAAAATCGCAAAGTCATGCTAACGTTGCGACAAGTTGACACATTTATCTGAGAAATAACAAGTCCACCATTATGCGGATGCAAAATGGCTGCCTCACCCTAGCACTTGACTTCTGGTGTATGGAAATGACATCGTAAAGCTCCCTCTAGTGGCGGTAATGCTAAAAAAACATCTTGAGTGGCAAAAAACTCAAATTCTGAAAGATCTTGAGAAAACATGTTGCACATCACAAACTTTGTTTGGGGAATGACACGTGGAAAGAGATTTTGGAATAGATTTTGCTTTTAAACAATAATACTTACGTCTTTACCGCAATATTATGGATGTATTAAAAAGAAAAAAGTTCAATCGTGTAAGACTGGGGTTACATTCCAAAAAACAATTTTTTTTCTTATGCTTTTTTGATATTTATTTGGATTTGTTTTAGTTTTTTTTTTTATTACTATAGTGATATCATTTTGTTTACAGTTTTTGTCGGTAAATGTTTTTTCATGTATTATTTTTTATTTAATTCAACTTGCATAGAATAATTCAACTTTCATAGAAGTAAAAAAATTTTTTTTAAAAATCAGTTTACATCCCGGCTGCCACGCTAAACTGAATCCAGCTCCTGACTCACTAGGCCACGCCCCTTAAAGAGGCACGTCCAATAAACGAATGGATAAATACCAAGGAATAAAAGTAAGAATAATTGACAAAATTGAAGGAAATGACATTTCTTGGTCTTTGTGTTTCTAGGAGGAGGGTGTGTGGCGGCGGACAAGCCCGCAACCATCAACGACGGCATCATCACGTCGTCACGGCAACCGAGTCGTACATCCTGCCCCTGCACAAGCCTTACATGACCGTGTGTCATGGCCACCGCCTCTGCAGCACCTACACGTGAGAAAATTCGTCATTTCGATTTTCATATTTTTGTCATTAAATGATTTTATTTGAAATAATCATCGGACGCATTGAACAAGGTCTAAAAAAATTCTGATAGGCCGCTTGAATAGCACAAACGCACGCACACACACATACACACACAAGTGGGTCAAAGTGGAATGTAGCGTAGTTATCAAATATTTTGTGTAACTACGGGAAATGTGCGCCCGCAGAGACCGCTCCGGTTGTTTATTTTGGTCGTCCTCCTTTTGGCTCTCTCGTTCCCACCATTTTTTTTTCCTGTTGCACCACTAGTCAAGTTTAAGCTTTGCTCTTGAAGATGTCTGCGCACTTTCCTGGTTTTCCAAGTGAAAGGGCGGATGGAAGGCAGCTGCTTGTCTTTTTTGCCGTCTTCGCTTTTGTGAAATTTTCTTCCTCTGCAGCTTTCCAGACATCAAATTAATACGCTTCTCAAAGTCATGATTGGACATTTATCTTGCTGTAAACAAGATGGAGGGGCCAGATACACGAAATCGGCCGTAAACTGGCGAGGAAACAGGAAATCTTCCCACATGCGATTAAAAAAAAAAAAAAAAAACTCAAATTTTTCACAATATCGTCAACCCCGGGAAATGGTCTAAAATGGCCGTAAAATGGCCGCTTTGAAGCAGAATGGAGCACTTCCTGTGGGTTTTGTGGAATGGATTTTTCAAACTTTTTGTAGGCTTACTCATGAAAACATTTTTCAGGAGTAATTTTCTCCATGTCGTATGCAAAATATTTGGCACAAAGGGGTCTATGATTTGAAAAAAGGGCCGCTAAAATGTTTTGAAACTTTTTGTGGGTCTACTCATGATACCAGCTACTCGTGATAGTTGCCGTTATTAACTTTGATGCTTCTAAGTCCAAAATCTGTCTATAGATGACCCCTAAAAATGGGATGTAAAAAAGCTGCTTCAAACCAAAATGGCCGACGTTAAATGGCTGCTTCAATTCAAAATGGCCAACTTCCTATGTGTTTGAGTGTTGGACTTAGCCTTTTTTGTGTGTCTACTCATGATAGTTAATGCTATTAGTAAGTTTGATGCTTCTAATTCAAAAATCCGTCCCCTAAAATTGACCGTAATATTACCGCTTCACACCAAAATGGCCGACTTCCTGTGTGTTTAAGGGTATGATTTCCTGAGACTTTTTTGTTGGTCTACTCATGATGGTTACTGTTATCATTAAGTTGGTTGCGTCTAAGTAAAAAAGTTGCCAATGAATGACCCCTTAAAATCGGCCTAAAATGACCGTAAAATAACCACTTCACACCAAAATGGCCGACTTCCTGTGTGTTTAAGGCTATGATTTCCTGAGACTTTTTTGTTGGTCTACTCATGATGGTTACTGTTATCATTAAGTTGGTTGCGTCTAAGTAAAAAAATTGCCAATGAATGACCCCTTAAAATCGGCCTAAAATGACCATAAAATAGCCGCTTCAAACCAAAATGGCTGACACGCACAACCAAAATTTGTTTCACATTAGAGTCATCAAAACAAAATCTGGACAAAATCTCTAAGACAAATTCATCGACCCATCAAAAAGGAGACGTAAAGTGACCGCTTTGAATCAAAATGGCCGACTTCCCGTGTGATTTTGCGCATGGCTTCTTGTTGTTTCATGTTTTCATCTTGTCTCCACAGAACGGTGTACACGGTGGCGTACCGCCAGGTGAGCAGAGTGACGTCTTTCCCCAACTTCTACCCCGAATGTTGTCCCGGATGGAGACGCTATCACTCGCTTCACTGTAACCAAGGTAAACATTTACGGCACATTTATAGCCATGCTAACTATATGCTATATGCTAACTACCTAGGTAAGGGTAAAAATGCTACAAGCTATTCTATTGGTTTATCGAGCCCAAAATCGTTAAATTTGAAAGAAATTGTAATTGGAAAAAGTGTAAAATTAGTTTGACTAGGTTCCCCTTTTCATATTCACGCCATTTTTTTTTTTTTTTTGTATTCCAGATGTGGACGAGTGCTTGGAGCATCCGTGCGCGCACGAGTGCGCCAACACCATGGGTAGTTTCCGATGCTCGTGCCGCGAGGGTTTCGTCCTGGCCGATGACGCTCGCTCCTGCCGCCGTCTCGGGACGTCCGCCCCCGCTCCGGCGCCGCCATCAGGTGGGCGAAGGAAAGGCAAACGCGCGCGTGTCCGCGTGTGCGTCTCGTGTATTTTTGTGAAGACGAAGAAGACGACGACGAGATCATAGCCAGCCTCGCGGCTCATTATTACTTTTGGTACGCGCTATGCCGCTCTCAACTCGTACCGTGAGTAATAATGCACTGCGACTGGCGCCCCCTACGGCTCACACCCATTATGAATCTGTGTTTTTCTCCAAGTCAAGTTTATTTGAATCAGCGCAGGGCTTCCCAGGTGAAAAAGAAATCACATTTTGTGTTATTTTGCTTTTTAAATGTTTTACATAAAAGCTATAAATGAGAACCGACATCCACTATTTGAGTGCCATATAAAGCGTGATATTGCCATCCAGTGGACACAAATGCTAATTGCACGCTGTCCCACCTGCATTTTCTCTGAGATTTGATGCGGGTTAATAAATATGACGGTGTATTATAGCTTAGGGTTAAACCCCTTAGCTGGCTTTGTTTTCGTGTTACACTTATATCACTGTGATGTGTTTCAATTGCAGTGTAACTGTAGAATCCCAGACATGGTGTTGTCTTTAAGTGTAAGTATAAAAACAGAAAAAATATTAGTATAAGCGCAGACAGAAGTAGACCAGCGCCTGATGAATGACGGACAAAATTTCACCCTCTAGTGGCGGTGGAAGGTTGGGCAAAAGTATACCTGACGGCGGAGTTTAGCAACTTTTTGTTGCTAAACTGCGCTAGCAAAGAGCAGTTCTGTAATCTGAAAGGATTTGTGGAGGACCTCCGTGTCTGGCTGTGAAAGTGTAAAAATTGCAAGGTTAGCAGATACCTACATTCCGTCGTTGAAAGACTTTTTTTTTTTTTTTTTTGGCCCGGTTGGCCTACACCTGCGCTTTTGGTTCCAGCCGCTTCTGGTTCCAACCGCGCCTCGTCCGCATCTGAGTTCACGGCGTTCTCGCTCCGCCAGTAAACTCCAGCACATCTGGGAGAGATTGAATAGCTCTATTTTTAGTCACCTCTACTTTTCCCGCCGTTCCCATGTACTAGCCCCCCTTTAACCGCACCCCCCACTCATGTTTTACATTCCCTCAACCTCCCTGCAACTTTTCTGTCTGGCGGCGTTACGGATACCACCTGCCGCCGATTTACTTGTGTTGACGGGGTTGTTTTTATTTTTTTTTTAGCTACGGAAAGCTAAATTGAGCAAAGAGTTTAAAAAGTTGAAACGTTTTCGCTCCGACTGTGGCGGCTCTTCACTGCTACCTGCTAATGCTGCGCTTACCCTCCGAAACTGCAGGCGGAGCGTTGAGCACCATACCCGAGAACATGACGGAAGAAGTGCAGAACTTGAGGAGCAGGGTGGAGCTCCTGGAGAAAGTATGTACACGCAAAGATTCAAAAGGCCAGTCAAAGAAAAAAAAAAGTTTGCACGATTTTACTTTTTAACTCATTCAATGCCAGGGACGTATTTTCACGTTTTTTAAAGACATTCAATCCCGGATACTTAAGATTTAATACTTAGGTATCTGTGAATGACGGTCCAGACTCTTAAAAATGTGAAAATACGTCCCTCTTGAGAAGTCAAAATTCTGACTTTAACGTCAGAATTCTCTCGCGATAAAGTCAGAAATCCTGCCTTTTTTTATCTGTAGATTTCCATATTTTTGTTTTTATTTTTGTAATTCCATCCAGAAGCTGCAAGTGGCGCTGGCGCCTTACAGCAGCGCATTCCCAGAGGAGGAGGCGTCAGACAACAGCGCCACCTTGCTGTCGCACTCCTTCCGCCAACTGGACCGCATCGATTCTTTAAGCGAGCAGATCGGATTCCTAGAGGAACGTTTAGGAACCTGTAAGCGAAGCAAAGTCGGACATTTTTCGATTTTCTTTTCTAATTTTGCCGCTCCTCTTAGGTTCCTGCCGGGAAAACTAAAACAACAAGGCCGACACGCACATGGTGGAGATCGGACTCATTGAGTCATCAACCGGATGGACCCCACAAAGTCTTGAAATATCAAGCATCTCCTTGATGTTTCCAATAATAATTGAAAATGAAGCTTCATGAAGCACCTGTTATTTTTTTGATGGTGCTCTTGGGTCTCTTTGAACAAAGAGTGCCATCTAGTGGAGAAAGAAAAAACCAAGAAAGTATGTACACGCAAAGATTTAAAAGGCCAAAGAAAAAAAAAAGTTTGCAAAATTTTACTTTTTAACTCATTCAATGCCAGGGACTCATTCAACGCCAGGGACGTATTTTCACGTTTTTTAAAGACATTCAATCCCAGATACTTAAGAGCGCTTCATGAAGCTTCACGTATGTAAATGGTCTTTGATGTGTAAAAAAAATAACCCGTCTGATTGGTCAGTATTTATCTTGTTTCAAATTTTATTTAAAAGTACGTCCAGTTTGTTTCTCCATACATGTTTTTGTTACGTTTTGTAATAAAAAGAGAAATCATTGAAGAAAAATCTGATGCGTACAAAGCACCGCGGGAAGAAGGTGACGGAAGCAGGCAAAAAAAAATGGAAGACGAAAATGAAAAACAAATTAATTTATTGAAATATTTGCAAGGCATTCACATTTATCCCACTTTTTTTTAGTAATTGAAAAACACAACATTGTCAATATTAGCCAGAATACTGAGAATGGGGGGGCGGGGCTTAGTGAACACGCATGCACGCACACACACACACGGCAGGGTATTACGAATATTCAGTTTTTGAATCACTTTAATAGCTTTGGTGAACGTAAAAAGTAGAAAAAAAAATGTCCATTTTAATGGGGGTCGAAAGTTGTTTTTTTTGCCATAAATGGCACCGCATTTGGCATACATAACTGCACAACCAATCAAATGGTTAAGTCAAAAAAAAGGGGGCGGGTACATCCCTGATTTTTTTTTTTTTTTTAAGTTTTTGGTCACAAATGAAACAAAAAATATAAATTAAATTACAAACGGATCAGTTTTGGTTCGATCTGACATTCAAAACAGCATTTTTAACAAAACCTTTTTTTTTCCACCCAACATTTTCAATCTCAAAACCCAAAATTTGGTGATGAAAGTATTTTTTCCCCGATATCAACACAAAGACTAACATCAGTAGAATATATATTTTTTTAAAGCAAAATCTTATGAACAATTTCCATAACGAAAGTCAACACAAAGTGTAATACGAGACTACAATACCAACGCTACGAGATTAAAATCTGAGATTAAAATCGCCTATTAGGTAGCGGCGGGAAAAAAAGCCAAATGATTGATTAGTACTTAACATTCCCACGACCATTCAACGCAACATCAACTCTGTGCGCTTGTGTGCGTGCGTAAAGCCGAAGCGAATACGGGCGAGCGTCACTCGTCAAACCAGCTATATATCGAACATTGAATCAATAGACGCGCGCTAGCGCAGATGCTAGCTCAGCGCGCAATGACGTCAGCCCACTTCCAAAACGCGCGCACACAAAAACAATTTTACGATGCAGTTAGTAGCTTATCCCGAAGAGACGAGAGGGATACATTCGCAGAACGTTACTTAAGGCCGAAATTTCTTCGTTAAATATATGAAACGCTAAGGGGTTAAGTCGCAAAGGTAAAAAAAAAAAAGGTTAAATTGAATGCCACTTCAGTGTGACAAGTAAAGAAACGAGACTGAGGAATGATTGAAGAATTTTTGGAAAGCGGTAAAATGCGGAGAAAATAGTTGTAACCACAACATTTTCAATAATCAATCGCGATCATTCGCGTTTTTCAACTGGTATTGACGCTTGAAATTTCCATAGTCTTGGAATTCAGAAAAATCACCAAATAAACATCTTGATTGTTGTCGTAGCTTTGTTTGTCCCATGTAAAATTCGCCTTCAAAATCTGACTGAAAAGTGCGCAAAATGTTCATGTTGAGTCATTGAGCAACTTTTTTTTTTGTTAAACTCTACAAACATCTTTGTGCTGCGGATTATGAGTTCCATTTTTCTAAACACTTTCAAAAACTTTTAATTTTCCAAATGAAAACATTAAGAGCCCATATATATATATATATATATATATATATATATATATATATATATATATATATATACACACATACACACACACACACACACACACACCGAAGTCACACTGCATTTCTTATAATGTATATTCAGTGCATACATATATATGTATTATATATATATACATATATGTATATTAGCGCAGAGTAACGTCCAGATAACTGTGACAATAGCAGTCTCGTTTTTTTATTGTCACCACATGTGATCAGTTCCTTAATAACCTCGGCTTTCTAACACACAAGATGAACTCAATGGTGAGTGGACCTTCAAAACATCCCAAAATAAGCAAAAGAAAAAGGCAACAAAACAAAAAAACTGCATCGAAAGAGAGGGAGGCGCAAGGGCATGCACGAGAACCAACGTCCATGTGGGCCCGCCGTCCGTCACTCCGCTCGCAGACACGGCGAGGGTCGGGACCGAGCGGGCCGGGCCGGGCCGGGCCGGGCCGGGCCGGCCGGAGATCAAAGTGGCGCGGTGGGCGCGGAGGGGCGGCCGAGGTTGACGAAACGACGGGCGAGCGGGCGGGCGGGACATCAGTGCGCGACGGGCCCGTTGCCGCACGTCAGGCCGGAGATGTCCAGGAAGGCCGAGCGCATGGCGTCGAAGGACTTGTCGCTGAGGGACGCCACGTCCTCGCTCGTCATGCCCTTGGTCTCGATCTTGGGGAGGATCTTCAACCGGATGGTCCCTGCGCCGCAGGTGGCGACGACACTCACGCGCTGTGCTTACCGCTAAAAAAAAGCTAGCTAGCTAGCTAGCTAGCTAGCTAGGTGGCGGCACTTACCCGATTTGAATTGCTTCTCCTCCCGCAGGTAGAAGTTACTGTAGGAGGAGAAGACCACCGGTATGATGGGCGCCTGCAGACAGGAAGTCAAATGACACATTATGACAGATGAGGAAAACAGGAGATTGTTGTCCCGTGTAGGACACAGAGTACTTGCCAGAAATCACCATGCTAAATTTTTACCAACTGCAGCTTCCCTAATTTGTCCATGTCAAATTCCAGTCTTGCAAAGATTACAGGGTAGATTGTTGTCCCGTGTAAGACACAGCCAGTACTTACTAGAAATCCCTCCGCTAATTTGACCAAGTGCGGCTTCCTTTATGGATGGCTTGACTGGCATGTCCTTTTCAATGTCCAGTCATGCAAATATTACAGAGCGGATTGTTGTTCCATGTAGGAAACTGCCAGTACTTGCCAGAAATCTCCCTGCTAAATGTTAGCAAGTGCAGCTTCCCTCATGGAGGGCTCTAGCGGCGTGTCCATGCCAACGCAGAGACATGCAAAGATTACAGGGCAAAATGTTGTTTTGTGAAGGACACAGCCAGTACTTGCTAGAAATCGCCCTGCATTACCCCAAATCTGTCTGCTAGCAGAGACAGGAATGGCGGAATGTCTCACTTGACTCATCACTGATGTCAAGAATACTAAATTGTCCTGAAATTAAGTTTGATTGCTAGTAGTGCTAATTAAGGGAGCTAAGCTAAGCTAACATTGTATTTTAAGATGCCTATTATCAGTGGTTAGCAGCGGCGCCGACGTTAGCGGCTAGTGCTAAACTGCTCCATATAGGCTGGCGAGAGCCATCTGATTGTTTTCAATAGACGAAAATGTTGACAAAGTTGCCGTTCCTACTGATCACTAAAAAAACAAACAAACAAACAAAAAACAAGTTTACGCAAATGCGCTGTTCTAGCTAGCAAAAATTGCAACTTTTCTTTTTGGAATCACTTCATTGAATTGTTATCCATATACCTATTTATTTGATCAAAATTTCAATATGCTAACTGTAATAAAATAAAGACTTAGCTGATTTTTTCTTTTTTTTTAATTGTATGTTTACTGTCCTCATTTAGTGAAATTCCTCACACCTGTCCTGGCCTTGAGCATGTGCTCTGACGGAACTCTTCCACCCGTTGACCCCCCCAGGCGAGGCAGCTGAATAACGAGCGCAGCTGTCTGTTACCCCGTGGCAAAGTGACGGTGTCAAGAAAAAAAAAAGAACTAAAACAATGGATGTAGGCATGAACGCAACATCACTTATTACGCTTAAATCAGGTCAAAAGTTCAAATTCAGCATCAGTATCTTTGGCCTGCCAGCAAAGACATTGAAAAAAAATGAGATACAGCTTAAATATGTGCCTACTGCCATCTAGTGGAAAAGCATATCATTGCGCTGCGTGTCACTACACCAGGCATGTGGCTTAGAGTGATAAATACGATTGTTTTGACATTTAATAATCGGATAAATTATTTTGATACTTAATTGTTTAGAAACCGGAAATTTCTTGAGTCTTTCAGATTATTTTGGAAAAGAATGATGGACATAGGTACTGACTTGCGCTTGGACGGCCAAGTGGAAGGCGCCTTTTTTGAAGGGCAACAGGTCCCCGCTGTGGTTCCGCGTTCCCTCTGGAAACACCCACAGCCGGATCTACGGAAAGTTGGAATAGTCCGTAAAAACGTGTTGTGGGCGGGTCCCGTTTCAAATGGGATTTCATCCCACACCTGCTGGTCCAGCATGGATTTGGCGGCGTCGCCCAGGACGCTCTTGGCGTCTCGGGTCTTCTTGCGATTGATGAAGATGATGCCGCCCAGCCAGCAGACCAGGCCCACCGTGCCGGCGTAGATCAGCTCCTTCTTGGCGATCATGGAGCAGCGGTCCGGAAGGATCTCCATCATGCCTGCCCCAACGCCGTTTTGGAAATCGTTCAATTGAAGTCAATGATCGTTCAATCCCAAAGACATGTTTTTATATATATTAGTATCTACCTAAAGTAATTGATTGCTTTACAAAGTAATTGACAAGTACTTTAGTATGAAAAGTTAGCACCTTAGACCTTTAAAGTAATTGTAAAGTAATTGAATAACACAAAAAGTAATAATTTGCTTTGTAACTTTAGTACCAAAAGTCGTTAATTGCATGAAAATCTTAGTACCAGAAGGAATTAACTGTTTTAGTATTTGAGTACCGCAAGGAACTGATTGCTTTATTATTTGTGTACCAACACAAGTTCAGTACCAAAAGTAACTGATTGGTTTATAACTAATTACCAAAAGTAATTAATTGGATTAGAATGTTAGTACCTAAGGTAAATGATTGCTTTAATATTTGGAACAAATAATAATTTAAAAGTAGTTGGTAAGTACTTTTGTTCCAAAAGTAACTGATTAGTACTTTACTTTCTCAAGTAGATGTTTAATACTTTCTTATTTTAAGTAATTGATTATTTTGGTACCTAAGTACTATAACGTAAGTAATTCATCGCTTTAGTATTTTAGTCCCAAAAGTAATTGTTTGCTTTCTAACATAGTCCCAAAAGTAATCAACTGCATTGAAGCTTTGGTCCCTAAAGTAATCAATTTCTTGGCTATTTGCGTACCAAAAGTACTTGATCAGCACCAAATGTAAATGATTATTACTTTAGTACCTTTTGGATTTGTTTAGTACTTAAGTATGTCATCGATTACTTCAGTACGCTTTCATATGTATTGATTAAGGGATGTCCCAATTTTTTTTTAACCCCTTGGTGTCAATTTCGGCCCGATCTGGGCTATTGATCTAGACGCATCTAACAAAAAGCATAAAAAAAACAAACAAACAAAAAACACTACATCCGCGCGACGGCGCAAATGGGGTTTGCTTACCCACCCAAAACATCGAGGGAGCTCTGGTGGTTGGAGATGATGACGTAGGGGCCCGGGGTCTGCAGGTGCTCCCAGCCGCTCACTTGGAAGCGCAGGCCCAGGAAGTACTTGACGTGCCGAACCAGGGCGCGGATGATTCTGAAGGGGGACAAAAGAGCAGCGTCACTCCTCGGCTGGCGCCGGAATCCTCTTGACACCTTGCTGAATCACACCCCTTTGTCGGCGTGTCCTCGCTTGGACCCCGGGCGCCAGCGTCTCTTGATTTAAACGCTAGCGGCATTGGCTTACGCTTAGAAAAAGTCTACACGCCCCTGATCGAATTTGTCACAAAATACATTCTAATATAACATATTTCGCAAAACGTTTTTCCACCATTGTTGCGATTTAAAAACATCTGAGGGGAAAGTCAAAATAAACAGGCTGAGATAATGCAGTTGCATAAGTGTACACGCCCTTAATTTGGCCCCAATTAACCCCAGATAACGTTCATTTAACAAATAAATGATTTTATTTCAAACACCGTCCTGTATATAAAAAATAGCTTTGGTTTGGACATACAAAAGAATAAAATAAATACTCCACCACTATTAAGATAAACCCGTAATATATACACATACCTTCTATATAACCAACTATCCTTATACATATATATTATGAACTAAATTAGCACATAACACATTACATCACACTATTCTATTCTTTTCTATGCATTTTATGATATATATATATATTTGGGCATTTCAATGAAGTTTATTGTTTACAATGATCTCTCGCTACTTTGCGCCCTCAGGGCATTGCAGATTTTTTTTTTTTGGGGGGGGGGGGGTATATTATATATATCGTGGAGATACGTGTTGTAACAGTTTCCTGCATGCCAGATAGGCGAGTTATTTATGAATGCACTTGCCACTGGCACTCCTTGGAAGTCAAACTACAGTACAATTTTAGTAAGGATTTATTTTTTTACACCATTTTTTTACACTTTGAGTATCAGCTCCAAATATCCTGTACTACTAATAATCAGTATCGGTCGATCTCTACAGCAGAGAAAAACCAAGTTGTTATTTATGTTACAAATTTTGCTGTAGCACTCCTAAACCTAATATGTAACCTTTATCTAAGATAAGCCGGCGGTCAATTGCTTGCTGTTGCCGTTTTTTTTTTTTTTTATGAGCAGTCATAACAGCAAACAATTGAGCTGTGAGCGGGACTCGTGTTCAAGGCTGTTTCCAGGTCATGTAAACTCACAACGTAGTACATTTCTTCATGTCATTTTCAGCTGATCGTAATCGGGGAGAAAAAGATCGTGGGTTTAAGGAAATGTTCGATACCGCTTTTTTTCAGGCCGATACCACTTTGAGTACAGAACCCTTGAGTTGGCACCGATTTTGATACAAAGTACACATATTACTTGTAACTCTGATACACAAAACCGATACACAAAATTTCCCCAAACAACAATAACAGATCATTTTAAAGCTAGAAAGTAAATACGTGTGAAGAAACAGCTGGTAGGGTAACATTCTGGTAGCTGTCACAAGAAGCTAGCGGTAAAATAGCTAGCATCAGCAGTATGGAAATGATACAAAAAGCAAAGATTTGCAATGTGGATGTAAATTGAGCACTATTTTGGGAGGAAAGGATAGTGCTTTGTTCAGTATATGAGTACATTAAGCATCATTGCATAGATCGAAATATAAAGATGCATTATTTGCAGTAAAACAATCTGCCATTACTGGGGAAAAATAAAACAATCAACTCATCCACTGCCAAGGACACTTATACGCGTCAAAGATCCATTTTTACTGGACTAGATCCTCAAAACGGATGCAAAAAAAATGTCATCGGAACATATCTCCAAGCCTGACATAAATAGGAAAAAAAAAAATCAATGTCCAAATCGATGCATTCAAATCAATGTGGAATAGATAAGCATGTGAGTAAACTATAGTGGTCCTAGGAGGGAGCTTTGCGGTACACCCGATAAAAGAGTATGTTGGCTAATCCTGTGAGATCTGGTTTTCTACATCTGCATGCAGCATACGAACGAGACTTTTTCAAAGTACGGTCAGCTGACCAACTCATGTGCGCTAGCTAGCTCCAATCAGTGGTGCCATCTGGTTCTTGGTGGTAATTAAAGCGATGTAGCAATCAAGCATCACAGCCGCGCTACAAACATGACAGGTGCAGTTTGCCCTGCTGCGTTCCGCTCAGGTGACTCACAATTTTGTGAGTCTTGTTTCCAGAGATAGATAAGATCAAAACGTTCGCACAAAAAGCAGCCGGGTGAATTATGCTGATAATATCGGAAACAAATAGTAAGCTAATGTAGCCAGTTACTACATTCTCCAGCGTCGACACTGACTAATTGATGGGATGGTGGTGAGAATACCAAATTCTTTTTCTGTTTTTTTGTCGATGTTGGTCACGAGGAGATGTCAAATATGCTGGGAGTCATGTGAGGTGTTTACAAACTTTATTACAATTTTTTGGGGATTATTCATACATCTGGTTGTACGAGTTAGGAAAGTACTCGGAAAAAGTCAATATTTTATTATGGAAATTATAAGCATTAAAAAAATAGTGTGTCTAACACCCTGTGGGACTAACAAAAGTTAAATTGGTCAAAATATTTTATGTTTAAAAAAAAAAGTAAAAAGAGTGCACAGAAGCCAACGACAAACATTGAAGTTTTTTTTATGGATTTTCTTTGTTTTAAATTTATTTTACAAAAAAAAAACAAAGTAAAAAAGGGAAACAGAAGCAAAACAAAAAACACTCAAGCTTTTTTTGCGGATTTTCTTTTATGACCATAACTTTATTGCGGGTTTACCCCATGTTTTTCTTGATATTCTTCCATTTTTCTAAGTTAGACCAAATATCAATTCCATATATAATTAATTCTTAACAAACGAAACAAAGTTATAAAACGGGCACAAAAGCACAAAAGAAAAAGTTCCCTCTCTCCTTCGCGGATTTTGATTACTGGGCGTATTTTGGGGACTTAACCCTCGCGATAAACGAGGGAACACGGTCGTTAGTTGAAACATCTGCCTGACTATGACGTTGTGTTGAAAGCAGGATTTCCTATGTTCTGTACGAAAATCCAAAGTTTGACAGTTCCGCATAAATGTAGCATAAATGTATTTCTAGGCATTGCATTTCACCCCCCCCGCCCCCCGCGCACACAAGGGAAATTTCCAGAATTGCACCTTGTTGTTGTTATTGTTAGCGGCTAACATATGGCAGCAGCCAAAGCTCGCTCGATTTCCGTTCAAGGCTTCAAAAAGACTTTAGCGCAGACTTTGTCGCCACGGGAAGTGGAGCTTTTGCTTTTAGCCGCGCGATCGCGGCTAGCGTGTTAGCCTAGCAAGCTAACGGGCAGCGGATGGAGCTGTCAAAGCGAGCACGAGTCAAAAGTCGTCACCTCATGTTCTCCACGTCCCTGCCGCCGCTCTTGAGCACGCACAGCGGGATCGCGATTAGCGCCAGCACCATCATCCAGGCCACGTAGAAGACTTTCTTGAAATAAAAGACCAACGCGTGACCGCTGCTCCACAGCAGCAGCAGCAGCACCAGCGGGGCCACCCACAGGAGAACATCCATAGCGGGGGAAGAGGAAAGCTCGCTAGCCGGGGCTCCGCTCACGCTGCTCGGCGAAGGAGAGGCGCCTCGAACCGCTCAAACATAACACGCTACTTGGTACTTTCTCTTCCTCTCCAGTCTTGTGACGACCATGTATCGTTATTCATCTGTTGCGAGGTGGAGCCCAGCGCACGGTTGTCGTCATTCGCTCTTGTTTTTTTTTTTTTTACAATTTCCGGGACGGTTACTGCTGGACCACACAATGTGACGTCATCAGCACCGTTAGCTTTGGGTGCTAGGGAAATTAGCATTGAGCAAAAAAACAAACAAATTACATATATGTATAAATACAAAAACAGTAAGGTGAAAAATTAAAAAAAATATTTAAAAATATTAACTGTACGTATTAAAAATATATTAAAACAAAAATACAAATACAATATGAGAGAACAAGATGCAAAACACTACTAAAGTAAAAAATATTATATAAACTCTTTGGGGTGGAAATTTGACTGGCTCACAGGTCGATTAGGTTACAAATTTTCGTATACGATTCAATTCTGAATCGATTTTCGATTCAAAATGATTGGATTTGATTCAATTAACAGTAATTTCTAATTCAAAATAATAAATGTACAAAACAATCACATTACTCGTGTCTGCAGACTAACAAAAGTGACGCTAAGTGTGTTTTTTTTTTTCAATTTTGAATTGTAAAGAATGTGCTTTCCCCCCAAAAAAACTAACATGTGGACCATATTATCTGAATCGTGGTAAATGAGATTCCCGTTCTTATGCGAATCGATTTTTTTGGCCCATCCCTAAATTTAAGTTAAGTGTTTAAAAAAAAATCATGGTTAGCTTGTTCCATTTGGCCAATTTGCCCAATTCACTTGTCTATCCCCAGAAATGAGACTAGCATGCACATAATGAGATTTTCTGTGCTAATCCAATCCGTGGCCATATAATCTGAGGCTGTCTGTTTAGAGTTTTTCGACTCTACTTGACACGATTTGGGAGATTAGGAGGGATCGTTGGATCCTTCCTTCGTCCAGATCGGATCCTGATCCCTGAATATCTGTGAGCAGGCTGGCTGCAAAGCCACAAAAGTCTTCTTTTTTTTTAATTATGATTTTTTTTTAATCACAATTTACCTGCAGTAAAATCTGCTTTTTCTTCTAAACACCAAGGAAAAATATGTCTCCAACACAACAGTAGTAACATAGCTTCTTTGATAAAAACAAAGACATTTTATGTAAAAAGTCTACACACCCAATATATAAGGTTGTGTGATATGTTTGAAAATGGCCACTGTTGGTGTGACTTTTATAGCCTGTATAACTCAATTGAAAACGTTCCCCACAAAGAGGTAAAAAAAAATAAAAAAGTGAGATAATGTGTTTGCATAAATGTGCACACCCTGGTAGGAAGTCACCAGTCAAGTTCAAACGGCGAAAGTTGAACCTGGATTTAACAAAATCCCTTAAAGCACACCGAAATGTTTTTTTTTATTCATAATTCCATGACTTTTAAAAATTATGTATCCATTATGTTTTTATAAACATCAAAAGCTAATTTTTGAACAGGTTAAAGCCGAGTAGTGGATTATTTAAATTTTTTTCCACTGGGCGGCAGTGTTGTTCCAACAATTCTGATTTGCTGAGCAGACCCATGATGCCTCTCACGTTGTAAAAATCTTTATTTCTTTATCTACTTGAGTGAAATTTTACAGATGTTGCGGGTCACCCATTTCCCATAAATATCAATGGCAATTGCGTCTCCAGCCAAGTTTTGGAAACAAAAGACAAATCACCAACACCCAAATTGTACGTTTAAAGACAAGGTTCAACACACTTTTTGTCAAAAGATCAAAGACAAAGTAGTCTTTATTTGAGCCTCGCTTGCATGTTTTGGAGGACCCATAAGAACAAACTGAAGAGGATTAAGGTCTTTATCGTGTTGACGAGACTATCAAAAACGAGTTTAACAATTTTGGATTAGTTTATAACATAGAAATGTCATAAAAAAAAACCTTCTAAAAAATCAGAAGCATACTCGTGCAACCATATTTTTTCCTGTTGTTTATTTTATACTTATCCGTTGTACAAGTTAAAGGTCATATTAAGGTTGAATAAAAACGCAATAATTTATCTGGATTATCATTTGGAGAGGGGTGCGCAGACTTTTCATACACGTACTATATGCGCACATTTCGGTGCATACCAGTCAAGTGTTTTCTTGAAAAGCGTGAGGCCATAAAAAGAAAAGGATGGGGGGGAAGTAGTTGTTAAGCCCACTGGGGGGTGTCATTCAATGAAACATCTGCCTTGGCTGCTGGGTGGGCGTGTTCTTGGGGGGCTCCTCCCACCCACTGCACCCCCACAATCCCTCCCGCTTTCCTTTCAAGCCTCACTTCACGTGAAAACATCTGCGAGGAGACTTTGCACTTGTATTATTTGCTCAAAAAGGACAACTAAAGGAAGCCCCCCAGTGGGACCCCCCCGCCCCCGACTCGGTTGCGGTTCTCCATCGTGCACGCGCACCACCAGAGCAGCTGTCATTGAGTCGAGGCGGGAGCGCGCGCGAGCGCTGCATTGAACGAGGATCCATCCGCGAGCTCAAAATGAGACGCTGAACGAAACAGCGAGCAAAAAAAAAAAAAAAAACAAGGATTTTTATGGTGCTCCCTCTCTCACATCGATTATCGTCATCATCACCATAACGATAACAACAAGCAGTCACGTCGTGGATTAATTCCGAGGACATCGTCCCGAAACCATGAGCTGGGGCTCAGAGCTATGGGTAAGTCTTGCTGTTATAATAATAGCATATCGTCACATTTAAAATAATTCTTGTGTTTCCCCCAACGGAGTGCTCCATTTTGAACCTGGAAATAAACGTAAAAAAAAACATTAGCCTGGCTAGCCTGTCAAACGCAACCAAGCTAATTTGGTTTAGCATAGCTAGCTGCCTTTGATCGTTTTTTTTTTTTTCATCGCCTCTCTTTTATGTTTGATGTCATCATTTTCGTTCAGTCGTCGTCATTGTCGTTTGGCGTCCATTTCGACCCAACACGTTAGTTAGGGTGTACACTCCCCCTTTTCATCATAAAACAATAACAACTATCATGCAGTCACCCTATACTCTATCTATCTATCTATCTATCTATCTATCTATCTATCTATCTATCTATCTATCTATCTACCTATCTATCTATCTATCTATCTATCTATCTATCTATCTATCTATCTATCTATCTATCTATCTATCTATCTATCTATCTATCTCAAGATCGAGTATTAACAGTATCAAGATCGAGTATTAACAGGCTGTTAGCTCTATCTATCTATCTATCTATCTATCTATCTATCTATCTATCTATCTATCTATCTATCTATCTATCTATCTATCTCAAGATTGAGTATTAACAGTATCAAGATCGAGTATTAACAGGCTGTTAGCTCTATCTATCTATCTATCTATCTATCTATCTATCTATCTATCTATCTATCTATCTATCTATCTATCTATCTATCTAAATAAATAAATAAATAAATAAATAAATAAATAAATAAATAAATAAAGCGGTGCATGGAGTGGTTAACATAGAATCCCGTGGCAATCCGAATCACCGCATTGACATAATGGAATCGATGGGAGTTATAAAGTGGCGATTTTTAGCTTTCAAGGTTCAAGTTAATGAAGTGGAAAAAAGTCAAGCGACGTCCCGGCTAAATGTCAAGCAAATGGGAGTAGAGGAGTGCATTACGTCATAAGTCGTGCACGCCAGTCTTGCTCAGTACCAACGTCATGCTACAAGTTGGCATACAAGGTTATTGACAATTTGACAGAAGCTGTTGCATATATTTTTTCTCCCATCAATTGCAGTTCGGTGTTAATGTTAGTCATTTTACGATTGTCAGTTTTTAAGCAATGTTGCACACGCAAAATGTTGTCAAATAAGGCCTCCTAATTAGAGCAAAACAAACATTTTAGAAATGTTCCTTTTTCTTGCAGATGACTGCGTTTGATATGATTTTAAATCAAACTTAGGTGCAATATTCATTCTGCAACATTTACAAACATGAAAGAAAATGACACCATTCCATCAACTTCAAAACAATGAAAGGCTGGTATTGCGATAAAAGGCAATACTAGTATTGTCCACTGTTACATAGAAAAATAAGAAAATTCCCATTAAAGGGAAATGCATTATTGTAATATATAGGTCTTTCTTTAAAGTTATGTTACTTTTTGGGGGAAATTTAAGGTATCAAAAGTAACATCACAAGTATCAATGCTTGGTATCGGGTACTCAAGAGTTGAGTACTGGCATTGATCTAGGTCTAAGGACACCAAAGAGGCTCTTTGATGTTTTTTTTTTTTTTTAAATAGGCTTACTGAAACAACAAATATGGCAAATCTGAAACGTAAAATACATTTTTTTCAAGTGTCTCTACTTTTGCGCTTATGTGTATGTACATTGTACATAAATGTAGGGCCCTAACCTAGTGGTGGGCTACCAGGTTTGCATATAATCTTAAGTACTTCATATAGTCTAAAGCACTGCTTTGCTGTCATCTTGTTGCATCTTGGGGCCACTGAACTATGTCAAAGTGAGTTGAGGATCTTCATTTAGACACGAGTAGTAGTTTGCCTCCATCTTGTTGTATCGTGGTGCTTCTGAACTATGTGGAAGTAAGTTGAGGATCTTTATATAGTATAAAGCAATGCTTTGCAGACATTTTGTGGCAACTCGGGGCCACTGAACTATGTCAAAGTAAGTTGAGGATCTTCATTTGGCCACAAATAGCGTTTTGCCACCATCTTTTGGTATCTTGTTGCTAGTGAACAATGTCAGTAAGTTGAGAATCTTCATATAGTCTTAAGCAGTGCTTTGCTGCCATCTGGGGCCACTGAACTATGTCAAAGTGAGTTGAGGATCTTCACATAGTCACAAGTGGCACTTTGTCACCATCTTGTGGCATTTTGGTGCTACTGAACTATGTCAAAGTGGGCTGAGGATCTTACTGAGGCATGTCGGGGCCATTTTAAGTCTTGTTTTTCTGCCATCTTTTGGCATCTTGGCGCCAAGGAAATATGTAGCGTCCAAGCTGCTTCTTTGAAACAAAACTAGCGCTCTTGACTTCTTGCTGACAAGCAACTAACTACGTGTTTTTCTTTTTCAGAGCGAAGATAGATAAAACGGATTACGATTCCAAATTGCATACACTCCTTAAATCACCAACTTGCTGCCGCTTGTTCCACTGTTGTTTGCGACCTTCCTGCACCGCGTCGTCGGTCATCTAATAAGGAATTATCGAGCGTTGACACGCCATTGTAGCACTCCAGATGGTGTCAGGGTTTCTGCAGGTGTGCATCGGACGTATCGTAAAGCCTCGCAATACATTCCCGTCATCTCGCGTCACATTCAAAGCCGTCCATTAACCGCTTTTAGGCCTGTTTTTAGTCATGACGCGACGACCCGGCGAGTCAAAGCTATTTTTATGATAATAAACGGTGGCGGATTGCGGCCTTCCCGCCGTTGACTTCCTGGCACATGCTTGCAAGTCGCTACACGGAGATGTCTTGCGAGCCAGCGGGAAGCCTCGCTTGTATTTGTCCAGCTCCCCTCTATAAAATGTCATAAAAACGTCGCATCGGGTTTAATATGAAAATGCGTAAATCAGAACGGCTTGATCAAAGCGCTACGACATCTCACATCGAAATAACTTGAAGAAACTGGTAGTTTTTTTTACATAGTGGCTCAGTAACAGATAGGAAGGTGTGATTGATAACAGTACTGAATGATTGAATATTCACCGATACAGATACCAAATAGCGATACCACTAGCACTAAAAGTCCCCCCCCCCAAAAAAAAATCGCTTTAATCCCTGTGCGATATTTTATCCTTTAATCTTGACATCAAACGCATTTCATATCAAAGGGAAAGAATAGAAAGAAGACACTAGGAAGCTGAAATTTCACCCGACATGTCACGACCATTTATTTATCACACTATCAGGAGTGTGCCATCCATTTGGGTGATTTGGAAGAAAATACCAAAAAATGGTCAAAATACTACACAAGCGCTAAACCAAGTGCGCCATCTAGAGGAGCAAAAAAATATATCAATAGTGACAAACAAATGGGCCCCAACTAACTCATTCAATCCCTAAGACATTTTTTTTTTTTTAAAGTCCTGAAAGTTTTGATTACTTTAGAGACTAATTAATTACTTTAAAGGCTAAACTAATCAATTACTTTAGATCATTAACTATGAAAGTAATCAATTACTCTCATACTTGGTTATCTAAAGAAATGACTTTGGCTAATAAGTAGTGTCGATCGAATACTTTGGGTAATTAGTTTTCTAAAGCATAGGTGTCAAACATACGGCCCGTGGGCTGGATATGGCCCACTAAGAAGTTGAAGAAGGCCAGCAAGATGTGTTTCAAATCGTCATAACTTCTGACCCATTTGCGCTAACAACTTAATTCTAAGGAATTTTGAAATCGGAGAGGCGGAGCCTAGTGTCTATCACATTCCGGTAGCTGGCATGTTTTCAAGTGTTGAAAGTGGATGCGGTGCGTCATAGTGGAGACAGAGGCGGGCCCTATATTATGATGTGTTCTAAAATATGTATTTTATGAAGGAATGGTAAAATAATCGAATATTTCCATTCATTTCATGCAATTAATGGAAATATTCTACTTTGCATATATTGGGGACTTAAAAGGAAGTTACTTCATTTATCTTTAGTTGTTTTTTTCTTTTCAAAAATCTATTTACAGTTGTTTTTACAATGAATTGCGAAGTTTATTTCATCTTGTCGGTTTAAAGAAGAATAAACAGCAACACAGAAACGTAATGGCGCCGACCGCAGCTTCCTGCAGCGCGTGGCCAGGATGTTGCGGTCGCTGCGCAAGTGCAATTGCGTAACTGATGATATATAATATGCAATACGGTGGCGTTGGAAAAAGTAGGCCCCTCCCTCCTCATTTCGTATTCATCACACTTAAATGTGTTGACTCACTCACTTGAATGCCTCGCTAACGGAAAGACGGATGAGAATTTGCTCACGATTGCCGTAGCTCAACATTCACTACCAGGTGCTTATTTATACTGATATTTTTTTCACAATTTTTAAGGTTAAAAGATGGTCCGAAAATGGATGCTTCAACGTCCAAAACGAGTTCTCAATTCGAGTACCATATTTTCATTTTTGAGGGACAAAAAAATGAAACTCAATCACCATGTCAATTCTAAAATTTTACCTCAGTTATACATTTAATTTGACTTTTTTTTTTACTTTTTTTTTTAACAATTGCATTTTGATATGCTGAATATGCTCCAATTTTGAAGGAAGTTATTTATTTTTTTTAACAATTGCATTTTGATATGCTGCATCTGCTCCAATTTTGAAGGAATTTATATGGGGACAAGCTGCCAAAAAAAACACATAATTTTGTAAAAGAAAGCACAAATAAATCCAGAAATATTTTTTAAATCAACAAAACAATTATATATATATATATATATATATATATTGTTTTTTTTGGTTGGAGTTTGATTCAACAATTTCACTTGAATATTTAATCGAATCATAATTATACTCCATAGGCCATATACTCTTATAGGCCACCGCCACGTGATCACGAAACGGGATTCATCTTTCAGGAAGTGATGTCGGCGTCAAGCAGAATTTCTCAACTTCCTGCAAGCGTGCTTATGAAGCAATGTTGAGGCCCCGCGGTTGCCGTCGCATCTTGGACGGATTTCGTCGAATTATCATTTGTTCGCAATCTAAATTGTACTATCACTAATACGGGACACACCAGATACAAAAAACTCGAGAAGAGCGGTATTTTTTGATCGGTATTTTTTTACGGCACGGCCCAGATGACCGAGAACCCAAACGGGGAACGCGGTTGCTCGATGGACCTGAAATGGCGGAATGCCTTTGGTGCACCGACACAGAACTGATGATGCTATTGACCGTGCTCACCAAGGCGGACGAAGCGAATGAACGGCTACCGCTAAATCATGGCCGTCTCCGTCCCGCGTCCTCGTCAATTCTCCGTATCAAAAGAAACGGAGGAATGTTTCCACTTGAGTCCAGCTGCAAAATCTTAATTTCAAATCCAGAGCCACTTGAAACTTTGTCTTCTGTGATGTCACGTTTGTAGAATGTTGAGTTGCGTAACCACCGAAGCGTCCAACAATCGGTTATTGAATCCCTCGCTTTTGATAGTTTATCTTTTGTGCACTTGTTTGGGTGGTTTGGCTAGCAATGGCTACTTAAGATCTCCGAGCTCCTACGGACGGATAGGCGGACGAATGGATGGATGGATGCATAGATGAGAAAAAAAAAAGTCTTAAAGAAGAAAGACACGGCGTCATAATCTCGCACAACATGTAGATGATAAAAAAAACTACAATGAATTATCCTAAAATTGTAGTTTTTTTCAATCCCTCACTCCTGTACAAGGGCTGCAGCTATCAAATAGTTTAATGTTCGGTTATACTACTTGAAATTCGATTAAATAACAAGCTATTTAGCTTGTTATTTAATCGAAGATGAAACTCAAACAAGACACTGGTGTATTTTTACTTTGTTTTACTTTGTCCTGAATGCAGAAGACAATTTTTTTTCTTACGGTTTTAGACAAATATCGCCGCAGTTGGTTTATAAAACAAAGTGACATGAAATTCACAGTGGCGATTTTTGCTCGATGTTTAAGGATGGTTTGTTAAAATGTGATCAGTAGGAATGGCAACTCTTAGTCGAATCAATGAAAATAATTTTTGAAAAGTAATCCACCAGCTCTCGCCAGTTTTTATCAAACAGTTGAGTGGCATTAGCTGGTCACGCTGCTATTAGCATCCAGCGCTGCTGCTAGCGGCTAACGTTGGAGCCTCCGCTAATTGCCGCCAACACTTGCCATATTTTACAGTGTAAATGTAATCGCGTCTTTTTAAGGCAACCGCTTTGCACAAACATACGCTACAGATCAATTCGACAAAAGTTTTGGAAAAAAAAAACAATTAAAAAACAGCTTCATTTCTGTTTTCACGTTGACAGTTCACCTTTTCACTTTGACTCACCTTGAAAATTTCACTTCTCCAACAAAGCGGGAGTTAGTGAGGAACTCTTTTCGGTAGACTTCTGATGCTTTGAATGGCCTGCGCGTCCTCTTCCGTATAATCGTTGATCAGGCGAGATGGAAAAGATCGAAAGCCTCCTCAAACAGCAGCGGCTGAAGGTAAGCCGACTGCCGATTAAATATTTGAATCGGGAAAGCTTTTTGCCGGAAACATTTACTCGTCGTTAGTTTTACTCGGGGGCGGGCGGATGGATTTCAGTCACGGTCTCTTGTTCTGCATATTCTCACGGTGTCCTTCAAGCTCGTAGTCCACCAAGAGTCCAAATGCTATCTCCCCTGCCGCTCATTTGTCATCCAAGAGAGTCCCGGAAACCCGAGCTGGTTTGTTTCCTACTGTGAGTCAGACGTTTCATGCAGCCAACCCTTGTCATCGCCCACCTGCTGATACTGCCCAGACCTCTTTGAACGGCCCGTAAATTGCCAATGAACGGATCCACATCTGATCTAAAAAGCTTCTGCTGTTCACGGGCTTTTATGGACTATTCAAGCAAAGTAGGGCTGCCTCTCAGTCTATTGTGCGGGTCTACGGGAGATGAGCGAGTAACTGGAATCTTTTGACGTTCCTCCAAGCGTTTGGTACATCTTTAAGGGTTTAGAATAAGATATGTCATGTAATATGTGCGGAAAAATTACATTTGCGCGATTTGATTTCTGATTGAGTTTTATGGAACCGATATTTCTAACCCGTGTAAAAAGCGCGCCTCTTAACGTGTGGCCGCCTTGCCCCCTTCATGACGTAGGTCAATGGCGGCGGGCCGCACAACATGCATCCATCCCTCGTCATGAGCGCTCATCCTCACGAGGCTAGCGGCTAATGGAAACTGTTCAAACTTTGTTTAGGGTGACAAATCAATATTGGAACGTGGTTAAAAGCTTCAAAAAGTTGACTTTTTATGTTACGGCGCTCTTAAATTTCGTCAAGTTTGACCGTAGGGTTACATGGGAGTGGACTCCTATCCTGCAGAATTCCCCAAAATTGTCAACCTCTACTATAAACCTCCTAAAAGTTACTAAGACTATCATTGGATCTACATTTCCCGTGGTATCTTTATGTGTATTTTATCAACTCCAAAGGTTAGAACATGTAACATTACTCGATTTATTTCTGGTTCACTAATGGCAACGTTCATCCCTACGAACCAACAAAATACAAGCATGCACTGTTTTGCAAAGGAACCGCTAAACAATTGAGCAAAAAGCTGCTTCATGTTCCGATTAACTTGCTCTTAGTTTGAAAAGAAAACCGTCCTGTTTCCCGGCATCGAATTGGAATTGCTGTTACCCGCAGAATCCCAGTTAAAAACATAGAATCTAAAGTACTCGTACCCCCAGGAATGTGTGCGTCAATCCTTGTTTTTGTCCTAAAAGTAGACAATGATACCTCCTCACCAATCAGAAGAGGGAGAAGCTGTTTAGTAATGTTGCCTATGACTCAATCACTTCCTGTCACGGACTGTTACAGCCTCTAATCTTTAACCATTACACTCTTGCTAGCTAGCCTCTAATCACCTCTTGAAATTATACCGCCAGTGCAACGGATTTACCTGTTCGGGGTCCCGTATTTATTAATAGTCATATGAGATTAGCTTCCTCATGGCAGTGGTGTCGCACGCTACATACTTCTGCAAAAACAGCAAATAAAGAGACAACAAAAGAGCAAAATTGGCTGTTAAAATTTGTCTGGCAAGATTTACTGACTTTTAGAGTTTCGCTTCATTTTTTATGACAAAAGTTGGTTGAATTGTGTACAGTAACACAAAATGACACTTTGACGTTTCTCAACAGTATTTAAAAAAAATGCATGGCTGCGACTAACGATTATTTAATAATCGATTAATATGTGGATTATTTTGTTGGCTTGGTCCGTATTGTCAAGTAATCAGAAAAAAAAGTTAGTGATTGTTTTTTCAAAGTAAAGCAATTGTTTTGTTTCGATTCAACACAAAGATCATCAAAAATGGGAGCATATTTATTGTTTAAAAATATTCTGGAATTTCCATCATATGTGCAATTTTAAATCAAAACGGTATGTAAATATTGATCAAATAATTTGATAATCATTTAGCTGTGAATTTATCGATTATGTGATTAAAAAAAGCAAGCTGTCACAAAATCTTTAGTTACATTATGAAAATGGTGTGACGTAACGATTGTAATTTTTTTGTCGTTATAATTGATTTTACAATTTCAGCGACATTTGATTTTAGCGTTTACACTATGAAAATTTGGTGAATTTTCGTGAAATCCTTTGAGGCAGAACTTTAAAATAGAATTGATGCCTGGATTACATAACAGAACTATTATTTTTATTATTCATGACAGCACGTGCGAAAACTGACATTATTTCGAACCATTTCTCAAAGAATAATGCCGATTTCCAAATAGCAATTCGAATGACCAGACTGACCCCAGAATGGTGCTTTAGGAATAACGTTTATTCAACCCTAATGGAGTTTCATCACGTTTAGTATTGTCATAGCCCTATTCCAAACAATCTGTTGCATAAGAATTAAAGCGCTTTGTCCCGCACAGAGGCGAAAAACAGCTCAACCGCAACAATGGCCGACGTGTACTTGAAGGCCAAGCCGAATTAATCCGCAGAGTAACAGCCTCTCATTGGATAAGTGAGCTCGTAATCGGATTAATAACTGCTCGTTTCAATTTTCTAACTGCTCGTTTCCACCTCATACGTTTTTGGCCCTGACCAGAGATGGACTGACTACCTCCTGAGATTTTTGCTCTATAAACTTGCGTTAGCGTCGAGATGTTGCGGCGACGAAGCGAGTTTTTTATTTTCCTGGAGAGCCCGTCTGTGAAAGCCGAGATGGACAGGCGAAAGCTGAGTCCTTATCAAGAGTACCTGCAGGTTCTTCTCCAGATGAAGATGACCAGCACTGTGAGTGAGGGCACCTGTTTGAAAGGCCCAGATTTTAGCTCTGAAAACCATCTAGGACCTCCCTCATGATTATAACAATTAAATAGGAAACCTTTCATGCTACGTCGTTTAGGAATTGGCGGGCAACCAAATTCATTGAAATTCGTTTTGTTGTCTTATTGATGAATCAGTTTTAAAAATACATTTGATTTTCCATAAAGGCATCTTTTTTTAAATTGATATTGCAATTTTTGTTATTTGGCTGCTCGGATGGTCTGTTACATGTCAGAAAATCGGAAAAAATATTGATGATGGTTTTCCAACGTAATGGCTAGTCCGCTTTCCAGTCGAGAAGCGAAAATTCTTAGCATTCGGTAAACAACATTATCAAAAATCGTCATCGACTGACTCGATTACTTGTCGATTTATCGATTAACCGTCGCATCTTTCGCCAAGAACAGTTTGACCGGTGTAGTTAGTGAGTTTTCCAACCTCTCTTGCTACTACTGTTGAAAAAAAGTTCCTGATAGCGAAATAATTTCCACGTTTTGGAGCTCAACATTGCCAAAGACTCGGTGCTCTGTGATATGTTGCAAAAGCAGCGATTCTTTTGACCCAAGGTACGGTATGTTCTTTTAACTTTTCCGAGGTCACCGTGCCTCTCTCGCGTGCACAACTCTACATGAGAGTGAGTGCTAAAAATGTCAGATTTTTCATATTTTTTAATGGCCCTAAACCCATGGTAGGTAGAAGTAATTGGTTTTAGGAGATTTGTTTTGAAAAAAATGATCCCACAGGATTATTTATCGCTAATCATTTTGGAGACGGACGTCATGGTTCGCGGTTTCTGGATCCCGGTTTGAAAACCACCGTTGGAGATTGATTGATTGAAGATAGAGTCTGAAAGGAAGGGGCGGTAATAAGGATGAGTCGACCAGGCTTCCAGTTAACCAACGTGACTCATGTTGGTTTACTGGAGTACACCATACGGCGGAGGTCTTCCATTTCAGGCGGGCTGAGGCGTTGCAGCTATAATTAACCGTGCGGCATGCAAACGGCGATTCGCGCGGGTGAGGTCAGCAAACAGCTGCTCTGATTTTACATGTACGAGTGGCCGTCTGCTGTTACTTTGCAGTTTGATAACGGTCCGGTTACTTGGTGGTAACAATTTGAGTAAAGACACCTGAGATAGGAGTTTTAGCCAAGTCTCAAGTTAATATATCTTAATCAAACCAGTCAAGTTGATTTTTGACTTTTCAAGTCATATAATCTCTATCTGCGCCAGTTTAGTCAAGTTTTTAGGGCACATGTCGGCGTTTGAAACATGACGCTAATTGGGACACGTCCCGGAAAATTGGTGTATATTTTTAATGCAAACTTAGCATCCAACAGAGTTCCCCGAGTAGAAGACGAAATAGAAAAATGGAGAAAAACGTTGAGAAATAATGACATGATCCTGGTTTACTCGGATTTGAAGGTGTTTTAGGTCCTGATTTTCTAAAGGCGGTAGATATCATAGAAAATCGCGCCTCAAAAACGTCACGAAAGGTTAAAATTCTTCCAAAACACGTCATCCCATTTTCAAAATTCAGTCATGTTGCTAGAGATTCTCCATCGTCTTTATAAGGATGTTTCACTTAGGGGCAAACATCGGCTTGTGGTTTTGCTGTTTGAAAAAGCAACTTTTTCAAATTACATTATACCCTGAAACTGGTAACCGTATCATATTCTAGTAAGACTGATTGTTCCTAGTCTGTTTATGTACGATTCCGTCAGGAGCCGATAAGCAACTAAGCTATTTATTTTGATAATTGTAACCTGGTCCATTTTTTTTTTCACAATTTCCTCCGATCCGGTCAGCTAAGCTCCTCGCTCTGTCACTAGTGGCTGCTTCTCTCCGGCCCCCGTTCCCTGCCATGAGGTTACTCGGGGCTACGGGAACATTATTCCACCCCGCTTCCTCGGACAAAGCGCCATGTGTGTCGGAAGAAAGGGCTCGGCACGTCCGCCAAATATTTGTCCACGCTTGCCGTACACCCACGGGTGTGACGCAGCGAATCGCTCGCACAGAAGCGGCATAGTGCCTTGATGTGTGTTCTGGTTGAAGAAGCACTTATGTGACCGGTTACACACACTTTATTTGTTTTATTGGAGGAGATTATTGGCCTATTATCACATTTGGGAATAGGGCTTTTCCCTCTCGACTGGATTTATGACCTCTGCAAAGCGCAAAATGCGCAGCGACTCTGCCGTGAAACCGGTTCAAGATGTGAAATCGGTTCTAATTTAGAAGTCAGTTGAATCGTGCTTTATATTTCTCAAGATTGCATCGAAACATTTTTTTTTTTGGTTTTCTGGTTGTGTTTTTTCGGACGCTGTAAACCTATCTCTGTGTTTCCTTGTCAGTTAGCTAGATGCTAGTTTCCGCTTCTTAGCTAGAACTAGCTTTTAAAGCTAATGTTGGATCAATTCAAATATTTTCGTCGTCAAAGACCGTTTTTACTTTTCATGATGATCATGCCGTTATATTTACGAGTTAGAAAGGTCATCGTAAAATTCAATCTTTGTGTTTCCTTGTCAGTTAGCTAGATGCTAGTTTCCGCATCTTAGCTAGAACTAGCTTTTAAAGCTAATGTTGGATCAATTCAAATATTTTCGTCGTCAAAGACCGTTTTTACTTTTTATGATGATCATGTCGTTATATTTACGAGTTAAAAAGGTCATCGTAAAATTCAATCTTTGTGTTTCCTTGTCAGTTAGCTAGATGCTAGTTTCCGCGTCTTAGCTAGAACTAGCTTTTAAAGCTAATGTTGGATCAATTCAAATATTTTCGTCGTCAAAGACCGTTTTTACTTTTCATGATGATCATGCCGTTATATTTACGAGTTAAAAAGGTCCTCGTAAAATTCAATCTTTGTGTTTCCTTGTCAGTTAGCTAGATGCTAGTTTCCGCTTCTTAGCTAGAACTAGCTTTTAAAGCTAATGTTGGATCAATTCAAATATTTTCGTCGTCAAAGACCGTTTTTACTTTTCATGATGATCATGCCGTTATATTTACGAGTTAAAAAGGTCATCGTAAAATTCAATCTTTGTGTTTCCTTGTCAGTTAGCTAGATGCTAGTTTCCGCTTCTTAGCTAGAAACTAGCTTTTAAAGCTAATGTTGGATCAATTCAAATATTTTCGTCGTCAAAGACCCTTTTTACTTTTTATGATGATCATGCCGTTATATTTACGAGTTAAAAAGGTCATCGTAAAATTCAATCTTTGTGTTTCCTTGTCAGTTAGCTAGATGCTAGTTTCCGCTTCTTAGCTAGAACTAGCTTTTAAAGCTAATGTTGGATCAATTCAAATATTTTCGTTGTCAAAGACCGTTTTTACTTTTCATGATGATCATGCCGTTATATTTACGAGTTAAAAAGGTCATCGTAAACGCCTTTGTAGCATTGTAAGTAGACGATGTCATTAAATAGATTGTCAGGTCTTATGCTGTACTTTGTCTTCATAACAATGGGCCTCAGGTTCCCCACCCCCCCACCAGCGGTAGAACATCTGCACAGACCCCAAAGACACCGGCGGGACATCTGCTTTGCGTTGACTCAACAGGTTTCCTGTCTGTCTCTTATGCAATCTGAAAGATGCATGAAGCAGAGTAAATTTCAAACTTGCAAATAAGTAACTGTGGCGCCCCCTGAGAAAGTTTTTGGGGAAAAAAAACCCTCAGCACAAGTTCCACTAATCTACACAGGTCTCAAGGACATTTTGCAACATTTTGGAGATGGTGACATTAAGGAAGAATCCCAAAATTCTCTAAATGGGGCTCTTTTTAATATTGAAAACAATATTGAGACAATAATATCAAATTTGGGGTGTTCAAAGGCCTTGTTCGTTTTTGGGCTCAATTTTTTTGTGGGAGGAATCCATCCTTGTATTATGTTTGATTAAATGATCAAAGTATTTATTCCGGGCGCCTGCAGATATTCAAAAATTCTTCAATCCGAAAATAAGCCTTGAAAATGACACATAATCCTTAAATCCACTGTGCAGAGGTCATAAAAATGGCAGACCCACAATGAGCAACATTACTACAGTTGACCGAGAAGCAACCTTATTTGGCTTTGAATTAGCCTCATAAACTTCATAAAAGCATAATTATAAACTTATGAAAAGCATACTTTGACTCTCAGCTGCTTTTCTCTCCCTGCCTCACTCCTTCCTGTGTCTTGAATCCGATATTGATTTTTCTCCTTTTTCCAATTACCACTGCTGTTGTCCCATCGCAGCAAAAATTTGACTGTCATAAAAAAAAAAAATAAAAAAAAAAAAAAACGGTGCATTGGGACCATCCGTAATCCCGGTCACCGGTCGGGAAGGGCTGCGGGTCAGCAGGCTGAGCCTACAACAAGCGGCGTGTTTGTTTGCTTTCTGTCACATGGGCTTTCTGTACTTATATTTAGCTCGGGGCTCCTTTTGTCGGCCCCCCCCCTCGCGTGAACTCTTTCCATTTCCCGAATAATAAAAAAATGTTTAGCCCCGCACTTCTATTTGTTTTTGCTCATGGGCTTCCACAATAGCGCGCTCATCATGGGGAGCGGCGGCTGTGTCCTGAAATAACAAGCGGAGAACTACTCTAACTTTTTTTTTTTAACTCAAATATGTATTTTTACTTTTTTTTTTTAAAGTTTGACATTCATTGCTAGAGACTTATTGATATTTTCTTCAAATATTTGCCACATGCTTGGTTAAAGAAGGGGCCAAATCAGGGGTGTCAAACATACAGCCCGCGGGCCGGTTCTGGCCCCCAAATGGGTTCGTTCCGGCCCACGAGAGGATTTAGTTACATAAAGTATAAAAATGAGCATAATTTTTGAAATAATTTAAAAAATTGAGATGTTTTACGATTAATAGTAACGTTGATGTTTTATGATTGCTAATGATTTTGTACTTATTTCGAATTTCTTGTTTCAAAACATAAAATGGCCACAAGGTGGTGACGGACACTGGTGTCGGCCTCTGTTTTGATTACTGATGCCATTGAATGAGCCGCACTGCTTTCTGGGAATAAAAGAGTGTCCGAATTTTACACAACAGACTAAAAGGTCAAACAGTTCGTTGGCAGTTCATTTGAATTGTATAAAGAACATGTAGTTTTCTGATCTTTTTTTTTTTTTTTAACAGAATTCTGTATAGCAGGGTTGTCAAACATACGGCCCGCGGGACGATACTGGCCCACAAACGGGTTTGATCCGGCCGGTGAGATGATTTTGTAATATAACGTATAAAAATGAGCAGAGCTTTTGTCAATAAATGAACAACTTGAAATGTTTTATGATTAATAGTAATGTTAATATTTTATGATGAATGGCAATGTCATACTTTTTCCTTTTAGTACACTATTAAAAAAGGTATGAATTTGAAGTTGTTCTTTTAAAGTATAGAAATTTCATTGTGTAGTGTCACTATGTATATGACAATAAAACTCTTTAATCTAGTTTAGCTCCTCTAATAAGCTTTTTATGTTATTTTTTGTGGGGGGGTGGAGCCATGTACATTTGCATATTTCGGGTTTGCGCTAACATTGACTGCTATTTTGCAGTGTTCATAACAAACCTTCAAGTTATACATATAAAGCAAAGGTAATACCTTTGAAGGAGTCAAATGGAGGCCTCCAATGTTATTGTTTTGGTTTGAACGTCAGTCCAGCGAAGGCCTGCGGGTTTGGGAGGTTCAAGGCCAACGCTCCCCCCTCAATTGTAATCCCTTTCCTGTGTAATCCCGCCCCATCCCTCTTCCCTCCCTCCCTTCCTCCGTTTCTACCTCTCAAACTCCCTTCTTCTGTTTCATTCCCTCGCTGTCCTCCTCCGCCATCCCGCCCGTTGCACCTTACGCCCGATGGAGCGCTAAACGCCGCGGGCCGCTTCATATTTCATACTGAGTCGGAAAGCGGAGTCTCTACCGGATTTCTCCACCCGACCGCCGGGAATTACGCATTATCTCGCGGGCGGCGGCGGGCGCGATTCCCAGCTGCTGCTCGGATATGTTTTTGTGGACGGGCGTCGTTTTGGGATAACCTGACGTTTGGATGTTTTCCGGAGCAAAGTGGGATACGATGGTGCCGTTGCAAAAGAGGGTAACGTCACTTTTGAGTGGTTGATGATTGCAATTTATTTGTTTTTTTTTCTTGTTTGGCAAACTTTAGATTCGGGGACTCCTTAGAAAGAGATTTGGATTCTTAGGGTCCATCTCATTATGGACATTAAACATAATTACCATGTGGACTGTTGTATCATAATCACCATTTTTTATATATAGTCCAGTTGTCTTATGACCAACACAACTCTCCACCCAAATTTAGATTTTCTTTTTGCATTTTAGTGACTATTTAAAATGACCAACCAGACCAGCGAACTGCTTTGCCAATTTATTGCACTTTTTTTTGCACTTCCATGCATGACCCCAGTTTGAGTACCACTGTTCAAATGATTGGACTTTTTTTTGCCACTTATCTGTTCTGCCGAGTGAGTCGTTGATGAGTGATTGCCCATTGAAGCTAGCAAACAATGCCGGCCGGAAACTCTCCTCCTCACTCAAGGCACTGTTATTGTTCCCCCACCCTCTGAGGTTTTCAACGGTTGAAGTCCATTACGTCCTTTAGCATGCAATATTGTGGCCCTTTATAAAGCTTTTGCTGTGCTTGGCGATGGAATTTCAAAGCTCATAAATCCTTATTGTCCATAGGCGTTCATTTTAGCGTGACTTGCTTGTTTGTCCATATGTGGCCTCTAATTGGCATCCAGTCTAGGTTGCATTCCGAATCTTACTCTGACGTCCAGCTCACACAAACGTAGTCAGATAAGTGGTATGGAAAATGCATGGGCACTTAGATAGTGCTAGCATGGTAGCATCTCTATTACAGTTCAATAAATCACAGTGGCTAGCATGACAAGCTAACATAAGAGTAAAAATTCACTCACAACCTCGCCCCCCCAAAAAAGTAAAAAAAAACACACTCAAAGGAAGCTTAAAGCAATTATCAGTGGCGATATTTGGCATTTTTATGATTTTTTTTTTTAAATGCTAGCCAGCAGAGATGGGAAAATCAGGACCAGAAAGTATAAAACCCTGCCACAGTTTGGCTTTAGCCACATGTGCTTTCACTTAACAGATACGTTAACAAGCTCATTTGACTGCAAGTTGATATAAGCACCTGTGGCTAAAGCCAAACCGTGGCAGGGATTTTACTTTCTGGACCCGGATTTCCCATCTCTGCCAGCCAATAAAAGATCAATTTAAAACGAATGATTAATGTAACATGAACATTATAAGAGATGCTTCTGAACATGGGAGCTCGCTGCATTTCACTTATTCATTACATTTCGGAAAAACATAAAACGACAATCAATGTTTTTGGAGACATTTTGATCAAACGCTCCTCCATTCTGAATGAGAATTTCCGCCATTTTTAAGGCAGCTCTGGCGATTCGGAAGATGTGTGCAAACGCTCACACAATGTCCTCCACCGCAGCTACTTCCTGTGTCACAATAACACACTTTCCCGCAGAGATGCAGCAGTCAGTCATGTCGCCCGCAGGCTGGGCTCATGAATGTATTGAGCGGACGCTTCAAATATTCTAGATGACAGGATGGGAAGCTGCCAGAGTGATGCCAATCTAGTATGTTTGTCTCATCAAAAATATAGCGACAATATTGTGAGTACACCGGTCGATTTGATCGTCTTTAGCACGGGGTTTCCACGAGCACCGTGGGAAACTTAAAGCAAAGTAAAGAATGTAGAGTATCCAGAGATTAGGCAAAGCAACAAGCTATGCTAACATTAGCATGCCTATTTTTGACATATTTCGCCGTGTAAAGTTGAGTGGATTGCGCTGATACAGCAGTATTCAAATTAAGCTAACGCTACTGCACCTTGCATGTTTTGTTTTGTTTTTTGTTTTTAGCCAGAAATCTGCTCGCCCAATGAATAAGCCGCCATGCTTTAGCTTTAGAAGTTCTCGAATTATTAATCTCCGTTTATCTTGATAATTTACTGGTTGTCATTCACAGTTGTGGAACCGTGTATGGCAAAAAGAAACACACTTGCTATCGTTAGCGTCGCCTGTTGCTATGCCTTTTCCACTCTTTGCATTTTCACGTGGTACATGTGGAAAGGCTTTTCTGGTTGGTTGCTCATCGGTGGCGCAGATTTGTGATTCGTGGTTGGAAATGACAAAAACAAACACGTTTGCTAATGTTAGCATAGCTTGTTTCTGTGCCATAGCACCGAAACCTTCTGTTATACTCCATTATCTCCACTTTGCTGATTTTTTTTTTCTTTGCAGATGTTCATTAAGAGGATTATGGCTTGAAATGACAAAAACAAAACTTACATGCTAACATTAGCTTAGATGTTGTGCCTTCGCTTTAAAGGGGGATTTTCATTATTCCATGCTTGATTTTTTCCCCGTTACAAGTGGAAAATCATTGCCGATTAAGAAGATTTGTAATTTGCCGCAAGAAATGGCAAACAATAATAATCACATGCTAATGCTAGCTTAGCATGTTGCTGTTTCTTAGCTTTTTCAGACAAATACATTTCAATGCAGTTATCCCTTTTCAGTTCATCAAAAGACGCTGCGAAGTGACTGCCATTAATGAGCACTCCATCTTTTTCTGCAGGATCAATTTGACAACTTGGAGAAGCACACGCAGTGGGGGATCGAGTTTCTGGAGAGGTACGCCAAATTTGTCAAGGAGAGGTCCGAAATCGAAGCCAACTATGCAAAACAAATTAGGTGAGTAATTCTAACATGTTACAATGCCGAGCTGTAAAGGGAACAGACACATCATGGCAGATTGGGATATCCAATACCATTTTTTTTCATACCGATACCAAGTACTCGATACTGCTAATACAACGCAGTCCCTAAAAAAAAAACAATATTCCAAGATGGAATTTTTCTAATTGAATGCAATTTTCTATTCTTCTAATTTGTAATACCTGCTTCAAAAGAATGGCTGATGCTGATATCAGTTGCATGGCGTGTACCAAAAATGTTAATATGTTGCTGACTTCTGCTTCAAGTGAGAGAAAGTCAAGTCTGTGTGTGTGTGTGTGAAGTGGAAGTTGCGAGGGCGGGGCTTGTGTATTTCCATGGCAACATGTAGGTATCAGCGTCATATGTGCCCCCCTAGGTCTGACCCAGATTTGCGTTCCTCCAACCAAAAGTACACCCCCACCCCCCACCCCCCCATGAGGCGATGAGTGTATGAGCAGCCCGACATAGCGAGGGATTACACACCCCGACACACACACCATTAGTCATCTTTAAAGAGAACTGGCAATATGCTTTACCCCCCCCTCGTTTTTTTTTTTGACAGTTTAGCCAATACCAGGGTATTTCCATAGCAACAAACACTTTGTAGCTAATGGGCCTACTGCATGTGCTCACACTACAAAGGAGAATTACCCAACAAACATTTATTTAAGTTTGATTTATAATAATGTGTATTGATTATAAATCAGTTTTAAAATATTTCTTCATAGTTAATGCAAAAAATGTCGCTGTGAAAATAAATCTACCTGCATGGATAATTTGCTTTAATGCCACAATTCAGTAGTTAATAAATCACTTCAAAGCATCCCACTTGTACAAAACCTCAATTCCAAATTTTTAAAATGACAAATTAATCCATTTTAATTGCTCAGCTGTATGTTCTACCAAATGTACATTTTTGTGAATCTAAAATTGTTTTATTCCCATTTTATTTTCATGATTTTTATTGTGTACAACAAAGGCGCTAGCCTGAACAGATACAGATATAGTTTGATAAAACAACACAATTCTTACAGTTTTGATTGTATTTCGTTAAAAATTTGTTCTAGTAGACCGTTATCATTATATAATTACGGTTTTGTTCAAATGCGATTCTGGGAGAGTTGATTGTGTTGTATGCTTTTAAAATGATACCTCAATTTCTGTCAAAAAGATGATTTTACTCTGCTGGAATGACAGATTTATTGTGACAATTTTAAAAGACGATGGCATCACCTCAAATGTCCACCACCTGCAGTGTGTCTGTCCCCTCCCATAGCAACCACACACGCTGCACTAATCCACATCTAATCCTCTTCCAGTTGCAATGGTGTAAACATGCACAATGCTCCGGTCCAGGCCATACGTTAAAGCTTCATCCACCCCTCCCCCCCCAAATTCCCGTCCAACATAAAACACGGTGGCGTGGTGACAATAAGGACGATTACCTTTCTATCGAGTTTTTCTTTAAGCACGCGAAATAGGCGAGAGAACCCAAACAATCTTGGCACGTGACGACCGGCCCGGAATGACTGAATGGCGACCTGGGTGCTAAAATTAGACAAGGAGGGCAGGGGGAGGAGTAAAATCTGCCTAGCAACAGTGCAAGAGAGGCATCGGGGATAAGGGCAGATTAAGCAAGATGGAGGACACCTCGCTTCCCTATTACTACTGATGTATATTTTCCCTTCCGACGCAATTAAGAGGAAATTCCATTGTCCATTTTCGAGAGCACTTAATCCTCATTAGGGTTACAAGTGCGCCAGATTGGCTGGATTAGTCGCCAGTCGCTCTCTTCTATTCTCGTAAAATAGTGATTTTATCCAAATAAAATAATGTGACTAATGTGACGCACTAAAGGGCAGAAGTCATTTGGCTGTTTGCAGCCAGTGTGACGGCATTATTTCAAATAAGAAGCAAGCAAACTGAACCCACGGCAGACCTTGTTCACACGCAGGAATATAATCATGTAAAAGTTATGAGTTCTCCACCTGACTCAAATAAGAGTGCACCAAATATGACTCTAAAATCAAGGGTGTGTCCTACACACAGATGTGTCCTAAATTTGGGCACTTAACGATACTCGATTATTAAAGTAGTTTTAGATTTGTTAATTATTTTTTTCACTGCTTTAGTTGTGATTTTCCTCTCATAAATGTATAACTTCTAGTAGGTCGTATGACCATTAAAGATGTCTCGATTTGAAATTGATTCCTGTATCAGCCCCTCCCCCCAAAATAAAAATAGTATGAGTTATTTTTATATATATTTATTTGTATATTAAGTATTGTCTAACTTGGCTTAGTAAACAAAAAATAAAAGAAAACTGCTGATTTCCTTCAGATCATTGTCGTTATCGGACAGTACGCACTCTGTGTTCCGATATCGGTATTAAAAGTGAAAGTTTTGGGATGCCCCTATCCAATTCTGGTAAAACGAAAATTTTGCCATCGGTGACAGTGCTAGAACATCCGTTTTTCCGTCTCGCGCTGCTCAATCGGAGTCAAAACAAGGGCGCGTTAGAAAATGTTTGTTCTGGTGACTGACTTGGCGTTTGACCTCCCCCGGGGCTCCGAGAGCGGGTTGGGGGCGGGGTTGATTTACGACCCGACGAGAAGGATGGAGATGTCGTAGCCGGGACGGAAAACACTCTTCGGAATTGACTGGCTAGGCGCTCTGACGGCTCCGCAAGGCCTGTGTCGGGGAAACATAATAACAGCAGTCACTTACGTGATTGATTGAGTAACATTATAAAATGAAACATGGCAAGCGCCCGTCATTATTGGTAACTGCTTTGAAAAGCGACACCGTCACATTAATAAATAAACATGTTTAGAAATCCAATATTTTTTGCTCTCGCAGAAATTTATCGAAGAAGTACCAGCCGAAGAAGAACTCTCGGGAAGAAGAGGAGAACAAGTAAGGTTAAACGGCAAACGCGCACCCTAGTTTTCCGTCTTCAACAAAATGTCAACAGTGCGGCCTTTGTTTAGGTACACGTTCTGCAGGGCCTTCCTGACGACGCTCAACGAGCTGAACGACTACGCCGGGCAACATGAGGTGATCGCGGAGAACTTGACGTCGCAGATCATCACCGAGCTTTCCCGCTACCTGCAGGATCTCAAGACCGAGAGAAAATCGGTGAGTTGTTTATTGACGAACCCTGTGCACATCTTTATAGCGGCTTTGTCGGTGGCTAGTTTTCTTTACCAAATCAGATTGAAAACTGTTCATATCTGTCTGTCTGCCTGCCTGTCTGCCTGCCTGTCTGTCTGTCTGTCTGTCTGTCTATCTATCTATCTATCTATCTATCTATCTATCTATCTATCTATCTATCTAGATCGAGTATTAACAGGCTGTTAGATCTGTCTGTCTGTCTGTCTGTCTGTCTGTCTGTCTATCTATCTATCTATCTATCTATCTATCTATCTATCTATCTATCTATCTATCTATCCATCCATCCATCCATCCATCCATCCATCCATCCATCTCTGTGTAGCTAGCTAGCCAGTTAAATGATGATGATCGTACTAGCTAGCTATCGTCCTAGCTACATATCACTCATGCTACCTGGCAATCTGTCCATCCTGCTAGCTTGTAATCTATCTGCCTATTGCGTTGGACCAGGGGTCGTCAACGTAGGTAGCCCAGGTAGCCCCCAAAGATAACAAGAGTAGCCCTTAGCTAGCAAACTAGCTATCAATCAACAAAGGTCGGAAAATGACTGGTACTCAATGAGGTAAAAATGTTGACTGTGACGCAAGTGGCTCCAAAATGAAAGTAGGATTTGTCAATATTCACAAAAAAGACAAAAAACGGGTTGATCCAAACATTTACTGAACTTCCTGGTGTGGCGGTGTATTCATTTTGTCTTTATTTTTGGATGATTAAACATGTTCTAGCATCCCAAAGAAGCAAACGGAACAGGAGGGTTAAAAGGGAAAGCGGTGCAGAAATGAAGAAGCCCATTCGGTGAGCACGCTTCGCTCACCCTGCGCTGAGGTCACGCTCGAGTAAATATAGCTTCACCCAGAGGCTTGCCTACAAGTGCCCGACGTCACCGACTTGACTCCCGTGTCTCTCCGACTTGGCCGGCGTTGAAGGCATATTAGGACAAACCCCATACACCAAGGAGTCGCGGATCTCGACTTTTGACTTATTACTGATGTCCGTCCTAATTAAACAAAACGGAACCAGATGGAACATTTACTTTGCGATTATTTTTTTTTTTAACTGGTCGCAGTGAACTGATGTCACGGAAGCCCCGAGCTAGAGGAACTGGAGTGGAAAAAAAGCCAAAGCAGATCTTTTTTTCCAAAGCAACTCCGACCCTTTTTTGTGTGTATGTTCGCTGTTGACATTTTGCCCGGAGTCACGGCTAGCGATCAGTTTTTATTTGACGCTTTGTTCACGTGGTTGCATAGCAAGGGGGGGGGGTATCTAAGCTTTTCTGAAGCCCCCGCCGCCACACAAGTCCTTTTCCTGCTCTTTTGGCTGGATTTGATCCGGAACATTCTCTGTCCGGTGTCCAGATTCTGGCACCTACATTCTGCAGAGTGACACTTGTGGAGATTTTCCCACAGCTCTTTTCACTGCTTTGGTTCTTTAACCCAGTGCTCCTGCGAATTTTTTTTTTTTCTTTTAGCTATCCCTAACCATTACAAAGCAGTTTTGTATGAAAACAAAAGACTCCAAACCTTGGAACAATATTGCTCGTGGCATCTTTTATTCAGTGCGGTAAATCCACAATCCACATCCGCCTTTTATTTTTTGGTTGTCCGTTAGAAAATTACATCAGTAATGTCAGTGTGCATCCTTGTAAAATTTAACCAAAAAAAAGGCTTACGGAGTTTTGCAAAGAAGTTGCAAATATGCAACAAGTTGCTTCATGTTCCAATTAATTTGCTCTTAATTTGGAAAGAAACTGCTTCTTTCACAGCATTAAAAAGCATGAAATTGCATTTTTTGATACCTGCTCAAACTGCTGCTTTAATCTTCTCGTTACGTTGTAGAGGTGAAATTGAACCTTCTAAATTTGACCAGTTAAGTTCCTTTAAAAAAAAAAAAAAAAGAAATGCCCCAAAAGGTCGGCGTGTATTTTCTCCGCACAGGCGGCGCAGAACCCTTGTCATCTAAAAAAAAATCGAATTATGTAAGGTTTCTCAATTACAATTGAATAATAATCATATTTTTGGAGAGACGTATGCATGCAGAGGCGAAACTGAGATTCAAGTCCCACTTGAGACTCTTCAACTTGTTTGTGATATGATTGGACAGGTGCATCCAATTATGAGCGTCTCACAAGGCTTTTTGTTTGCGTAACGCTTCCCCCCGCCTTTTACTTGTTTGTGCACCTCCGGCTACGCTCAGCTGGAGGTAGCATCCAAGGTGAGGCCCACAACGGTGGGATTTTAAGATTTCACCACAACACAGACTGGATTTTAGAATTCATTCTAGTTACGTAAGCATATTTAATTAGCTGTGAATTATTAAAGCCTCCCTAGAAGAATATGATGACACAATCGGAGAAGAATTTGGCTTTGCTGCACAATACAGTGTTTTCCCGCTTTCCCGGTGGCACGAGGAGATGGGATTGCATTTGTGATTGTGCTGAGGAATGATTATAAGGTGTTCGGTCAGCAAACGGGCCGCTGATCTCAGGCTTAGGTGTCATCTCCTTTAACAACTCAAGCACCGGTGTGCGCTACTTTCACGCTACTTGGCGCTCAGTAGGCTTTGCGGGCACTTGTTGCCGCAGCCCGGCATGCACTCAACCACTCGGAACCAATAAAAACGATCGCATCCTATTCGGACGTACGCGTTTAGCCAAAATCAGCTGAAAAGCACAGTGTGTGTGTGTGTGTGTGTGTGTGTGTGTGTGTGTGTGTGTGTGTGTGTGTGTGTGTGTGTGTGTGTAAAAAGTACTTTTGAATTTGCTGCGGATGCTGGCCTCGTCTACAAACGCTGAAGGCAAAAGAGGCTGATGCAACCACAGGCTAAGAATAGCAAAAATCATGTCAAGACCAAGACCGAGGAACTGCGAGACAGTCAAGGCCTTGCAAATGCGTCGAGGCGAGCGCGAGACGACGGAAACGTAAACACGGAGGAAACCGGAGACGGAGTTCATAACGACATCGAGAAGACAATGTTGAGGATGAGTTAAGAAGAAAACCGACATATGTGAAGGCCAACACTAAGGAAATGTGAGAGAATGAAAACAAAAACAAAACAAAATGAGGGAAATTAAAATTTGAAGACCAAGATCGAGGAAATGTCAGACAGTCGTCAAGATAGTATGAGGCACGGTCAAGATCAAGAAAATGCAAAACCCAAGTCCAGACAAAGACCAAGAAAATCGAGTGCGACGGCCTGAAAACGAATCAAGAGCATGAAAAACAAGATTTGAGGGATAGTCAAGATATCAATGTGGGTTAAAACCAAATGCAAGCACATGTGACCAAATTACTGATTCAAGAATAAGACTAAGGTGTCTCAAAAAAGGTGTCTCAAAGAAGACCAGGAATACTTGAATCCAAGTCATGAGCAAAACTAAACCAAGACCAAGGAAATCCGAGTCAAGATTGAAGACCAAGGAGACGAGAGCCCTTAGTACTTTAGATCGCACGGTCAATATGATTTAGCTGGTCTTTCATTAGCAGCTCTTGGTTCTTTTGAGTGAGTGTAAATTCCTCGCTTATCGCCCTTATCTCCTCTAGTTCTTCTATGATTTGTGGCTGTTTACAGTGATTATTGCACGTGGTGACAACTGTTCAGGAGTGTGGTGGTGGTGGTGGTGGTGGGGGTTGCATTCCTGTGAAGCAATGTCATGCCCATGAGTGACTTCACAGTCTTGATAGAACCTCAGTACAGATTTGTACAGTGGGGAGAGAAAATTTTATTAGTTTCACTGCGTTTTACTCTAGTTATTCTTCCGCGAATCCCGTGAGGATAAGTGGTCAAAATGGATGGATGGTTCGTGGCTGGTCGGCATTGAATGACGTCACGGATGGGGCGAGGCAGCCGTGTGGTGAGAGGTGCGGCTTCAGTAAACAAGACGTTTCACTTTTTGAGTAGAAACGTTATCGTAAAAGTCATAAAACTCAAAAGTTTCTCGCCGGCCTGGAAAGTGCAGTTGAGTGCCACTAGCCGCTAACAATGCTAGCATCTAGCATTGTGTGCGAGCATTGCTAGCTGCTAACGTTGGAGCCGCCTCATATCATAGGCAACATAATTCTTTTTTAAGCTTTTAAGTTTCTCAAATTACTCGTGATCTCGTTTCACTTAATAAATGTATAATGCATTTTATAGTCCGAAAAATATAGCTCTCTAACCTAGCAGCCGTACTGTTTACATCAATAAACAATTATATGCGGGGAACATTGTTCAATTGATCATCAGCAAACTTTTTTCAGCGCAGCTTTCTTGGACGGCAGGGCAAAAAACACACACACACACACACACACACACACAGGCGGTGGATAGTTGGCACGGCTGCATTCCCGCATGCCTCCGCTCCCGTTTGATAACCTGAAAAGAGCCGCAGGGTCCGCTTGAATTCCTTTGTGGAAAATGTACCATATTTATTTTCAGGACCTTGCGATTGCAGCGCAAGGTCTTTGTTCGCGTTGATGGGCGTTTTGGAAGCGCACCGGATGTCAAATATTTTCCGCAAATGTCGTAATGGAGCAACATTTGCTTGTAGGAATGAAGTCAGCCGCCCTGACACTGTTTTGTCATCTTCTGTCAGTTAGTTCTGTTACAGCAGAATCTAAAGGCCGAGCCGCTGAAAAAAAATCCACAATCGCGGGACTCCGAGGGCTCCTGCGTGCATCGGAGTACTTCCTCTGAAACGCTCAAAACGCTTCCTTATTTTAACCAGCTTCCCTAGAAACTTTTGGAAAAGGGAAGTGTGACTTGTGTTGTGGTAAAGCCACCGTCTAAATACAACCTATTCACCAAATTATATGTATGTTGAAACACGCCGCACAAAAAGTGAAATTCAAAGATTTTCATGCTCACGAGAGATGCTCAAAACATGATCAAAGCGGTCACAGAAAAATGTAAAATAAAGTAAAACGCTAGCATACAAATGTTTGGAAAACCCACAAAAAAATTATTGCTGAATTTACATTTGCATATCAAATAACATATCTTTCAAAATACCTGTCAAAATTGGACTATATTTACAAAACAATCATAAAAACATTATCAAAGAAAATGATCAAAGAAATGTAAAAAAAATACGTAGAATGTCCTCAAAACAATTTTAAAAAATTCACCATATACAGCAAAACAATAGCATATCCATTGTGAAACATTATTTCATGACAAAATAATCCTCACACAATCGCCAAATGATGCATTGGCTTGACAATCACACAACAAAATTGAAAACTATGAAAAACCACGAGAAAAAATTCAAACCAGTCACCTTCAAATGCAGCTAAATATTTTTTCTGCACTTTTAACAGCCAAAATTTTGTGAACTCTTGCAAAAAAAAAATCCTAAAAGTAACAATTGCATAATCAACATAGAACAATTCTGAAACGTTAACCCAAAAACTGCAACACGATGGCATAACAATCAACAAAATTGAAAATTGAAAACCAGTCGCAATTACAAAAAACATCTTACAATATTTGCAATATTTGTTTCTCGTCAGCCCTACTTTTGCCCCTTCTCTCCATTTTCACCTGATGAATATTGATGATGTCATATGCGCGTTTGTGTGTGTCTCCCAACAGCACTTCCACGATGGCCGCAAAGCACAGCAGCACATCGAGAGCTCGTGGAAACAGCTGGAGTTGGTGAGTTCCGAAAAAAAAAAAAAAATCTTTGCCTTTTGGCCTTTAAGTTTGCTTTGTTTTGAATACGCCGTGGTATCGAACCAAACGGCAAAGCTTGTGACAATAAGCACGGAACTGAAAGAAAAAAACACGTTTTTATTCACATCCCCGTGCATGTAAATGATCTCATGACAAAAAATCTAGGACACTTGTTTTGCCAACGAACGATGAGAAATTTAATTTAAAAAAATGGTATTTTGCTCACCTATATTTCTCTTAGTCTGTGCAAGGAAGAAAATATATATCACACTGGCTCATTTGTTAAAAAAACAACACCCAAAAACACGTCCACACCAAAACGTATACGTGTGGTGTGCAAACACGTCAAGGTGTATTCATTAGAAATAAAATGGGAAATGAAACAAATGACGGACAGGTAGAATTTGTATAATTTCCCATGTGGAAAGGTGCTTCACTTGACTCTACTCGCATTTTTGACCGCGTGGTCGGTTACGGGCTGGAGCAGATGCATCCGTGTCTCATCTATTTGTTTTAGTGGCGAGTTTGCACAAAACAACAGGCCTTATCGTGCCTCCTCACCCCTCCCTCCCCCGAACCGGCACGACCGCGTTCAATGATCCCTTTGTGAGGTTGATCGGCAGGGTCCGCGGTGCACGCCGGCCCCCCGACAAAACTCCCGATTGTTGCTCGGGAAAGGGCGGGGTTGTGGACGGACGCTCGGATGAATGCTTGTTTTCGCGCACACAAAACGCCACTATGGACGTATGTTTAATCTGTAGCCTGCCAACTTTGTCATCGTGTCAAAGCGACCCGTGTTACGTATATAAAGCTTTTATGACGCATTGCACACAGTCGAGTACATTTTACCACGCTTGTTGTGAAAGGTCGCCAACTTCTAGAGTGCCAGTATAGTTAGCATTTTCACTCATCTTTCAAGGCCGACAGAATCTTGTAAACATGGGTGGTATCATATAAAAGATTGACTTCCATTCTTCAGTTATGCGTTTTTGTTACAGCTGTGTTGTAAGTGCGGAAACACTGCCATCCAATGGTCACAGTTGTCACTACCGGCTCAATCGACTTAATATTAGATAAGCACTAGTCAAGGGTATCAGCTACCCTCCATAAAAAACGTATTTGAGGAGAATTTTATTTTTCTTATTATTCTCCTCCATGGCACTGAAAGAGTTAATATTGAATTGTCAGTTTGGCATCTACAAAATATTTGATCTTACGCAATATTAACTCATTCAGCCTATTTTAGACCCCCTTCAAGGCCAACGAAAAAAAGAAAATATACGAGGTATTGAATATCTGAACTCCTAAAAAAAACGTAGATAAATGTCTTTGGGATGGAATGAGTTAAAAGATAAAGAACATCTGATTCCCAAATTTGGCAGAGTAAAATTCCAGTAACTGATTAATTTTCTCTTTCATTGGAAAATAAATAATAAATAAAATTACTTATTTATTCTTATGAAGATATGAATTAGAAGCAGAACATTTTTAACCAGATAACTAAATTTGCTTTTTTTTTTGTTTTTCTTCTACATTTTTTGGGGATGGCGTGGGGAGTGTTTGAATGTTTTTTTTGTGGCTATGTGTTTTTTGGTTTAGAAAAGAAAAAAACGGACACTTTTTGCAAATTTTGAAAGCGCTAATAAGTGACATCTGGATCAGTCACGACCTAAAAAAAATGGTGTGTTGACTGTAAAAAAAAAAGAAAAGAAAAAAAGATCATTTTTTTTGTAATTCAAGGGGTTCCGCTCTTTTGTTTTCAGTGTAAAAGAAAGTTTGAACGAGACTGCAAAGAGGCGGACAAAGCACAGCAATACTTCGACAAGATGGACGCCGACATCAACGTGACGAAGGCCGACGTGGAAAAGGTACCCCGAATGCCTCGTCGCCGTCCTTCCCGACGTCGACTCGCCACTTCCCCTTTTGTCACCCGATCCAAAGAGTCCCCGGACGAGCCTCCGCAGCTCGAGTGTCACGTTCAAGAGTTGACACAGTTCGGGGCCGATTATTATGCAAATGCCCCCCGGCCGAGAAAGGGCCTTTCTGCTCGCAAACGGCTTCCGCGCTTACACGCGGGAGAAAGCGAGCCAGCCCGGCAAAAACAAGCGCCGTGTTGTCCGGTGTCCACGGTGGAGGCGTTTGTGGAAACGCGCTGTACGAGCCTCGTGGCATCGCACATAATTCAGTAGCGCGCAACAGCAACTGTCACAGTCACAACAGCGTCATATGATTTAGTGCGGCAAAGACCGGCAAAAATATGTGGAAGTAGGCAATTTAAAAAAAAAAAAAATCAACCCAATCTCTATCCGTCCATTTTCTTAGCCTCGTATTTCTATATATCTGTATATATGGGAAATTAATCCGAGTTGATGCTTTAAACAGTCAGCTCTAGTATATACACTGTTTAAAAAATGCTTTTTTTACAGTAAAAGCCAAAGTACCATAAAATTACTGTTAACACATCTTCTATATTGACGGTATACTGTTGATTTTGCACAGGAGATTTTTAATTGTAAAATCAACAGTATCGATGCAGTTTTTTATGGTAAAACAGTTGAAAATTTGTTAGCATAATTTCAACATTTTTTTTCTGGCAACCAATTTGCCAACCATACATATATATATTAAAAAAATAAATAAATAAATATATATATATATATAATATATAAATGGTAAAAATATTTTTTTATTGTAATTATGTTTGTATGTATGTTGGCAATTAATCAGAAAATTCTCCACAATTAATCACATTTTTTTTCAACAACTTTTTTCTGCAAACATCATTACTGGAATTAACGTAAAATCAAGTAAAAAAAAAGTTTCTATTGAGTGCTCTAATACCATATTTGACGCTTTAAAAGGATTCTTAACCCACGAAATACGACTATTGAACAAAACTTTTAAGTCTGATCCATTTTTACAGGCAGGGTTTTATAGTCTCCTCAAAGACTTTTCTTTTTACGTTTTATACAAATTTACATTAATCCCTGAAGTTAGCACTTAACTTACACTTACCTTTTTTTTGTGTGTGTTTGTATATTACTTTTTTAATGCCTCGCCTAGAAGCGAAGTACCCTCAAGGTAGGTGGGGTGGAGACGAGGCGATTCCCCGTATGTGTCTGGACGTCCGTGGCTTGCCTCACTTTGTCGTTTACGTGTGCAAAATTTCTGAAATCAGGTCGGTTCGAACCGCAATCTGACAGGAAACGGCGACAGGATGTGATTTGGTCTCCATGGCGACACGCGCCGGTGTTGTGCAAGCACACTTTGCATTGCACGGCATGCTCACACATGCACTCACACTTGACCTGTCAGGGTTTTTTTTTTTTTTTTTTTTTGCGGGGTCAGCTTCATCCAGCATATCACCCTTGTTTTTGTGTAGGTTATAACGTCCACACGTGTGTATTTGGACCAACGCCTTTCCTCTGCTGGAATCTATGATGTCAGCTATTGCTTATCCATGTGTGTGAGTGTGTGTCTAAAGTAAATGCGGTACGCTCAAAACACAGGTATCAAAACTTTTATTTCCCCATTCAAATGAAAGGAAATGACAGGGGGGGATAGTGAAAAGTCGCTAATGTGCCGGAATGTTCTCCAAAAAATTGATTTTTGAAAAATTAAATTGTCCTGACAAATATGTTTTGATTCACGCATATAATCCACGATGCTGCTGTTGAAAAGTATAACAAAATTCACCAAAATAGGACACACTTTTTATCCCAAAAACGAAGGCCAAAACTATGGGTGTGTCAGTAGCTGAGAAATTTTATTTTTTTTCGACGCCATTCGAGGAAAATTGATGTCAGCCACATAAGCTGAGTTTTAACGCACAGATGTGCATTTTTATATCGGCCATATCCTTACTTACAATAATTACCGTTAGCAGCCAGTGCCTGTAGCAGCTCGTGTTAGCAGAGGTTGTTACGGCATTATTTTCAGTAAAAGAAGCGAGCAAACTGAACCAACGTGTGTTCGGGAACACGAAATATATTCCATTTTCCTCGCTTATTAAGTGCCGTCTTTTGGCATATACACACAATCATAAACTCAGTAAAAGACGGATGCTGCTCAACTTTTGGGTATTTATGGTAAAATGAACTCGAACCGCGTTGCGAGCAAAAGGAAATACAACAGCTTTGTGCGCATTCAACGTTAAACTGGCGAGGCCTTCACTGACCGCTCTCAATGTGGGAAATCTGAAAGACGAAAGGTGCGTCTCATATTTGGGTAATTATGGTATATTTTTTTTGGCATTGCGTCTTTGAAGGCTGCTTTATGGGGACGGCTTCTGGGAAAGCGTCTGTTCTACATATAACCTTGTTTTTTTTCCAATATCAGTGACAAGTGATATTGAGTTTGCGTTGCACAAGGCTTAGTTATGCTGGAAAGAGGAAACAGACATGCTTAGTTTAGCTGTGCGCACAAAGGCAGCACACATGTTGTCTTGCGGAGATAATCTCATCTCCATCTGCTGCCATCTGTAATAGGGCCGCTCCTGCTGCACTTGATCGTCATGAATGTCAAATTAGCCAAATTAACTTCAAATCCCAACGCACAAAATCCCTCCCAACCCACCCACCCAACTTTTTTTTTTTTTTTGGATTGCAAAACCACTTGTTGAAATGAGAAAAGCCCTGCCTTAAATGAGGGCAAAAGTGATACTAGAGCTGTTATAAGTCAGCCATTGTCTCAAACAGACTTTTTTTTTTTTTCCCCAAGTACGGACATTGTATTCTATATCGTTTTATTACTTAAATAATATATAGTTGACTAACTGGAGTGTGAAATTTTACAAGGGTTTCTGGAGGTTAACTTTGTAAATGGCGTGACAAGAGGAGTACCCTTTGCTTTTCAAATTGAGAGCAAATTCATTAGAACATGAAGCTACTTATTCCTCAACAGCTTGCAGTGACCTTTTTGTAAAATATTGTCATCGTGTTATATTTTATACGGATGCTCTATTTTCTTCTCTAATGCGTAGTGATTTTCCATCACTGCGAATCGGAATCATTTATGAAAACATTCAAAAGATAGCATGTGTTTGTATGTATGCACACAAAAAAAAAAACTATCAATAAGTGTTTCTGTGCTCCAGCTGTGTTTGTTCGTTTTTATCTGTGTCAAAAAAACATTTGCCCCACTGTTGTAACAACACACTTGTTTGCGTTTCTTTTTTTTTTTTTTTGGTTCAGGCGCGGCAGCAGGCACATACCAGGCACCAAATGGCGTCCGACAGCAAGAACGATTACTCGGCCTACTTGCAAAAATTCAACCAGGAGCAGAATGAGCATTATTACACTGTCATACCCAACATCTTTCAGGTATGTGATTTCATAATACATTTTTTTCAATGATGACAGATGATTTTTGATGTTCTCTCAACTCTGTCATAAACACACAGCAATGCACTAGCCTATTTCTGCTTTTATTTGGAATTTTTTCCTCTTGAGCGCTGCTTGAGTTCCGCTTCGCTTGACACGTCTTTAAGTACTTGGTAGCTGCTGAAGTGAGGATGGGACGTATGAGGCATTTAAATTTAAAATATAAAACGCATCCAAAATAATTGCTGCATTACAATAAATTACATAACATTACATAAAAAAACGTTGCTAAAGGTCCCTGGGATGACAACAATAAAAAAAGCTCCTGCCTGAACGTTTAGCAGCACCAAATTGCATTACACTTATATTAGAATACTGCATCAACACCACAGTAACATCATTACACTTATATTAGAATACTGCGTCAACAACACAGTAATATCATTACACTTATATTAGAATACTGCATCAACACCACAGTAACATCCCGATTCATGGTTACTATTGCAGAATGCCCCCTAGTGGTGAATAAAATAGCCGCACTTGACTATCAGCCGCAGGGTTCAAAGCATGAGGGAAAAGTAGCGGCTTATAGTCTGAAATTTATGGAAGAAAATTGCTCGTCAAATTAAGTCCAGTGATTCACAAAACTGCTCTGCAAAATAAAATCATTTGTATGACGTTGACGACAGTTGTCTCCTTTTGTTTACCTGAAGATTGCCCTCTTGTGGCTAGAAAACAAACTGGCGCTAAGCCGCACTGGACTACAAGCCACGGGGTTCAAAGTGTAAGAAAAAAGTAGCGGCTTATCTTCTGACATGTACGACAAGAAATTTGCTCCTCAAATAAAGTCAATGATTCCCCAAACTGCTCTGCAAAAGAAAACAATAATTTCGCACGGCATTGACGTAGATTTTATTTGGTGACAGAAACTCCAAGACATGGAGGAGAAGCGTATCGAGAGGATAGGCGCGTGCATGAAGACGTTTGCCGACGTGGACCGCCAGGTCATCCCCATCGTGGGAAAGTGTCTGGACGGCATGACCAAGGCGGCCGAGTCCATCGAGCCCAAGACGGTAAGCCCGCATATTAAAAAAAAAAAAAAAAAAGCATGTCTAATCCGTCAGCGAGTCATATGCCGGCCGTGTGACGGAAGAGCATCCCGAGGGGAGCGTTCATACTTGCCGTTTCCGCCGATTCCACCGCAGTAAACAAGCAACTTGTCACATGCTCTCCAAGCAAAGTTTCTCGGAAAGCACCCGAGTTTGCAAATACTTATTATTAGCTTAACTCATTCAGTACCATCCCATTTTAGACAGACAGAAATATGAAAAAAACATATGTACCGTAACTCCCCAAATATAGGGCCGACCTATGTATAAGATACGCGCTTAATTTTAGGGTCAAATTCTGGTATTTTCGATGTTACTATGTATAGGACGCACAAACAGTTTGGCGACAATGCAAAACTAAGCTAAAACCAAACACATATAATAAACATTTTCCACCAGCAGTACACACCATAGAGCTAACGATCTTAAAACTGACATTAGTTACGACTAACATTGTTCATATTCACATAAAAACACATACGTACCACTTTGGGCTTCTGTAAACAAACCACTTGCCGTCACGTCTGACTTTAGCGTCGTTAGCACATCTTTAGCACATCGTTAGCACAGTAGCATATCTTCGCATGACCTTCAACTAAAGACAAGTCAAATGACATGCTCAAAATGATCCTATAATAAATATTATTGCTCCCGTGGACTTGTAGATGATGCCTAGATCACTGGAACTGTAAAATAAAAACATACAAATAAAATGCGCTAAAAAAGTTCTCTGCGTGCACCACCGATACAGCGGCGCCATCTCAAGGGAAACAAACGAACTACATTCATACTATCAACGACTTCAATTAATATCACGAATTTAAAGGGGTTTATGAGCATTTTTTTAGGCTTGGAACGGATTAAGCTACGCACATGTAAAAAGGGCCTCTACCTACGAAAAAGTCACACTTCTGGGATTGATTAATTTCATAAATAGAGGTACCACTCTACCTGGCATTGAATTTCGAGACTAAAAACTCATGTAATAGCTTTTTGGGGAGTGAATGAGTTTTAAATGCTGCATTGACTAGAGTAATTTACGCTCTTGTTGTTTTTGTCCGGTTTCTCCCCTATTCTCCTGTCGTCCTTATCGCCCCGGCCGTAAACGCGCCAGACGACAGGACCATGCCGTTTGGCGGCTTATCTGAAGCCCCGCCGATTAGTCGGGAGAATCGCAGGAAGCAGACAGACGCGTTTAGATACAATTTGACGGATGATCCGATACTTTTTTCAAATTTGTGGCTCTGCTACAAAAAATACTTTTTTCAAGTCACATTCGATTGTATTTTTCAAGTGATGGGCCAAAGGAGATTTTTTATATATAAATTTTATATTTATATAAGTTTAAAACAAGTTAAGATTTATTAAGAGTGAACTTTGCCCAAACATCACCATATATACGGTAAATATCAACGCCGGCGTGTTCGCAGGACTCCAAGCAGGTTGTGGATTCGTACAAGTCCGGCTTCGAGCCGCCGGGGGACGTGGAGTTCGAGGACTACGGGCAGGCCATGAAGAGGGCGGTGTCGGAAACCAGCTTGAGCAACTCGCGGGGGGAGCCCCGCGAGAGGCCCGCCGGCAAAAGCAAAGGCAAACTGTGGCCCTTCATCAAGAACAAAAACAAGGTAACGCACCCGCGCGCCGGCACGGCCTTCTCCCTGGCAAAAACAAAAACATACCTCGGGTTGTGTTCGTATTTTGATGCTGGTTTATTCCCCCCGCCCGCACATCCCTCACCGACGTGGAGCATCCGTCCCGTCTGTAACACAAACTAATACATTTCCCGCCTCTCCGGCTCCATATTAATACACCCACACTTTTTCCACTGACTGGCTGTCCACTGTGATTACTGATTTCTGACATGCGAGCTGGGGGTACACTCATATATCGTTTTTTTTTGTTTTTTTTTAAGGGCTTTCACATCACTTTTGGGTGCTTTGTTTTTAGGATGAATGTCCTTAACAAGGTGTGTGAGATGTGGTTAGACCAAAGTAGTCGAGATACAGTAATCCTCCGTGTAGGATTGGGCGATACTGGGAATCAATTGACGGAAAACAGAATTGGTGGTGTATACAAGACATGTTTACAGTGGGACTAACAACTTAATTTTGGCTTTAAAGGGATAGTTACATTATTTAGTTCTTGTTTAGCAGAAAAATGTCAAAATTTTGTCTGTAATTAACACTTTTATCACCACATTGCCTTGACAATATTTGGAAAAAATATATCACTTAAACCACAGGTGTCAAACTGAAGGCCCGGGGGCCAGATCGGGCCCGCCACATCAGTTTACGTGGCCCGCCAAATGCTGATTTGAGTGACGATTCTGCAAACGTTTTGACTTTAACAAAGTCAGATATTTGAAAAAAATCGTTGGAAAAGAAATGAAACCCGATTTTTGGCTCACTTTTTCTATGTACAGCAAATTTTGACGTTGATTTTGACGTATTTATCCGTCATTGGCAGTGAATGAATAAAATATGAACATTTCACCAAGTGGTCCTACCCTATTGTCCACATTTGATGTCTTTGTGAATTAGTTAAATACTAAGATTTCACCAAGCGGTCCAACCCAATTGGCCTCGTCTTGATAATTTTGACATCTTTATCCGTCAATGGCAACGAATGAGTAAAATGTGATCATTTCGCCATGCAGTACTAGCCCATTGGCCTCGTTTTTATTCATTTTGACGTCTTTATTCGTCAATGGCCGAGAATGAGTGAAAATGATAACTCTAAAACGAATATGGCGCCGATTCTCGCCAATAGCGGGGGATTACTGTTGTAGCGCAAAGCATCAGAATGGCTTTTTTTTTTATTGATAGTCTTTCGCTTTGTTTTTTTGTTTGTTTTTTTTTGGGAATGGCATCATCACAGCGCATGACATGACGGCGGGCAAAACTTGCCGGGAATGGACGGCTCGCTTGCATGCGCTCGGGCTGCCGCCTGCTTTAACGCACCTCGGCTTGGTCTTTTGTTTTCCTCGCGCGATCCCGCCGACGACATCGACCTTCCCCGCGTCGGATTTATTTTCCCGAACTTGTCGGAGGAGGCTTATTGATTTTGTGTCCCCCCCCCCCCCCCCCCCTTTTTTTTTCTTCCGTTGGGATTCCGGCCCCCTCTTCTTCTTCTATGGTTTTCCTTATCGGTAGTTTATGTCCCTTTTAACGTCCCCCCGCCAGCCCCCGCCCGCCCCCCCGGCCTCATCCCCGCCCTCACCCTCTGCCGTTCCCAACGACTCCCAATCTCCCAAGCAGCACAAGGAGCCCCTTTCGCACCGCCTCAACGACTTCATGGCCTCCAAGCCCAAAATGCACTGCCTGCGGAGCCTGAGGCGAGGGGTAAGTGTGTGTGCGTGCGTGTGTGTGCGCGCGCCCAGCTTGATGCATGCTTTTGTGTCACTCCGCACCTGAGCGCTTCACCTTCCGCACTGCGTGGGCCCCCGAGGTATTAGTAGCTGACAAATGAATAGCCTTGTAATCAAGTCATTTAGCAGCCTTTTGTTTGGGTTTTTTTCAACTCAACTGCAGACAATTGCACTCAGGTAAATTACTTTCATGATATTATTTTTTCCTAAATTTTACCTTCAAAAATAAATTGCTTTATCGAGGTTTTTTTATTTGTACCTCCCAAAAAAGAAAAAAAATATACTCTCTAAATCCCTAAATAAATAAAGTATCTCTAAATAAATGCCCATGTTCTCTGTAGTAAAAAAAAAAAAATATATATATATATATATTATTATATTATATTATATATATATATATATATATATATATATATATATATATATATATATATATATATATATATATATATATATATATAATTTTAAAACAAGTTAAGATTTATTAATAGTGAATTTATACATATTTTTTAATATATATATATATATATTTTTTTTTAGAGAGAACATTGGCATTTATTTAGAGATACTGTATACATATACTGTATACACTCTATGTATGTATAATATATATGTAAACATATATAATTACATTTATATATTTTTTTTTAAGAAGAAGAGTACAGGTATTTATTTAGACAAATGCCCTTTTTATTATTTTTACCCTCCACAAAGAAATTTTTCAATTATTAAGAGTATTTTCATTTGTTTTGTACTTGTTTAGTAATATTTTGTACTTGTTAAAATGATTGTTTGATATATTTTCTCCCCAAATGTTTACCCTGACAATTATTTTTTGTAATATTATGTTTTATATTTAATTTGTAGCCTCCACAAACAATTTTTTTTCCCCACAAATGTTTAACCCCCACAAATAGCTCATGCAGGTTGTTTTTTTTACTAGAATGCAGAAAGCATTTTTACCCCCTTTTTAATTCTAAGTTTTTACACATGCAAATAAAATTGGAATAAACTTGAAACCTTTTTTTTTTAGTTGAAACCATGCCATTGATGGCACCTTGCAATCGGAGCATGGATTTTATTATAGAGTCAAGGAAGTACGTTATAGTGTTTAAATTAAGGTACTTGGTGTTTATTTTCGAAAAGAACTTTTTTATTTTTTTGAAATGTTCCACATGTAATGCCTTGCTTGACCCACACAGTGCGGAGCAGGTCCTTGTCCTTATTTTTTTCTAACTGGCTTCCCGTTCCCATGAATCAGTGCTGGCTCCCTGATTCACCAGCCGCGTCTTCATCTTGCGTCCTCATTCTTAACTCCTCACCGCACGCCATACTCCCCTCATCCTGGTCCTCGGCCATGCGCATTGACAGTATCGCGGAGACGTGTTGTCCTCCTTGCTGGAGGCAGATTGTTCCTTTCAGTAAGCGGATTTGCGGGCCATGATGGCAATTTTACCCATTCTGCCATCTGAAACGCCCGAAGATGACAGCAATCTTCAAATTTTGTTGGAAAGTGATACAGGGAAATGTGTTTAATTGATTGTAGGCAAGATATGTTTAGCCTGGGTTGTCATGGAGAGTCTTACACTTACAAGACATTGATTTTTAGTTGTCGTTTTGAATTGTGGCTTCTAAATGATGTTGAAGTATTTGGGGATTTTAGTTCTTGACATATTTTGGTTTTGCATGATACTGCTCCTGAAATTGTCAGCCATTTTAGAGGTTTTTGTGTTTGGCTTTCAAGAACTTCAGGAATTTGTGTTCTGTGACAATATAAGACTCTAACTTACAAGATAGAAATCAAGTAGTTTGGTATTTGGATATCCTACTGAAAATTCTGTCAGATATTTACCTGATTAAAAAAAAAACATACATTTTACATACATAAAACACATTCCCACTCAATAATAATTAAAACGTGATCAGTAGGAACAGCGACTGTCAAGTGAGTTGTTTACATCTATTTAACTGCCTTTGAAAAGTCGTCTGATGGTTCTCGCCAGCCTATATGGAGCAATTGAGTGCTGCCAATCGCTAACGCAGCTAGCATCCAGTCCCGCTCATCGTTGCTAGCGTGGCTAGCAGCTAATGTTGGAGCCGCCGGCGGATATTACGATCTCAGTGCAATCAAGTGTTTATTTAGCATCTAAATTAGCATAATTAGCAATTGACTTTTTGCGAGTATCTGAGAGTACATGATAAACGATGTGGCAATTTTTTTTTTTTTTTTTACAAAATTTTGCAGTCACTGTGGAGTGACTTTCTGGAGGTTATCTTAAAAAGTGTGTCATGGTCACAGGGGTGGAAACGCACCTTCCCGTTTCCTGCCTCTGGTCGTCCCTGACCTCGGGACCGGGTGTTATCTCACGTTTTCCTTCTGCGTGACAAAAATTTATTTGCGGCATCTTGTCAAATGTCTTTATTTGGTCATAGTTGTTTTCTGGATGAGTACGTCACAGTTTTCAAACCCCCTCCAGTTATTTTAATTCAGCCTCTCCAGACACTTATAACGAACCGCTTTTTATTAGGCAAATATTTGAAGAATTTTAAGAAATTTTGAGGTGGTCGGACCAGATCCAATAACACACCAGAAAATATGTCTACCTACATTGAATATCAGCCAAATCCCATCTCTATATTCAGAACCAAAACAAAAGCAAAATTTCCATTTTAAAGCATTGAACTTTGGGAAAAAAAAAAAAATCATGATTTGTACCTTAACAGAAGTGGAGGAAATCATTTTTTGCGAGTAAAAATTATTTTATTCACCATTTTGTTAGGAAGAGAAATTATATTTTTGCTCTACGCCGCGGGTCATATAAAAATCGACAGCGGGCCGCAAATGGCCCCCGGGCCATAGTTTGGACACAGTTGACTTTGGTGCATTTGAAGTGGTCATTTTCGGGGACCTAATTTTCATGAACTGCTTAGAAAAATGAAGCTTCGTGAAGCACTTGTAATATTTTTTTACTCCTCTAGATGGCAGTTACGTGCAACAGAAATATGAAAAAAAAAATCAAAGTGCTCCATGAGGCTTAATTTATCGTAAAATCCCAAGTTAGCCGCGCAAGGTCAGCTCTTGGCCCAACGTTGACCCGTTGATGGCGTTTATTGCGGTTTCTATTCAGAAGTGTCGACGTTCTATGAATTGGGGTGAAAAGCACAATGTAATGGAAAGCATTTGAAGTTGGGGAGAGAAGAAAAAGAGGAAGTGTGGCTCTTTGATAACGGCGCTTGAATCCGGTGTCAATTTTGGGCTGCCGGTTTTTCCATGTGTCCTTTCATCACATGGCTGATAGCAACTTTTCTATGTTTTGTGTATATCCATGTTTGTCCGTGTTAGAAACTTTAGGGATGATAGTTTGTTAAGTCCACCTCCACTGGCACGCACGTTTAAAAAAATAGTTTGTTCAGTCCATAATAATATTTTTTTTATCGGCCTGCGGATAAGATTCAGTGCCGAGTTTATACAAAGTAAATAAATGGGCCAGTATGGACTACTTTTTTTAATAATTAGCTTTTTGTATTCGCAAATTGCAAAATCAGTATAAACTTTCATGACTGTTAGTTGTAAGTTGCCATGTTTCACTTTGGATTAGTAATTTGTCCAAAATGCATCTTAAACTTTTTACACAATGATTTATTTATTGTACCCGGTTAAATATTTATTGTCAACCAGCACAAATTACAATGTGAATCTGTATAAAACTTAAATGTTTTGCAAAGGAGTCGCTACAACACAATTTAGTAATAACTGACTTCATGTTCCAATAAATTTACTCTTCATTTGAAAACTACTGTTCTTTTCATAGAAGTAAAATTTAGATTTGCCGATACCTCGTTAAAATCTCACGTACCCCCTGTAGTAACTTCACGTACCCCTAGGGGTACACTAATTGAAAACTACTACTAGTTACTACTAGTTAAAACACCAGAAACACTGAAATATCACACATACCAAAACTTTTTTTTTTTGAGTTAGAGTTAGGATTTAATACAGAAAATCCATCATTAAATTGCCACTCATTCACAACCACCGATGACCATAAATTGCGTAAAAACGTATACAAATGTATAATACGTCTTTTCGATGGAATGAGATTGAATTTTCATTAATGAGTGTTTCTGATAATCTCTTAATTTGTTAAAATGCAGATTTTGTCCAAATGCTCATTATGCGGTCAACACAATAAATACCAACACCCACGATACATTTCAGTGACGTTAATATTTTATTCTTATTTACTAAAAAACACAATGACTTCCTTTAGTTGATTAGAAGTGCTCACAGGAGAAAGTAGCGTAGAAAGTATAGTAATCACCGCTAGTAATTAAAAATTGTGCCAGTGGAGGTGTTGTGTACAGTATAAGGATCATTTCTTGGGATTGGCGTTTGAGCAATTACGTGAGATATGCTTCGTATCCAAATGAAGTTCCATGTACGAGTTGTAGGACAAATCAGTGCACCAGTAACTTCCACAGCTGCAGGACATTCTGCTCACTATTAGATCGAGTTTGGCGCGCATGAACAACTTCGTCATTAGAAGAGGTTGAATCAACTAGTTGCCGAGTCGGCCTTTTTCTAATTCTTTGATCTTTACATCAAAGGTATTTCACATAAAGTGAAAGCACTGAAAAGTTCAGGGAGCTGAAATTTCACCCAGTTGTCAAATTTCAACATCACATTGCCATCTATTAGCTAAAATACTGCAGAATGATGTTGAAGGACCCAAAAAAAGGTCAAAATACATCAGACATTTCACATCAAAAGAAAAGCATTGAAAGAAGGCTGCAGGGAGCTGAAATTTCACCCAGATGGGGACAACATGTAATACTTCAAAAAAGCGTGACCGTTTAGTTATCACATTGGCAGGAGTGTGCCATCCATTTGCTAAAATACTGCAGAATGATGTTGAAGGACCCAAAAAAAGGTCAAAATACATCAGACATTTCGCATCAAAAGAAAAGCATTGAAAGAAGGCTGTAGGGAGCTGAAATTTCACCCAGATGGGGACAACATGTAATACTTCAAAAAAGCGTGACCGTTTAGTTATCACATTGGCAGGAATGTGCCATCCATTTGCTAAAATACTGCAAGAATGACATGGAAGAAAATGAGCCAAAAATGGTCAAAATACTACAAACGGGCTAAAATGAATTTATCAAAATAATTTGTTGTATTATGTATTATCCAACCTGTAGTTATGAGGCAAAACCTGAATGCCAGTGGGCATTTTGGGGCAACTTGTAGGTTCCATGCTACTGCTAAATACGTGAAGGATTCCAAGTTGGGTCTAGTTGTGCTACTGCTGGGAAAAAAAGTGCACTGAATTGTTTTCGAAATAAGAATATTGCTCAAACGGCATCCCGTGACGTAATTTGACATGTGTTCTCTCCGACGACCACGGCAGCAGCAGCAACAATGGCCGCGCTCGCCGGTTTGTCGCAAAGAGCTCATGAAGAGGACTTTGGGCCGGCCCACGTACGCTTTCGAAGCCCGGCAGTACGTCGTAAGTTTCGGCTCCGACGATCCGGAACGATGACCTCATCCCATCACATGCGCCGGCTTTGACGTTAGCGTGCGGCGCGGCCGCTTTCCCGGACCCGCCGTTTCGCTCGGAAAGCGTCACGAGCGCCCCGGGGGTGTGATGATCATCGTGATGATGATGTCATCGCCAGAGGTGGGGGGACTCGAGTCACATGAGTGAAAGACTTTATTTGATTTGGACTTAAACTACATAACAGTACACGTCTTGTTTTTGAGGCATTGTGCAGCTTTAAAATTTTGATAGGGAACTCAATAGTCCTGTTGTACAAAATTTGTCGATTTTCATCGGGTGCGGAATGAAAATTCAAGCCGGACCCATTCATCGGCCGATTATTGAATAATCGACCAAACGGCAGATAATTGCTGTGTTTTAATTTTTTATCTTTAAGTACTCTAACATTATATCTGTTGTATACAAGTATCGGTACTGATTACACATAAATCCATACCAAGTATTTTTCTATAGGAGGGCCTAAAAATGGCTGGTAGTAACTCACGGATTATATATTAATATGCAAAAATGAAAAGTAGGGGACTGACTTGTCAAGTGTGTTGAAATTGTCCAGTTTCACTCTTACTAGATATGAGAGTGAAATATTTACGTTCTAAGCCCAACTGACACAATGTGTATAATTGAGAACGCTCCAGGAAAAGCGTCTAAAACTTAGTAACAATCGAAAACTAATTGCATTTGAAGTGCTCATTTCAGGCTTTTCTGAAACGTGCAGCAATTGTCAGGGTCCTACTTATTGGGGACCGGATCAGACTAGCTTGAATCCCACCTCTGGACTCATCATCCATCCCAGTGTTGGTCACACTTTAGGGGGCCCCAAAATTGATCCCTGCAGCCTCCCGCAATGTACATGTTCTATATCTGTCTGTCTGACTCCTTAAAAGCACTGCTAACGGTGGCTAGCTTGGTACTTCATTTTAAGGGGTCATCGTGTTTTTTCATTTAAAAATCCGCAAATAGTCATCAGCTCCTTAAAAAGGTTCATTAGTTGTCAAAAAATACTTTTGTCTCGACGAAGCTCTTCATTTCACTCCAACATAGTTCCTTGGCACCAAAGTGCCAGAGATGAAGACGAGGAAAATGTCAACTTGGTCCGTGTAATTTTAGGAAAATCGTAAATAATTTGTTTTTTTTATTCATTTACATTGTATGTAGAATAATAAATGTTTAAGCAATCATACGATTGTTTAGGTTCAGAAATTATTGAATAAAATAAATCAACTCAAATGTAACATTATTGAGTATGATTGTTTGCGTTTCCGCCCCCCAAAAAATTCATATATTAGTGGAAAAAAATACTTTTAAGAACGGAGGCCCAGAATTCGACTTTGCCCTCACTGCTACTTTTGAGTCATATTTTTCATCCAGCTTTTTTTTCTCTACAAAATGGTGGTTGTGTAAACGGATGGGAAATTGTTTTCCGGAGTGTGCCTCATAACGAAAAACAACAGCTTCTTCAATATTGTCTACTTGTTGCCAGGGAACATTTTTCATCTTGTGTCTCCTTATTTGGTATTTGCTTGTGTTTACATAGCGCCCTCTGCTGTCGAGTGTGCGTCATGGCAGTAGGAAATTAAGATGCAGGGGAACATTTCATGCACTCCTTCTCACTTGCCTTTCCCTGTAACTCCTCATCCTTTATTTATTTATTTTTTTGGTACGGGGCTTCTCAGACTGCTTGGGTACAGGGGAGATTTTTCGTTTTCACACTTGTTAAATATAAGTAACATAGAAGATTATTGCTGTAATTTTTTGTATTTAATTTGGAGGGGGTTAAATGAAAAAAAAAGAACTATCTTTTTGGGAAAAATGCCTTTTGTTTTCATGTTAAAAATATGTAGTATATAATGGACCTTTTTCTTGAAAAATCACTTCATTGATAGACACTAATTAGTTGCTAGCTAGCTAGCTAGGTAAAGGATAAAACGAAGGGCTCGCTAACGTAACCGTCAACATATTTCTGAACCACTTTTGACAGAAACAAGCTTTTATCACATTACTTTGTTGCTGTAGTTTTGTAGACTACACGCATGCAGCTAAATAGCTAGCAAAAGCATGTATTTCCGAATAGTCTTTCAGCTAAATAGTTAGCTAGCTATTTAGACCTGTATGAAGGATGTCATGAATCAGCAAATGATAATTGCTCCCTAAATTGGAGGCTTTTGTGCACAATGCTTGTTTTATTATTGCGCTTTCCGTAAAGCTATACTTTTTGGTCTTTAAATTAGCCTTTTCATGACACTTCATGGCTAGCTAGCTAATTAGCTATTGAAACCCTGTATTTAGCTAGCTAGTTAGTCTTGTAAGGGGGATGTAATAACTCAGCTAATGAGAATTGCTCAATTAATTGGCTTTGGATAAATTCGGGAACAATATTTGAGCGATTGTACACATTGTTTGTTTTATTGGCATGTTGCTAAGAAGTTGGACATTTCAGCGCAAATTGTGGACTCCCATGGACCCCAGTTTGAGAAGCGCTGTAATTTAGCAGACGCGAAGCAACTGATGGATTTTTTCTTTTTTTTTTTTTTTTTGCGGAAAAGTCGCAATGTCCCTTCCTGGTTTCCCTCTTGACGTTGACTGTGTTGTTTCTCTCTTTCCCGCCTCCCCTCTCCCCTTTTCTTTCCTCCCCCACCATGAAGCTTTCTCTCAAGCTGGTAAGCATGACCGTATAACCGGCGCACCACCACCATCAACGCAGCATGACGCATGTCCACACATCTGTCAATAACGCGAGTTGTTGTGCTTTGTTGTTACTTTGGATTTGCTGCGACGTAACCACGGGTCCTGTCTCATTTCTCTTCAATTTTATTTTCTTGCGTTCTTTTTTTTTTTTTAATCCCATGGCTGTGTTGTTGCCCCTCATCCCTCTCCCAACCCCTGCGCTGTGGTGCAGCTCACACTCAATTCCCACGTCCGGAATCTCATTGAGGTGATCATGTTTTACTGTTGTTGTTTTTAGCCGTCCTGCTAATGGCACAAAAAAAAAAATACTAACTTTTGGGTTGTAGTTGCCAAATGGTGTCCCCACACTGCATGATTATTATTTATTGCTGAGTGTTGAAAGCATTGCTGGTGTTTTGATTGTTTGCTTCATGTGGATATTTAAATAGAAAATAACAACACAAGTTTAACTCATTCGCTACCGATGACGGCTATAGACGTCAAAGATTCATTCTTACTAGGCTGGCTGAAAAGGAGTTATAATATTAAGGTAGTAGTTGCAATTTGTTTTCTGTGGTATTGAGATTTACCATAAAAATGAAGGCCAAAATTGCGGGCGCGTCCTATAAACGCTAACTGAGTTTTCAGTAAAAGAAGCGAGCAGGCTGAACCCCCGTCCGAGTCCGTCCTTGTTCACGCACAGGAATATTACTCAAACTTATAGAATTATGTAAAATGCATGATGTCTGTCATTTGACTGCTTTCAAAATTGCGGTCTTTTATACACACAATCATAAATTTGGCGGGACACATATGTTTTTTATGGAAAAATGAACTGCTTGGAGCGCATTCAACGTCAATCTAGCGTTCACTGACCGCTCACAATGTGGGAAATCTGAAACACACTTGACCCGCAACAAATATAAACTTACCGATACGAACACAAGAAAATCTGAATAATTTTGAGATTTGTTCTGTATTGTTACATGTCCTATACACCATAACACGATAAAATACCAGAATTTGAGCCTAAAATTAAGGATGCCTCCTATATTTGTGGTACTACGCGGTTATTAACACAAGAAATATCGCATTTGTTATACATGTTTAAGTTTTGAAGGTGAGGCGAGTTGACAGCTGAGGGAAGTAGAGGAATTAAAAATAAATGAATTAAAAATTGAGTTCAAAAATTAATTGAAAAAAATACTCAAACTGAATCTTTCATTTATGGATCGTGACTACGATCGCTAATCGATTAGCTGTGGTTAGGCTAAATGCTCAGCATGCTAGCTCCTGCTCACTCTTAGCCTGTAAGCTAACTCTATAACTGATTGGTAGAAAAAAAATGCGAACATGAATCAACTGTTTGAGTTTTTTTTTTTTAAATTGATTTTCAATCTTGTAGATTGGCTTGTTTAAAAATGAATAGTTTAGCATGTTTTTGCATGAAAACGTTCAGTGTGTGTGTGTGTTGTGAAAAGTAATGCATGGCACTGTGAACTAGAGTGGGCTAATTCCATTTTGTTTGATTTTTTTTTGTTTTTTTTTTAAGTACAAAACTGAATCGACAAAATGGACATCATGGAGATAAATACTAGTTTTTTTTTCCCTTTGCTGCCATTGGTCATTTACCATCAAACTGTAAATTGCAGAATGACGAAAATGGAATTAGCCCACTAATTGGGCTACTGTACGGTTGCTACGGTAACCAAGCATGTGTTGACCTCCAGATTGGTAGTTTTCCAGCAGTCACGCCTGTGCTGACCAAAAACTCAATGAGATCCAAAGCCATCGACCCGCTTTCCTCGTCCGCCCTTTTTAATAACAACATTTTCTCAAAAAGAAACGCCCTTATTATCCTAAAACTTTTCTGCAGCCATTTAAATAAATACATAAAATAATTGACATGAATTGGTCCTTTCGCGTTAAAGTGTGCAAAAAGTTTCTTACCTGTTATGTTAAAAAAAAAGGACATTAAAATTAAAACCAGGGGTAAATGAATTCAGTTCTACTTTGATAAATACATAAATATGTCACGAATATGTTCAAAGGGGCCTTAAAACGTGTCTTACAAAAGTAAAAATGGACACTGAAATACATTTAGAGGGGAAAAAAAATTAAAAATATAAAAATGTGCACGTTTTCATAATTACTGAATAAAAGGTCTTAAAGCAGATCTGCAATAGGTTGAAAAAAAAACAATAATTAAAAAAATGAATGTCTTGAGTGAATAAAATAATTTTGATTTGTGGTTTTTGAAAAAATATATTTTTCATGATAAAATAAAAGAAATTAACATTCAATCCCTAAGATGTATTTTTATGTTTTTTTTTTTAATGCCGAGATATTCAATCCAAGATACTTATTTTTAAATAAAAAATATTTAATCCAAGTTTGTTTAGAAGAAGTTCTAAAGTGACTGCAAGGTGCTAAATTAGTTAAGCGCTCAATCTAAAGTAATTACTTGATGTAATTAGGTACTAAAATAATGAATGACTTTAATTACTAAAGTACTCAATTACTTTGCATTAACCAATTACTAATTATTTTAATACTTAATTACTTAATGTAATTGTTTGATTAAATAATGACTTCATTTAGTGTCAGCCATTTTTAAACCCGTTTCCAGCCAAAGCACCTGAAAAATATTTTGAAAAATGAATAAGTAAAAGAGATTGAATGTGTGTAAATGTAAAAAAGATGTCTTTGACATTTAGGAAGCTAATACAGATCTCAAGAATCTTCGCACGGGAATATTTTTGAATATTTCTTTCGATAGAAAATGTCTCCTCGAGGTCAAAGATATTTCCAACAAGTCCAAGTCGGAGTCGCTTCAACAAACACAAAACCCGCTTTTTGCATCCCTCTTTGGTTTTTCCGGTCCCTGCAGGGTTCCGGACCCGAGGACTTCAGCCACCTGCCGCCGGAACAGCGGAGGAAGAAGCTTCAGGCCAAACTGGACGAGCTCAACAAAGACATCCAAAAGGAGACGGAGCAGAGGTGCGCCGCTCAAATCCAGATCTGATGGCTAAATGCGCAAAATGGCTGACGCCTCTTCTCCTTTCTTCTTCTTCTTCCTCTTCTCCCCGCCCCTCAAGGGACGCGCTCACCAAGATGAAAGACGTTTACGTGAAGAACCCGCAAATGGGCGACGCCTCCAGCGTGGACCCTCGGCTGGTCGAGCTGGGCCAGAACATCGAGAAGCTGCAGCTGGAAGTGCAGAAATTTGAGGCGAGTCGCCGCAGCCTCTCGTCTAAACGCGGCATTTGTAAAACATGAGTTCGTTTTTACCCATTTCCTCGGCCTTAAAAGCATCGCGAAAAGCGGGTGAGCTGCGATTGGTCGTTCCGAGTCCACATCGCATCTTAAGTCAAAATGGCTGCCTAAGATGAATAAAAATGTGTGCATTCCTCGGCGTAGTTTTCCACATATACAATAATCATCGGGATGTCATTTTTAGAACGTACACCAAGCAACAACATCAAAAAAATTAAAGTCTTTGAAGGGGACGTCAACCCAAAACATTTCTTAACATTATGTTTTCAATTCAAAGCTTAGAAAGAAAACTAGTGAAGTTATCATTTCTAAAATCATATTCCTCAAATCCCACACATTTGTCTTGAAAAATAAACTTCACCAATAGACGCTAGCTAGCTGACTAGCCATTTAGTCAGCTAGCTAACTAGCTAATCAACCTGCTGGCGGTCCGGCTACTTAGCTAACTAACTAGCGAGCTGACTGACAAGGATGATTGGAAAAAAAAAACACTAGTTCGTCTGCAAGCTAACTGACTAGCTAAGTAGGTAGCTTGCGGCTGACTTGGATAGATAAGACTTGTTTTATTGAAATAATGACAGAAAATCAAGATAAATTCTTGAAAAAAATAAAATAATAACAAGGAGAGCTACTTAGTTTGTTAGCTAGCTAGCCGGTCACTCTGCTAGCTGTCTAGCTACTTAGTTATATAGCTAGCTTGCCGGGGAAAAAAAAAATCATGCTAGCCGGTTCGCTACGATGGATAGACTCGTCGAAATCTCTGGAAGCTGACTTTTTTTCCACCCGACCCCGTTCAGGGCTGGCTGGCCGAAGCGGAGGAGCGAATGCCGTCCAAGAGCGACACGCAGCGGCGAAGCGGACTCTACGAAAGCCACAGCGCCACCGCCGTCAACAACAACTGCGCCCAGGACCGAGAGAGGTAAGTAAGGTCTGCCCGCGGGGGGCGCCCCGACACGCGTTCTTACCTTCCGCCGCCTTGGTGCCCGTTGGCCCTGGAGCAGCCCGGACGGCAGCTACACGGAAGAGCAGAACTCCGAGATTCACGTCAAGGCCAACGTGGCCAACGCCAAAACCCCGGCGGCCGGCACGCCCGACTTCGACGACGAGTTCGATGACGAGGAGTCCTTGCCCACCATCGGGAACTGCAAGGCCTTGTACCCTTTTGACGGTGAGGAAAAAAAAAAATATATATATATTGTATATATAACTCAAGAATATAATTCTTGAGTTGCCGCCGATACCAAGGACGGATACCGATAGTCTTTTAACAGAAATGCAAATCTTCTTGTTACCAATTGATGATGAAATTGAAGATGTTTTGGTACGTTTTGCGAACGCGGTCAGGTCACAACGAGGGCACCATCTCGGTGGCGGAGGGCGAGCTGCTCTACGTCATCGAGGAGGACAAAGGCGACGGGTGGACGCGGGTGCGGCGCAACCAGGACGAGGAGGGCTACGTGCCCACGTCCTACGTGGAGGTCTTCTTGGGGACCAACGCCAAAGGTGCCATGACCTACATTTAAGCCCGGCCGCGGCCGCGCCGGCCCGGATTCCGCTGGGGCGTAGAGGGGCCCCATCCCTTCACACGCTCAAAATCGAAATTTTTTTTTTTTAAGAGGTCATCCATCCATTAATCAATCAATTTTCTTTCAAATATTGCAGTTTTTCAACAGTTTTATCATAGCATTTAGAGATTCAAAAAAATCTAATAATTAAAAAAAAACAAAAAACTAAACAACAGCTAAGGTCATGCTGTAGGGACAGCATACTATTTTTCAACTAAAATTAAAAAAATAATGAAAATTTGCCACAATATTATTTTTAAACAATAGAAATTAAATGCTGCAAGTAGGGCTGTCACTATCAAATATTTTTAGAATCAATTCTATCGAATATGCCATCAATTAATCGAATAATCTGATCAATTGTTTTCTTCCTAATTTTTGCTTCGTAGCTTTTTAATTTAATTTTAATTTTTAATAGCAAAAAAATTAGATTAATTACATTAAAAAATCAATTAAATGTATTGCATTTTTTTCCAATTTATTGATTAAAAACTAAACAATTCAGCAATATCACAGAAGAGAAAAATCAAGTTAATAGTTGCCGCTTAATTTGGTTCGTTGTTGATGAATCGGTTAATTTTTTACACATTATCATTATCGTAACCCCAAGACAAACATTCACAAGCAAAATATTCCAAAAAATCTGCTAACACATTTTCTATGGGTTGGCCAACCTCAACATTTACATTTTTTTTATTTTTTATTTTTTTATACATTTAAATGTAAATATGCAGTTTCTCGCAGCTACCGAGGCGTCTGCGTTTACGTCATAATGACAGATAATCAAAATTGTCTCCTTGGTGTGTGTGGGCGTGGTCATAAGGGTGGACACCTTGTAGCTCCGCCCCTGTGCCGGTAATTCATAGATTTAAGCTTTAAGAAAGAAAAAGATTGTTTGTTTTTCATTGTAGTTTTAATTAGTTATCGGATTTTAACTCGAATTTGGCATCGGTATAAAAAAAAAATTCTTATGGGTCGGGCCGTGTTTAGTATTATATATGTGAAAAGTTATTGTTGTAGGTTCCTATCACAAATTATATTTTGTGAACTGTGATATATGAGACAATTTGAAATGTGGGCTTTGCTAGCATAAGCCAATTTGTTTGCCAATGCACGTTTTTCACTTTAGAAAAAATATTATAGCTCATCGCCAAAAAAATCTATTCTTTTAGTTTCAATTTACTTCATTTAAATTGAAAATTTTACGAAAATTTCCCGAAAATTGTATATGAATTTCGCAATGATTTTGCGAAAATTTCTGGAAAATTTTGCGAAAATTTCTTCTGCTGTATGAATGTCAACGGGTGACACGAGTTGATTGTACCTTTCGATTGCGAAGTTTGCATATGAAATGAGTCGTTTTGACGCTCACGGCTGTCTTCCATATCAATGCACTTTTCCTTTTAATTTTCCCGCTCCACCGCCATCTAACATTTTTTTTTTTCTTCTTTGTGTCATGTGTTTTGTTTGTTGATTTCCTGTCCTGCATTTCAGATTCCTAGAGCAGATGCTGGCTGAGGAAGCGGCAGGGCAAGCGGCCTGGGGGAGAAAACTTAAAAAAAAAAAAAAAAAAAAACGAGCGGGAGATGGACACTTTAGAAAACTTTTTTTCCTCCACGCTAAAATTGTTACGCGCTTGTCGCAAAAGTTGTTGGCTTCTCGGCTGCCCGACTAACCCGCAAAGGCGTCGTCAAAGAGGGGACGTCCCATTTCTTACCCCATCCATCCCCTCATCCATCCCGGAGCGCGGACTACAACAAAACGAGAAAAAAGTCGGAATATCAGCGCTTAATTGTCGTAATTTTGGTGTAATTTTGTTCTAAAAATAAACGAAAGTTGTAATTTTACGACATAAAACAAGCGGAAAAGGAGCCGCAATATTACGATTAAAAAAAGTAGCTAAAGTCGTAATATTACCTTTTAATTCTCGTAATATTAGTAAGTGACATGAAGTGTTTTTGTCGTAAAATTGCAATTTTGTTCTTTAAATACATGACGGTTGAAATTTACAAAATAGAATTTACGGTAAGTTGTCATTTTACGAAATAAAATTTACGGAAACGAAGCTGCAATTTAACGAGAAAAGGTCTGAAAAGGAGCGGCAACATTACTAGAAAAAAGTCGGAATATTAGCGCTTAATTGTCGTAATGAAGTGTACTCAAGTCATACTGTTCTAATTTTGTTCTAAAATAAAAAAAATTTAAGTTTACGAACTAAAACAAACGGAAAAGGAGCCCCAATATTACGATAAAAAAGTAGCTAGAATATTACCTTTTAATTCTCGTAATGTTAGTAAGTCACTTGAAGCGTGTTTGTCGTAATATTGCAATTTCGTTCAAGTAAAAGATTAGGGGAACAAAAATTCGTCATTCCCCTAACAGAAGTTCCAAAATGGATCGTGGGGAAAGAAAAGTCATTTTGTAAAATTGGAATGGTAAAATGGGCAGGTCATTCTCATAACATTCCCTAAAAAGTCGTAATATTTGTCGTCTGACAATTTGAGATGTGTCATGAAAAAACTGGCGTTGTTTCTCCCCACTGTGTGTGATTGGAGGAGACGTGCATAGCTCCTCCCACTTCAGGAAATGATCTTTTTTCTTTTTTTTGTCTGTCACGATGTCATCACGTCACGTCATTTGTGCTGTCCGCTCCTCTCTCTGACGTCGCCCCCCCTTCCCTTCCCCTCCTCACCTGCATATAGTCTCCTAACCCCGCCCTTTTCCATTTTAACCACGCCCCCTTGCAGAATGCCACCTCCAGCTGTCTTTTGCAGCCAATGGAGCGTTGGCATCGTGGTGTGCCGCATGCTTGCCCTGTCTGCCTCCTCGACCCCCCCCTCCCCCCCTCCATCCCCGAAGGGTGGATGCCACTAACTTCCAGGGGGTGGGCGGGGCTTCGTCATTTTATTTTACTCCCACAGGACCGCCCCTCGCTACTTTTAGTTTTTCATCAATGGTTTGCCACCCCCCCAAATTTGATCTTATTTTCTTCGTCCGTGCCTCCTACCCCCCCCCCCCCCCCCCCCCCCAAAAAAAAAAAAAAATAGCTTCTTGGCTTGTCATTGTAATTTTTTGTCAGCGCTGAGAAAAGTATGCCCGCCCCGTTTCTGTTGCCCCGCCTGCCACCACGCCCCCGAACCCCCCCTCCCCCCAAACATACTGTGAGCCCGCTTTATCTGTCCAACTGACTAAAATCGCATCGGCACATATGTCTTTTTCTTCAGTTTTTTTCTTTTTTTTCTTTTTCAATGTTGTTGTCGTTGTCCGGATCAGCAAACGTGCGTTAATGGCATGGAACGGCACTGAAAACCCACTTTACTGCAAGAGCGAAACCACTAGGGGGCGCACCACGCAAACTGGACGACCAACGAGGAACGATTGAAGCCAAGGAGTGTCATGCTGAAAAAAAAAAAAAAACCTGCAGTTATGCGAGAAATAGTCGCGATAATGGGAAAATATTGAGAAAAAAATATTCAATTTTTCTTTTTTATACAACGTTAAATTATATTGTAATATTGTGAGATTTAGCAAATTATTTATGTTGTTCTTTAAAGATTAATTTTAAAATGTACCACAGGAAGAAGTTGAAAAATGGGAAATTTATTTTAATTATTAATAAAAATTGAAAACTGATTGTAATAGGACAAGAACTGGTATAGGAAAATGATGAAAAAATAAAGTAAAAACTTTCGATGCCAAGTTATTTTTTTAAAGAGTTTTTTTTTAAACCATGGCATAATTACTTTAATTTTTAATGAAACGGTAATTTGGAATTTAAATTGTACTATAGGGAACATAATTGTTTATTTTCAATTAAAATAAAGTTTTTTTTTTATTTAAACTCGGAAAATTTAAGTTTTTTGAAAGAAAAGACAGGAAAAGATGGGAAATATTTTTGTAAAAGTAAAAATTACAGGAATAAGTTAAAAAAAATGTCTTTTTCAAAGTAATAAAACCTGAAGAAAGTTCCTCATAGTTTTAATAATACGAAAAGAAAAATGATATATTTTACTATTGGGAATTTTGAGATCCTTAAGATCTCATTAGACCAAAAAAATTTAGGGGGAAATTAACTTGCTACAGAAAAGTCAGGAAAATGAAACGGATGTATAAAGAAAGTTATGTTCTTTTATTAAAAAAAAAAAAAAAAAAAAAATCTAATTTGTATTTTTGGAAGAAGACGATATCTGGTTTCAGTTTGCACTCCTTGGCCAAAAGTTGCTCCTGGTGGAGGGAGCTCAACCTGCGTGTACATTGGAGAGAGTAGAAATATATAGAAAGAAGAATGAATATATTGATCCACTTGCAAAATTTGACAACGTGTGTGTACCGCCAACACGAAAGATTTTGTGACTGTTTGCTTGTTTTTTGGAGCACTGAATACTTTGTATTGTGTTGACTGTGCCAATTAAATATGCCTGAAAGTCCCCAGTCCGTCTCGTCTTTCGCCGCCGCTCTGACTAAAAACCTTACTGGCCATTTTTTGTGAAAAAAGCATTGCCGACAGTAAGGCTTTTTTTTTCTCAGTAAAGGACAAAAAAGCCTTACTATAGACAGTCGTTTTTTGAGAAAAAAGCCAGATTATAGACTGTCGTTTTTTGTGAAAAAAAGCCTTACTATAGACTCGTTTTTTGTGAAAAAAAAGCCTTACTATAGACTGTTTTTTTTTGCAAAAAAAAAAGCCTTACTCTAGACTGTCATTCTTTGTGGGAAAAAAACTGTTTTTGCGACAAAAAGCCTGACTAAATACTGGCATTATAGAGCGTAAGTCCTTTGCATATTGCTATTATTGTAATATATGTGTATATAGCGTATGCTTTCTTTTTATTTTCATATTTTTGTAATATACTAAGTATTAATATTAATTGGGGGACTGGTAGAGGTTTTGCCAAAAACCAACAAAGTTTGTCATCTTTTCTTCATTTATTTACACAGCGTTTACCAAGCAATCAGTACAACACTCCAATGCTTGTTAATACACACACGTCGTATTGGAGGCCATCCAATCGTTTCCGCTCATGCGCAGAAGTCAATCAAGGGATGATTGGTTCCGGCGCATCCGGTAGCTACGACGTCACATCCCGCAACACATCTGGAAGCGCTCGAGAGCGTGTGTGTAGCTTCAGAAAAAAAAGCGTGTGTGTAGCTTCAGAAAAAAAATAAAGGTAAGAGGGAGAAAGCAGAAGCGAAAAAAATGATTATTTGTTCAAAAACGAAATAAAAGTGTCTCTCGTAAAAATGTTTTTCTTTGTGTGCTTGTTGGTTGGGAAATGCTTGTTGGACTAGCAGTACATAAGAAAAGCCGCTAGAGGGCACGATCACCTTTCTGATGGCAATCGGAGACGATTTGTTTGCGTCTCATTATTAATGACGTTTATCTATCACCGTTCTGTCATTTTTTGCAGAAAAAAGCGGGACTATACACTGCTGTTTTTGATAAATTGTGTAAAACATTGTGTAAATATGCCTTTATTTTGCTACATGGATAATTTGGTTGGTTGGAAAAAGTTTAGCGGGAAAATCAACTGACGACTTAATAATTGTAAAAATAAATAAATAAATAAAACCTGTGTAATACATTGTGTGAAGAACGAAATTAGATTTTTAGAAGGGCAGTGAGGTGAAGTTGTTGCTCCTCCTCACCACCAGGGGGCACTATCATCCTTGTGGGGCAAGCCCATTAAATTCTGATGTCATTATTGAGTATTAAGAAGAAAAAAATGGTAACAATGGGACTTTTTGTGTTCAATGAGTGTCCCATGCGAGCACACCCAACGGAATTCGGGGGGGGGGGGGGGGGGTGCTGGTGGTGGGGGGGCTGGATGACGGAATGTGTTTGCCAGATGTTTGTCTTCCATGTTGAAACAAACAAACATTCCGGGCGATCTCTCACTTTCCTTTCCCCGTCTGGTTTCCATTTTCAGCTGCAAAAAAAAAAGTTGGGGGTCAGAGCCACATTGGACACGTGTGCTTGAGATGTTGAGATGTTGAGCGCGCGCCGCGCCACGCCACGCCGGGCTCTCCGGCGGGCCCCGCGGACCTCCGTCCTCAACCAGCTGATTCATCGGCTTCCTCCTCATCCCATTAGCAATCAGAAGCCCCCGCCAGCCAGCAGGGTTTCCCTCGCCACGTTTTTTTTTTTTTTTTCTGGGGGGGGGGGTGACTCACCGGTCCGTTAAATTCTTTTGCGATGTGGAAGGGTTCCCACGAGGACGCCAGGAGATGATGAGCTACGGGAACAAAAAGGAAGATTTAATATGCAATAATAATCATAAATCTTGCAAAAACAACGGCTACGGCTTGGCACCGCGTTGGGGAAATGGCTGACATAACCCCCCAACCGGTAGGACTTAAAACTACTAGTGCTCTCCATCGACTATAAATATATATAGCAATGTTTTTTTAAATGACTCCCCCAAAAAAAAACACATTTAATTTTCAAATTAAGAGCAAGTTAATTGGAAAATAAACAGACTTGTCTGTTTTGATGAACAAGTATGTTTCTCTTGTCAAATTAAGAGCTAATTAATTGGAAAACAAAGTCGGGGGCAGCAGCAGTACTTTTTTTTTTTTTTTTTCTTCCCAAGCTAGGCAGCTTTGCTGTCGTAGCAAATGATTTGCAACACAAACCAACTTTTGGGATTATTTTTTTTAGATGACAGGAAAAGCACTTTTTAAAAAGAAAACAAAATCAAATTAAGAGCAAATTAATTGGAAAATGAACAAACTTGTCCTATTTAAATGAGGAAAAGCACATGATTCTCTTTTCAAATTAAGTGCTAATTAATTGGAAAATAAACAAACATGTCCTTTTTTAGACAAGAGAGAGTACATGGTTCTCTTTTCAAATTAAGAGATAATTAATTGGAAAGTTAACAAGTTGGTGACGGGAACAGTACTTTTTTTTTTTTTTTTTTTTTTTTCCCAAGCCAGTCAACTTCGCTGGAACGTACTCATTAACAGTCAGTTCATACGTGGCAGGAGCACAAAAAGAAGACACGTCTTGTACTTCTTTTCTTCCCTCTGTTTTTTTTTTTTGTGTTGGCTGCCAAACAATTGCGAGAAAAATTCTGTCCGAGGGAGATGCGCTATCAGAGCTTGAACAATTTCTGGGGAGGACTCAAAGCCCATCCGACAAGTCAGCGCATTGTCATTTGCTGCCGAGTTGACTCATCTCCATTTTCACTCGAACGCACCACCTCGGGCCACGTTCCAATTTTTTTCCCCCCCTTCTATCAGCTGGGCCGTCTCAACCAAGTCACGTGTTCCGGACCCAATCAGTTCCAGTCAGTACACAAGTTATGTTTCAGTTAATTTGCTCTCAAATCGAAAAGAAAACTGTCCTCTTCCTGACATCTAAAAAGTACGCCTTATATCATGCGCGAATTAATCCTCTCAATTTAAAAATAAAATGTATTGTTCCGATCGGTACGCAAGAGAAGTTTCAGTTAATTTGCTCTCAAGTTGAAAAGAAAACTGCAGTCTTCCTATTTTCTTCTTAAATTGGAAAAAACAGGTGCGCGATTTATGTACTATTCCATGTTCAAATCAATTTGCTTTTAATTTGAAAACGAACGGTTCCCGTCACCTAAAAACTACGCAAGTTGGATGACGTTCAAATCATTTTGCACTACGCAAGTTGGATGACGTTCAAATCATTTTGCTCTTAAATTGAAAAGAACCAAATACCGTTCCTTTCAGACAAAATACGAAAAGAACCCGGGATTGACGGCGGTTTTATTTAATAGAAGAACGTCCGTAAAAATCCGTCTTTGGCCTTGAACGAGTGGAAAACGGCCTTTACGAGAAAGAAAGTCCCCGTTTTCCAAAGGCGCCTTGCGCAACTTGCAACGTCTCCGCATTTTGGCCGGAGGAAGAGCAAAGGTTTTTTTTTTTTTTTTTCCTGCCACCATCAGCTGTTAGCGATTAACATGTTGAGCGGAGGGAGGAAAAGCGCGGAGGGAGGAAAAGCGAGCGCTTGTTCTTGTTGTCCCCCCTCCGCCAAGGCAGCTGCGGGATGAGTCAGCGTCTGGGTCGGTATCGGCGATAACGGAGCGCCTCGGACGTCCCGGGCGGGAAAAAAGCCTCTCATCCGTGCGTCATTTGCTTCTTCCCGGCTTTGCGGGCGCCGTCCTGGGAACCTTTCAAAACTTCAAAAAAAAACTTACTATAGGCTCATTATGTTTTGTTTTTTTTTGCGAAAAATTAAAGCCTCATCTGTCATTTTTTGCCAAAAAAAAACAAAAAACTTTACGATAGACTTGATGTTTTTGAAAAAAATAAAAACCCTTACTATAGACAGGCCATTTTTTGGCGAAAGAAAGCCTTACTATACATGGTCGTTTTTTGGCAAAAAAAATAAAAGCCTTACTATAGACTGTCATTTTTTGTGAAAAAAAAAGCCTTACTATAGACTGGAATTTTATTTTCTTGAACAAAAAAAAAAGCCTTCCTATAGACTTCTTTTTTTGCAAAATACCCTTACTATAGACTGTCAATTTTGTGCAAATAAAAGCCTTACAACAGACTGTCATTTTTTGTGAAAAAAAAAAGCCTTACTATAGACTGGAATTCTTTTTTCTTGAACAAAAAAAAAGCCTTCCTATAGACTTTTTTTTTTTCAAAATACCCTTACTATAGACTGTCAATTTTGTGCAAAAAAAGCCTTACTATATATAGACTGTCAGTTATTTTGTGAAAAAAAGCCTTACTATAGACTGTTTTTTGGGGGGGCGAAAACCCCTCCAAAAACCTTACTATAGACTGCTGTTTTTTGGCGGAAAAAAGCCTTACTGTCGGGTTTCTTTTTTCTTCCAAAAAAGCTATTCAAAAGACGTTTCATGAAAAAAAGCCTTGCTATAGACTTTTTTTTTTTTTTTGCTAAAGAAAGCCTTACTATACATGGTCACTTTTTATTTTTTATTTCGAAAAAAGCCTTACTATAGACTGCTGAGTTTTGGAAAAAACAAAAAACAAAAAAAAAAAAAACAAACTTTATAACTGTCATTCTTTGGCGAAAAAAAAGGGCAGTTATAGTTGATAGACGGTTGCGATCAGCCAATCAGACAATGAGTTGGCGACAGCGAGGCCAGCTAGAAGGCCTCACCCGCGATTGGATGGGAGGCAGAAGAAGAAGATTGGATTTTGCCTTGGAATAAGTGTTTGTCGGAAAGGGAAAAAAAAATCAATAAATATAGAGGCCATGTAAGCGAACGTCCTCCATCCAGCATCTTCAGCATCCTCATTTAGACGGAAAGGCTCGCGCGCGCGCTAGCGGCTAGCTCACGTGTTTCCAACTTTTGCGCGCCACCTGATTAAAGACAAAGAAGGAAGCGGCTGGAAAGTCTGATTCAAAGAACCGCCGCATCATCACCGTCGTCGCCGGGGGGGGCGGGGGGGTCTGGTTCCGCTTGACCCGAGAGGCCGACGGAGGTGGAAAGAATGCGCAACCCAGACGGTGAACACGTTAACGTGGAAGGAGGGGGGGGGGGCTTCCTTGCAAGAACTTTTTCCCACCATGAGTATGAGCCGCAAGAAAAGCCCCGCCCCCTGTACCCCCGCAGTGGATGGAAAAGGTCGTGAACGGCTTGGGTTCGTTCTTGCACGCGTCGGCTCGACGAGAGAAGTAGTTCAAATTTGTTCTCGAACTGGTCTGGCGAAAATTTGCGTCACTATGGTAATGCCAAAAAAAAAAAAAAAGAGGTTGCTTCGTGTTCCAATTTATTTGCTCTTAATTTGAAAAGAAAACCTGATCCTGTCACTGATGAAAAAGCATGAAATGTGATTTGCTGATAGCTTTACAAAAAAAAACGACTGTTCGTCTCGCCCAAGAAGTACACGTCGTTTTCCAGTTCACTTGCTCTTAATTTGAATACAAATTGGTTTATGTTCCAATTAATTTGCTCTTACTTTGAAAAGAAAGTTTACAAAAGTTCACCAAAAAAGTACATGAGACTATTTTCTAATTAATTGGCTCTTAGGTTTAACATTATAATATACTGATCCCGTCACCTGAAAAGTACACAGGTTAGTTTAGTTTCCAATTAAATGCTTCTTAATTTGAAAAGTACTGTTCCTGTCATCTAAAAAGTACACACTTCCGTTTATTTTCCAATTAATTTGCTCTTAATTTGAAAAGAAAATGTACTGTTCCCGTCACCTGAAAAGTACATGTTAGTTTATTTTCCAATTAATTGGCTCTGATTTGAAAAGAAGTTTTGTTCCTGTCATCTATCCTGTTCCTGTCAGTTTATTTTCCAATTAATTTGCTCCTAATTTGAAAAGAAAATGTACTGTTCCTGTCATCTAAAAAGTACACAAGCCAGTTTATTTTTCAATTAGTTTGCTCTAAATTTGAAAAAAAAAAGTACTGTTCCTGTCATCTAAAAAGTTCACGCGCCAGTTTATTTTCCAATTAATTAGCTCTTAATTTGAAAAGAAAATGTACTGTTCCCATCACCTGAAGAGTACATATTCATTTATTTTTCAATTAATTTGCTCTTAATTTGAAAAAAAAAGTACTGTTCCTGTCATCTAAAAAGTTCACGCGCCAGTTTATTCTCCAATTAATTTTCTCTTAATTTGAAAAGAAAATGTACTGTTCCCATCACCTGAAGAGTACATATTAATTTATTTTCCAATTGACTGGCTCTTAGTCTGAAAAGAAAAACGTACTGATCCCGTCACCTAAAAGGAACTCAATTGGAATTTTCCCAATTCATCTGCTACTAATTTAGGTTGCATCAAAAAAACGGCATCAAAATGTATCGATCGAGCCGCTAGCTGCAGAAAGCCTGTTCCGATCTCTAGCCTTTTGACATTGCACGAACAAAATCTTTTCGAAATGAATTATGGTTTTAAAGATCTCTACCAAATGATCTTCCCATCCCTTCCAAAAAAAAAAATGTTCCGGAAAGAAATTTAGCAGCTAAATCCAGTTCCCAAACAAATCATGGTAACAAATGAAAAAAAAAAAAACAAAACAAAAGAAAAAGAATTAGTCAATTCAATTTGAAGCGTTTCCTTCATATCTCGCCATCTTTTTTCACATTCCGCACATTCTTCAAAAGGCTTTTTGGAAGAGCGGCGATTGTATTGGCCGCGTGCCATTTATCACCAGCGCGAGCGGCAGAACCGGGCCGGAGAAGCCATCTGCGCGGAGGTGGAAAACATCTGCTCGCCAACCGTGTCGTGAAGGCGCTCGGGCCCGCAACCATTTTTGGGGGCGTTCGATAACTCGGGCGTCTCAAATCGAGAAGAAGTCGGGAACGGAGGAAGCCCCGGAACAAGTCCCGAAGCCGACTTGTTGACATTTCCTGTTGATTCCGTAAACGGAGGGCCCACCCAGCCAGCTGCAAGTGTGCACCAGTGTGTGTGTGTGTGTGTGTTTGGAGGTGTCAGGCCTTCTCGGTGAAACAAGGTTCCAGAGGGAAATCTGTAGCTCTGATCGTGACGTTTTGGGTCAGAGAGAATTGTTCCTCCGGTAACAAAGCACGAGCGCGCTCCTGGGATGACCCCGCCTCAAACGATTCCCCGGAAAACGGCGGTTTCACCTCAGGTTCCCCCTGCAGGCATTTTCTGGTCCTGATCCCCGAGGAAAATCCCATTGGAGCGCGCCGTGATGGCCTCCCTATTAAACACGTGGCTGGAAGCGGGTTCTAATGTTTATAGCTGAGCCCCTCCTCCCACCCACTCTGACACTCTGACTGACCTGAAAGGGAAATCCCCCGAGGATTTCGAGAAGGTCCGCGAGCAATCGAGTCAAACTATAAACTCCGATTGTTCTGACCATGGAACACCTGGAGCTGAAAAACTGGAGTGGGATCAACTAAGAGTGCATCGCCATATGGTCTACAATTGATGACAAATGTTTTTGATGCCGATTGGCGTATAGCTGTTTTCGATTATTACACCGGGGAGCTGAAATTTCACCCAGGTGCTGACAACACTGTGTGGAAGCTAATGACCCAAAAAGGTCAAAATAATGCACAAGGGTGCAGTATTTTTTCCAATCTAGTGATCTTCACATAAAAGCCATTACACTTTAAAAGAAAAGCATTGGAAGAAGCTAGTGGGTGGCTGAAATTTCACCCAGATGCCGACAACATTGTGTGGAAGGTAATGATCCAAAATGGTCAAAATAATGCACAAGGGTGCAGTATTTTGTCCTATCTATTGATCTTTACATCAACGGCATTTAACTTCAAAAGAAAAGCATTGAAGGAAGATAGTAGGGAGGCTGAAATTTCACCCAGATGCCGACAACATTGTGTGGAAGATAAAGACCCAAAATGGTCAAAATAATGCACAAGGGTGCAGTATTTTTTTCCAATCTATTGCTCTTCACATAAAGCCATTACACTTTAAAAGAAAAGCATTGGAAGAAGATAGTGGGTGGCTGAAATTTCACCCAGATGCCGACAACACTGTGTGGAAGACAATGACCCAAAACGATCAAAATAATGCACAAGGGTGCAGTATTTTTTCCAATCTATTGATCTTCACATCAAAGGCATTTAACTTAAAAAAAAAAACATTGAAAGAAGATAGTAGGGAGCTGAAATTTCACCCAGGTGCCGACAACACTGTGTGGAAGACAATGACCCAAAACGGTCAAAATAATGCACAAGGGTGCAGTATTTTTTTCAATCTTCGTTTCTCAGAGAACTTTGCCCGCTAAACCGGACAATGCGAAAATAAAAATCAACGTCCGCCATTGTTAGCGTTTGAGCCGCAAGGTAACGGCTTCACAAGATCCGCGTGCAGTAGTCCCTCCCGACATGGGAAATAACGCTTCCGCAATTATCCGACCAATTTTCGAGCGCTCCGAGGAGAGCGGATGTCATGAGAAAAGTACAGGACTTTTATGAAACGCTGCTGTTTACATTCCGACCCCCGTTGGCCACGGTCGGGGGGGGGGGGGGGGGGGGGGGGGGGGGTCTGTTTCTCGTCCCGGACGCCAGACTCCGGAGTCAAAACGGGTTCCTCGTTAGGGAAAACTAAAGGCAAATTACATGCAGGGTAGTAGTGAGAATGTTGTGTCAGAGGCAAAAAAAAAATGTGAGGGTGGAAACATTTTCTTTTCAATTCCCTTCATACACACAATGTATCTTTTTTTATTTCTACCTTTTGAGTCTACATATTGTTTGCGTTAGGAAACTGAACTGCAATGTGTGTTTTTTTTTTATTATAGAGTTTAGTTATCAAGAGAATGAAGTTGAATTTTTGAAAGTGACTTTATAGCTTTTTGAACCATTTGATACACCGTATTTTGATATAGGGTCTGAACAATAACATGTGGAAAACAAATTGTAAAAAAACAAATCTTCTAACCTCACAAAATGACATTTTCCTCTGAAAATGTGGCCCAAATTCGCCAGTAACTACACTGAAGGGTAATTTAGCTAGCTAGCTAGCTGACTGCTAACCTTCTATTGAACTTTTCAGTCAATCTGACAGCTCATGCTTCAAAATGAGCAAATATATTAGCCACCGTTTGCTAAATGAAATAAACTTCTCTGACAGGCTATTTACTAACTAGCTAGCTTGGCCACATTGAAGGCTACGGAACTGGTAATATTCGATTTAACTTTACACTCAAGCTGCGTTCGATAATTAGCGTGTTTAAGCTTTATTTATCCACAAGAATTTTGCCGATATTATTTTGCAAACGGATAATCTGACATTTTAAAAGCTAGCGATCCGACTGCTAACCTTCAATTGAATTTTTCAGCCAATTTGCCAGTGACGGGTGGCTAATCCGTCAAAATGAGCTCATTACACTAGCCACCGTTTGCTAAATGAAATACATTTCTCTGCCGGGCTAGCTAACCGCTAGCTCGGGAGCGGGAAGCGAAACCGCACGCTGCTCATCTCAGTGTCGTTCAGTGAGTAATTCCTGCAATTTTTCCCTTTATTCGTTCCTTGTTTTACGGCTCAATCCCGAGTTGCGTCCAGCAACGTGTTTACATTTCTCCCGACGGGCAAGGAGGTGCAAAGGGGGAAACGAGAAGTGAGAAAGCAGAAAAAAAGGGAGAAAAAACGTGCAAGCTGATCTGTGAGAACACCGAGCGAGCGGAGCAGGGGAAGGGGAGCCCGGCCAATGGAATTTGCTGGAAAGTCACCACGCCAAGCAAATGTGCAGCAGTTGTCGGAGACTTTTGTTCAGAAACCAAAAAAAAAACCCAAAACAAAACATTTCGCTGAAGAAAAAGCCAAGAAAGCGAGGAGAAAGTGGGGTCGAGAAAACGGGCACGATGGAGAAACGAGCTCGCCGCACCGCGCAGCCCTCAGCCTCCCTGCGGACCCCCGCGTCAACATATGTTGCGATGACATGACTATAGCAAATTTGCAGGACGGGAGGGGCGGAGGAGGAGGAGCAACAGACGCCTCCCGATCGCACCGTTTGTTCCTCCTCTGTTCAAAGAAGCTTTATTGACAATCCGACGCACGCTTAGGAACTGACCGCTAGCCTGGCTTTCTATTCGGGGTCAGTGAACCGGGGGAAAAGCTCACACAAATAACCGTGTCAGCGATAACAAGAACTACTTTATGGGCTTCACATTTTCATGGTGATGGAGAGAGAAAAGAAAAAATGTGAGGGCGCTATGTCATTCTGCTAGACGTCCCTGCGAAAACAATTACCGTCGTCTCGTCTCGAACCAGGTGGAATGTACGGCGGGTTTTGGTTTTCGGGCCTCCGGTGAGAAGCCGACGGCTTAGGTCTAAGGTGGGATCGGGGTTTAGGGAGATTGAAAAAGAAATCATCTTTCAACAACTACTTTTTACAGTGTTTATACAGGTTACGGGTTCGTCTGAAACTGAAAAAAATGAACACAAAGTGCGTTGAAGTTGTATTAGTATACCTAACACAGTATCCTTTTTAGCATCAACAAAAGAAGAAAGCAATATAACTCAATTTTTAATAACTGTTAACTACATGTTTTAAAGCGTTTATACAGGTTACAAGTTAGTCTAAAAGTGAAAAAAAAATAAAATTTAACACCAAGTGCGTTAAAGTTGTATCACTATACCTAACACAGTATCTGTTTTAACATCAACAAAAAAGAAAGCAATATAACGCAACTTTTAACAACTGTTAACTACTTTTTTACAGCGTTTACATAGGTTACGGGTTAGTCTAAAACTGAAAAAAAAAAACACCAAAAACACCAAGTGCGGTAAAGTTGTATGACTATACCTAACGCAGTATCTGTTTTGACAAAAGAAGAAAGCGATATAACGCAACTTTTAACTGTTAACTACTTTTTTACAGCGTTTACATACAGTAGGTTGCGAGTTAGTCTAAAGCTGAAAAAAATATGAAGTGCATCAAAATTGTATAAGTATACCTAACTATCCTTTTCAACATTAAGAAAAGAAAAATCTAAATCAACTTTCAACAACGGTTAACCACTATTTTACTGCGTTTATACAGCTTACGGATTAGTCTAAATCTGAAAAAAAAGTGTCTATAAAATATTAGGCAGCAATAACCCAGAGCACATTACGTAATACGTTACGTACACTGGCAGCAATAATCCAATCGGACAATATTATGCACCAAAAATACAATCAGAGAATATTACGTAATACGTGTAATACGTTCACAGGCAGCAAGAAACCAATCAGAGAACATTATGTATTCGCTCGCAAGGAGCAATAAACTATTCTCAAAACATTGGTTAAGTAGCTAAGTACGGACATAGACACCATAATCTAGACCGCGCTAAAGTGTACCGCATGGTACGGAAAATACGGTATATACAATATGGAAGTGCGTTGTCATTAGTGCCGCAACATCCAAAATAAAAATCCAGCTCCAAAGTTGAACCAATCAGACATACCGGGCAAATCATTTTATTTTAATTCTAGCGTAGGGCTACTTGATTGAAAAAAATATTTCACGAGCGGTATATCACGGGGAAAAAAACGTGCGTGGAAACGCAGGACAGCTCGAACCGGGAAGCTCCGAGAAGTTAACTCGACGCAGCCGAATCGGTTCGACCCTCAAGCGATTCTTCATCAATTTGCGCTTGACAAGTCTCAGAAGCACCCATGGTGGTGTCAGGAACCCGCACTTGGCGGAGCAGAACGTGTCGGAATGCGAGCCAGAAGAAGGAGCTAGGATCCGGACTCCCTCAGCCGGCGTCCGATACGTGCCGATTTTATGATGCGAGCGCACTCGGTGAACCGAAACCCCGAAGTGTTTGTGATTGGAAGAAGCCGGCGCCAGTTGGCCCGGCAGCTGGGAACAACGGGGGATCGCACGCAGTGCTCCAAAACATCACAAAGGCCTCTTCTGGGTTACCGTAATTACCGAAATATTAGACGCACTTTTTTTACCCCGAAAAAGACGACCGCAAGTGTGTTCTATAAACGCTAGCTTTCGTCAGCCACATAAGACGAGTTTTTGTCTGAGGATACGACATTATTTTCATTAAAAGAAGCGAGCGGACTGAACCAGCGTTCGAGTCACACGCGGGAATATTTCGAAAACCGCGAGGTTATGATGTCTCCATCCGCAAAGGTATTCCATTTGACTCGTTTATTAATTTGGCATATACACACGATCATAAACTCAGCGGAACACGGATGGTAATCGAGTATTTCTGACGAAACGAACTCGAGCTGCGTCGTGAGGAAAACGAAAAACAACTGCTCGGAGCGCATTCGACGTTACGCGGGCGAGGCGTTCAAATACCGCTGGCAATGTGGGAAATCTGAAATGCGTCTAATCTAACCAGCAACAAATAGATAACTTACGGATATGAACGCAAAAAAACATGAGGACTTTACAAAGATATATATTTTGTTTCGCTATAGTTTTTACATGGTTTCCAAATTGAAGTGATACTGCTTTGAGTTACAAATGTAGTTGCGGAAGGGAATAAACTCATACGTGGAGGCGCCAGTGCATTCCTACAGTTCGAAACGCACATGGCGCGCGCTGACTCGGCGTAAAAGGGAGCGAGCTAGCATAAGGGCTAACGTGTCTGGATCCGCCCTTGCGAGCCTTGCGCTTTGAAGCCGGCATGGTCGCCGCCTGCCTTATTCCGCATCTTGGAGCGTCACGTCCGGATTTATGGTCTGCTTCAGGGCTGGTGTCTTTTCCATTTAGATCCCCCTCGCCGGAGATCCCGCACGCGATTTTCTCTTTCCTTCCCCTCCGGTTGCGGCAACACGTTCCGAGCAGATGTTGAATTTGAGGCGAGACGAAAGGCGCAATCGATTAGTCGATGAGAAATAAATAAGAAAAACGCTTGTTTTACGAGATACGTAATAAAATCGCACTTATAATAACTGAAAGTGTTATAAGAACGCCCGTTTTTTTCAAATACAATCAAAGCTATCACATTGTGATGAGAAAAGTTGTAATGCTACATTGTTTTTAGCAAAACGTACGGGAAAAGTGTAACAAAATTTTTTCAGAAAAAAATGGTAAAATTACGAGAGAAAATGTCAGTTCCCGAATCATATCAGTGAAACGTAATGTCGTGTCGTATTCTTATCATTTAATGAGAAAAGTTGTACCAAAAACAAAAACTCATAACGAGAGTTAGTATAACGTAATTGGGGAGAAAATATCGTAATGCTACGAGAAATTGTCAGTTCCAAAATCATATTACAATTTTACAAGAAAAGCTGCATGAAGATGAAAATATCATAACGTCATGACAGTTATTAAAGCGTAATGACAAAAAAGTAGCGATAATACGAGGGAGATTTTCATAGTAACGAAATTTAGTTCGGGAATTTTCAGAACGGGTATGTTTATTGAGAGAAGACTTATGAGGATAAAATTGTAATACCAGATAGTTGTGATTTTCCGGAAAAATTTGTGAGAAAAAAAAAAAAACATCGGATGGTGTCAAAACGCAACAAAAAGTCGTAATGTAACTTTGTAATTTGCAATACCAGATAGTCGTGATTTTCCGGAAAAATTTGTGGGAAAAAAAAAACATCGGATGGTGTCAAAACGCAACAAAAAGTCGTAATGTAACTTTGTAATTTGTAATACCAGATAGTCGTGATTTTCCGGAAAAATTTGTGGGAAAAAAAAACCTCGGATGGTGTCAAAACGCAACAAAAAGTCGTAATGTAACTTTGTAATTTACAATACCAGATAGTTGTGATTTTCTGGAAAAATTTGTGAGAAAAAAAACAAAAACATCGGATGGTGTCAAAACGCAACAAAAAGTCGTAATGTAACTTTGTAATTTGTAATACCAGATAGTTGTGATTTTCTGGAAAAATTTGTGGGAAAAAAAACAAACCATCGGATGGTGTCAAAACGCAACAAAAAGTCGTAATGTAACTTTGTAATTTGTAATACCAGATAGTTGTGATTTTCCGGAAAAATTTGTGAGAAAAAAAAAAAACATCGGATGGTGTCAAAACGCAACAAAAAGTTGTAATGTAACTTTGTAATTTGTAATACCATAGTCGTGATTTTCCGGAAAAATTTGTGAGAAAAAAAAAAAAACCTCGGATGGTGTCAAAACGCAACAAAAAGTCGTAATGTAACTTTGTAATTTGTAATACCAGATAGTTGTGATTTTCCGGAAAAATTTGTGAGAAAAAAAAAACAAAACATCGGATGGTGTCAAAACGCAACAAAAAGTCGTAATGTAACTTTTACGACAATTTCTTTGAATGTGGCGTACAGAATTTGTAACATTTCGTAATTTGAGTTGACTTCGCTTTGATTTTAGAGCGCTTGACTAAAATTGAAAACATCTGCATCAAAACACAAGCTTTTTTTTTTGTGATTGATGCTCGAACATCTTGAAAAGGCCTAAGAGCCACGCAGTCATGTTTTCGCAACGCCGTCATTCGTTAAATGAGCAATCGTGCAGAAAAATCGGTGAAGTCATTTTTGCCTTTTATTGGCTGAGCTCACCATTTGATGCCGTTTCTCTGCCACTGTGCTCAATGATTTTTTTTTTTTCTTTTTTCTCTCTGAGCTTGTGGAAAGTGCGGGTTCACCTCCCACGCCGCCTCGCTGAAACTTTTCCACTGTACAATAGCGCCGATTGTTAGCCGCCTTTTATTTTCCCTCAAGGTTAAACCATCGCAGAGTATGTTGGAGTTTGAGTCCGAGAGGTCGGACGGAGTTTAGCAGATCACTGAGAATAGGATTATTTTCTAATAACGTACGTTTCTTTTTCATTAAATTTTTTTCTGCCCATGAAAAATACTTTTCGTAAAACGCGAGTATTTTTGGAGTGACGGTTAAACTTTTCAGAATATTTTGATCCAGGCTATTTTGATAACGTTACACTCTCGTAATGACGCCATTATTTATTGTAACGTAATTTTTTTTAATATTCACGTAAACTTTCGGAAAACTAATAGAAAGTTCGCGTAAGATTTTGTCGTAAGGTTTTGTTTCCTAAAGCAAGATTGTCTCCCACCATCAGAACTTCTCAAGTCTTGTAAAATGATTTGTTTCTCATAAAAAATACTTAAGAACGTGATTATTTTTGTAGAAACGTTTAAATTTCTCGTTATACCGCGATATATGCTATTTTCATAACATTAAGCCAATAGTAATACCATAGTATTACGTTATTATAACGTAATTTTTTTTTCCAGGTAAAATGATAGGTTTTTCTCATATACAAATTTTTCGGAAAAACAATTATTTTTGCAGTAATATTAAAACTTTTCATCATATTGTGACATTTTCACAATGTTACGCTTTCTAGGTATATTACCAAAAAAATTATTTATTTTAATGTGATATTTTCTTCCTCGCAATACTACGTTTTTCTCATATACGTCTTTTTCAGCATAATTATTTTTGTCGTAACGTTAAAACTTTTCTAATTGTATTGTAAGCTATTTTCATAACATTACTGTAAGGTACATTAATAATAAGTTATTGCAATGTAATAACCCGACGTCACAACTTTTTTCTCATACGCAGCTTTTTTTTTTAACGCTATTAGCATAGCATTCTCACTTCTTCTTGTAATGTGAGAATTTATCCGATAAAACTGTGGATTTTTTCTCGTGCATGGAGAATTTTGAATCAGCTTTTTTCTATAACGTTGCTAGCAGCAGCGTGTGACCGGTCGACCGATATGAAAATGAAACAAAATCCGATCGGCGATGCGAAACTTGCGGTTTTCCAGACGTGGTGTTTATCGAAGGTGTCTGGCCCGCTGCGCGCCGCTCACATTTTCCGCGGGTGCGCCGCCAGGCCTCCACGGGACATTAGCGATGGATGCCTGGATGAGTGAGCGTTGCGTACAAAAGCGGGCCACCGACATTCTACAGTACGTATTCGCGTTATAATCATCAAAATGGAGTTTTGCTCGCTCCGGGACCGATCTTATAAATTCGATTTATTTGTACTATTTTGAGGTTTCCTTTCCCTTGAACGTTCTCTAATCCTTTGATAGTTTCATCAGTCATTTTCCGTCAAAAGGAAAGCATTGAAAGAAGACACCAGGGAGCTGAAATTTCACCCCGATGGTGAAAACGTCAAATTTCAACATGGCAGGACCACTCGGTGGCCAAAATGGTCAAAATACCACATTAGGGGTGAATCATCTTCAATACGTTTTTAAAAAAAAGTGCTTAGTCTGATTTTTTTCATTATTATTGCTCATACGAAAAAACTCTAATAGAAAAGTAGTTTGAAGCCCTATCAACTTCCAGAAGGTGCACTTTGAAGCCCCAATCGGCGCCCGGAACGGCGCTTTGATGGCGTAACCCCCGCTTTGAGGCCGCGCACGCACTCGCTGACCTTACTGTCTGGTGGAGTGTAGCCCATGTGGCACACAGCTCTTCTTCAGACACGTCACAATCCAGGAAGACCTGCCGGCTGCAGTCAGGGCGAGGCCAACGGCGGGGACGGAGGGAGGGAACTTTTGACGCTGGAATCTGCAAACTCACGAGACAAAAATGATGACAAATGTTACTTGCCTTTTGAAGTCATTCAAACTTTTCGATAATAAGTACCATGTATATATGATGTCAATATGGTATATTAGAGGTACAGTACATGCAGTAAATATAGTACAATAGAAAAGCAACCGTAAAACTCTGCAAATATGGTACACTAAAGAAGTACTATATAAACTTTACATAAGGTGTATGTATGGTATACTAGGGGTGCATACGGTGAATATAATGCAAACATGGCAGATTATAAGTATATGTAGTGGACGTAGAGAGGGTGTAAGGCACACGGTAAATATAGTATATTAGAGATTTACGGAATATAATGATATAAGATGTAAATATGGTATAATAGAGGTACATGCAGTAAATATGGTACATTACCGGAGCAGGAACAGGAACATGAAAGGTTCCGCAAAAATGGTATACTAACGATATACTGTATATACATTATATGATGTGACTATTGCATACTAGAGGTGCAGACGTGAAATATTATGCAAATGTGGTGTTTTATGAGTATATGTACTGTACATATAGATGGTATATTAGAGGAACACATACATTTCAAGTAGTTAACGGTATAGAGGTTTCAGGCAGTAAATATGGTACATTGGAGATCTAATGTGTACGTTGTATACCATGTAAATAGTGATAGTGAAGTGACGCGTTAAACATGCAAATATGGTATATTAGAAGTGTATTTAAAGTACATGTGATGTATAGACGGTATACGAGCGGTGAACATACATTTAAAACTATGATGTAAATATAATAATAAAGTACCAAGACATTAAACAGGATCTAAATGTGTTTTGAATGTAAAACCGGAACATAAATCGTCACGGCACTTAGTGGCTAGCTGGCTAGCGCATGTTAGCATGGGAGGCTAACAGCTCGGAGATACACGCTCGGCGTGCGTTAATCATGAAGCGATGTTTCCAAAACCAGTTGGCAGACAGCACCCGGACGGAAATGGCGGCGTCTGAACGAAACATCGTCCTAGATTTCAGACCTAGTTAGGATGACACATTGCGGGGAAACTCTGGAAAGAGTGACCCACGTGCGCTGAGTCGGCAAGGCTGCGGCGCCGAACGCGAAGCGGGACAGGCCACGGGATGACTCACAGGCGCGTCGTCACGTGCCGGAGCCTGTCTTGAAAATGGCCACTTAGAGTTTGGGCACGGTTCCATTTTCTGGGGCACATCTCATTTGAAACGATTTTGTATTCCGCATACCGAAACGGCAAAGCGGTAACATTTCATTTTTTTGTAATAGTCCATTTTCTTTGGGCAGAGAAGTGATTTGACGCGAGCGCTATTTTTAGATCTTGCTAGCAGCTTCGAGGCTACATACTCAAGCTTTAAAAAAAAGTAGAGTTCCCTCGTTTACCGCGTGGGTAAGTTTCCAAAAAACTGGCTTGAAGTGAAAAGTTTGTTTTCTTCTTTTAGTGCTGTCAAGCAATTCGTTTTTCAAAAACTAATTTAGCATAAAATCGGAGATGATTAATCGACAATTAACTGCATTTTTCAATGAATCTTCGTATTTGAATCAAACATTTTCCCTTTTTCAGTTTTAAAATGAGCCGTCAAGCAAGTCCGAAAAAAATGTCTTCGTGGTGTTTTGTCTTAATTTCGTGACACGGCTTCTTAAAGGGCCGGTAGCACCCGCTCGATAAGAGCAGCTGCCGACTTCACGACAAGGCGTCAAGTGGCGAAACATCGTGTCGTGTGTGTGTGTTTTGATTAGCGCGTGTGAAAGAGGGCCTGCTCGCCGTCGGAACCTGTTTTTCTTCAACCCCCACAAACTCCACTCAAACGTCAAAGCCTTATGATTACGCGCAAAATAAGCCACATATCTTGTAAAAACACGAGAACAAGCAATTACGGACGCCGCGACAGGCGGCTGAAGAGACGCGGCTCGTTAGCGGTTTGCGTTTGACGCCGGAATTTTTTACCGTTTTTTTACCGCTCGTCGCGGAGCCGGCCTGAGATAATTCGCGAACGTTTACTCATAAAAAAAGCCACATTGTATTTATTGCAAAGGTATTCTTCGATCTTTTCTTTTTAGATAGTTTATGAAAAGTTGCGTTAAATAAATGACATTTTGTCTTAATAATCAACTTTTTTTTAGGCTTTTCGCATATTTTTATGAGCTTATATCATATATATATATATATATATATATATATATATATATATATATATATATATATATATATATATATATATATATATATATATATGTGAACTATTTTTTTGATGCACCTTTAGCCTAAAAATTGAAAACTATTCCAAAATATACCCTGCATATAAATAAGTACCTCATAGGATTGAGGAACAAAACAAAAACGTAAAATGACGTCTTTGGGATTGAGTGAGTTAGTGAGAAAACCACACTACGAATTCAACGGAATAATTACACCCCTAAAATGAAGTATTATTTTAAGTACAATCATTCTCATGTTTTTTTTTCAACCTCATTTCCGAATCAGCTGGTAACGATTGTAAAAAAATGAAATGTGCAGTTACATGCAACAACTTGTTCAAAGTTGACAAGCTAAGATGGAGCACGTAGCATAAGAGATATCCAATCGAAAGCCAGTTCAAAGACCGCAGCTATTTGACCTGGAGGCATCCAATAAGTGCGCGCCATCAATCTTTCCTTCTGGATATTCTTCATGCGAGTCCCACAGGACTCATTTATTAGCTCGCTAGCTAACGTTAGCATTCGGCTTAGCTGGCTAATGATAACGTTTGCCGATAAAACAAGAACATGCTACGCCTCAGGAAAGCAGGGTTTTTTTTTCGCTAGTTGTAAGGCAGTGACGTTACGCTGTGTTCTAAAATGGATGATTTAGCAGAAGCTATGCTAGGGTTGAAAAATATTACTTTTTGCAAGTAAATGAGATTATGCTACATTTTCATGTGCTATACTATGCTAAATTTTAAAATACCACCGTTTATAAGGCAATAAAGCTATGCTAGGATTAGCATTTGTTTTTGCTAGTCTTGTTGACATATTTTGTAAAACTTTGGATATTACTAGATGATTTGATGCTAGCTGTGAGCTAATATAGCTATAACAGAATTATTAGTATTTTAAAGGCTATGCTCATCGCAGTGCAACTTTATAACGTTATAAAATTGATAATTTAGCAGTGGCTATGCGAGAGTCCAAAACGTTGCTGGATGTAAGAAAACGACTGATCTTACATTTTAATATTTTATGCTTTGCTACATTTTAAAAGGCAATTACGCTATGCTAGGTTATTAGAAAAAAAAAATTGAGTCGTAAAGGAACAAGACTGCGTTATGCTGTAAAACTTTGGATTTTGTCGTCATCGGTACTTGTTGCTAGCTGTCAGGCAATGAAGCTATGCTAGCAATTTCAAACAAGTGCAAAAAAGCTAATGTTACGTTTTAAGGAAAGGATCATTTTGCTTGTCGTAGGGCAACAAGACTGCTACATTTTCAAATCCTGCGCTATGCTACGTTTTGAAATTTCGCTAGCCACACGGCAATGCTACAAATATTTTTTATATTTTAACGAATACGATTATATCATTTAAATTCATCGGAACGTCGAGTGTTAAGTCGCCGCTCTGTGCTTCACTGTGATTGGCCATCATGCATTTGGGGGCGTGGCTTCGCTAAAGCTTCAAGACAACGTTTTTTTTCGCCGTCTTATGTAATCGCGGGTTTACGTGCTGTTTTGAGGGCGGACTGGAAGTTACAAGCGCTCATTGCCGATGTCCCGAATTTGTCCGCCGGTCTCCATTGTTCATCGGAATTCCCGCAAGAATATCCTCGCTAGCCAAAATCCTGAAGGCGAACAAAGCTATGCTACGTTACCAGCTATGTTTTGATGGTTGTAAAGCGAGATGACTTTGTCAAAGAAATGGTCATGTCGGGGGGGAAGTAAGTAGAGGCTTGGAGGCCACCGCGCGCCGCGTTTTGGCTTTGGCGGTCCCTGCGGGGTTAAAGGCTACCAATTAGAGGGAGGGCGTGGCGCTCCAGGCACGCGCGCCCCAAGGCCGCGAGAAACGTCAGGGCACACGTCGGCCGCACTTAGGGCTCCAAGGCCGCCCTGTCCCGTGCCGGTTATCCTTACCTTAAATTTGTGGTTCTCAATCTTTTTATTTGTTTATTTATTTTTTGGAGTATTTTTGAATCAGAAAATGAAAAAAATAAAACAAAACCAGGTTGTGCTATACGTGTCAGATTACATTTAGGGAATGAATTTTCCCCATGATTTGATCAGATAGATGCACTCTGGCCGGAATAGTACACTGGTTAAATTCCAAATAATTTGCTCTTATTTCGAAAAGGAAAATGCACTGTTCCTGTCACCTAAAAAATAGACAATGTAAGGTTTGTGTGCCAATTGATTTGGTTCTAACTGAAAAAAAAATGTTGTTCGTGTTACCTAAATGGTACAATGAATTTACTCTTAATTTGAAAAGAAAAGTGTACTTTTCCAGCTACCTAAAAGTACATGGTTAATTTTCCTATTAATTTGCTGTTAATTTGAAAAAATGTACACTACCTGTCACCTATTGAAGTAGACAAGTAAAAAATCACTATTGATGTTAAAAACTTCACAAGTTGGTTCATGTTCCAATTGATTTGCTCTTAATTTGAAAAGAAAGGTATACTGTTCCTGTCACCTGAAAAATAGTCACGTTGGTTCATGTTCCAATGAATTTGCTCTTAATTTGGAAAGAAAAAAAGATACTATTATGTCACTTAAAAAGGTGGCAAATTGTTTTATGTTCCAGTTAATTTGCTCTTAATTTGAGGGGAAAGATATACCTGTCAACTAAAAAGAAGACAAGTTGATTAGTGCTCCAAATGATTTGCTCTTGATTTGAAAAGAAAAAAAAAACTCCTGTCACAGCGTTAAAAAACATGAAATTTGTAAAAATCTCACGTACCCCATGAAGTATTTATATTCTCATTTGATACACACTAAACTGTAATATGCTTGTACCGGTACAAACGTCTTTGCAAATGATTTTGTGCTAATTACAAAAAATTAGAGCCCCGATTTTGCCACAAAAAAAAAGAAAAAAAAAAAAGGCCAGACCTCGTACATCCTGGACCGGTCGTCAGTAAATCACAGGGTACGTAGAGACAAGCGAGCATCCGCACTTCCAGCAAAAGAGATATAACTCGTACACCTGTAAAGTTGTCAAAAAGGACAAGACGCAATGTTAAATTTTGCGCAGGCAGCACCTGGACACCCGTGAGGGGGAAGTTTGCCCCCGAGGTGGGCTGTTCGCGGGTTGTAATGTGCGGGCCATGTTCAACAAATCTTTTGTGCCCAAACCATAAAAGTGCTCGACCGCAGTGATTTATTTGACCTTGCGTCTCGGTTGCTGTGGTGACGACCTCACCCATAAAGCCCCAAAAGTTGTTTTTGTGTGCTTTTTTTTTTTTTAAATTGCATTATTTCAATGTCCGTTCTTACTCATAAATGGAAATATCTGAAAACAGTGAAAATACATATCGTTCAGCATTAAAAAAAGACTTAAAAGAAGAAAGATATCGTATCTGTTTTATTCTTGGCTTGTCAAAAATGTGTCACTAAATTCACGAGAAAAAAAAAGTGTTAGTAAAAACAATAAACACCTTGATAAAACTTAACAATTTAAAAGCATACAATAATTTGCAAAGAAGGCTATTCAGCAGTTGATTCATGTTCCAATTAATTTGGTCATAATTTGAAATATGTTCCTGAGTGTTAAAGTTAAAGCGTTAACTTTCGTCCTGTGAAGTGTCGATGACACGTTAGCTGCTCTCTACCGCCACCTACTGACTTGAAGTGAAACACAAGTCAACTAAGAATTTTCTGTTTGCTGACATAGTTTGCAAAGGGATGTTTCAAAAATCGCAGGAAAATCAATGTATTAAATCCTATTCGAATGAATCTCAAAAATTGCAATTATAACGGTTTTATTTGGTCCAAAATTTGGATAATGCTTATTTTTGTGCACCAAATTTTGCGCGTCCAGCTGCAATCACAGAGAAATGTCAGAATCATTGCATTTTCTGTCACATGCTGGAAATTTCAGCTCCCTAAGTTGATTTTTCCCGTAGATTCTTTTATAAATCATAAAAAATTCAAAGGAATTTCCGTAATTTGTAACATAATGCCATCAGGGTTAAATAGCATTGCGGGCCATGTCGAAATATATTTTGAGCATATGTCGCAAATGACCCCCGGGCCGTAGTTTGGACACTCCTGCGAGGGAAAGTTTTGAGGACTTTAATATGAAGAATGGTTGTCTTCTTTTTGGGAGCATTTTACAGCATAGGTGCAACGTAACATTGCCTTTTCATTTGAATCGATTTCTACTTGCGGGATGACTTTTCCACCCCTCCCTCTCCTCCTTTTTTCTCTTTTCCTTTTTTTTTCTGGAATTCCAAGAGCAGGAATTGTAGGCGTGAAACTTTCCCTCGCACTTTTCCCCTCCCAGCCTCCCTCCCTTCGCCCAATAACAGGCTGCGATTTGCCTAAAGCGTGCAAGGCCGCCTGCTGATTGACAGCCCGTGGCGGTGGGTGTGTGCGTGTATTTTTTTTTTTTTTTTAGGATGCGTGGGGGGGGGGGGGGGCGGCCGAGTGACGGCTGCAGTCGCCTCAGAGGAGCGCAGCATCTGAGCGGGACAGACGGCGAGTGTCCAGTCCGGAGGATCCCCCCACGAAATCTCGGGACTCTTATGGCTGCTTGAGAGCCCCCCACCCCTCCCCGCCACCTCAACACTATTCCTCCCCCGTCCCCCTTCTTTTTTTCCCCCTTTTTCTTTTTTGCTCGTCAAGCGATTACAAGCGGCCGCGGGTCCGACTTGAGTTGAGCTGCGAAGAGCCGTGGTGCACTCAAGGCAGGCGGCCATGGATACCCCCATCAGATGGAAAGTTAAACGGAGGTTAAGGGACGCCCTGCTCTCCCTGTCGCTCATTTGGCTTTTCGTCACATCGCCAGCGAGTTCAGGTAGGATGCAAAACGCGCTTCCTCCTTCGCTTGGTTGCAAAAAAAAAAAAAAAAAAGTGATTTCAGAAGTCACTCGAAAAGGGCTTTGAAGGCTTTAAAACGTGCGTGGATGCCACTTCAAGTCAATTATTTGGATTTTTTTTTTGCACTGAAGTAGAGTTGGGACTCAACTCACTGATAAAAAAAACGGAAAAAAAAAAGAATTTAAATACTATGCAAGTGTAAAAAGAAGCCAAATGCACTTGAAAAAATGAGTAAAAAGTCACCAATGCCTTCAAAAAAGTTTTGAGGTGCAAAAAGTTCAAACTTCTGACAAGTTTTTCTTACAAGCTTTGCAGTGCAAGCTAGGAACCTTTTGAGCTTCTTCCATAAATCATACACATTATTGTATCATTATTAGCGCCGTGCGGGCTATGCGATCCAACTAAGATAAAGTCTGGATGGACACATGGTGGAGACGAGGGGAGAGAGCGAGGTGTGACGTGAGGCTGGGCAATAATCGGAATGAAATCAAGAATCGAGAAATCGATGCTTTGCAAAAGCGTCCGAAATCCGCACGAGTGCCTGACAAGACATTACGAACTACTTGACTCATTCAGCGCTAGACATTTTACGACCTTCCTTTACCCAAAGAAATAAAAAGGATTGAACGCCTGACTTATGAAAGGTCCGTAAAAATACGTCTTTGGGATTGAATGAGTTAATTTGTGACATTGAAGCAAAATATGCACGTTATAAACCTTGAGCTTAGGTGGAAACCGTTGAAATATTTTTCACAGGAGTTATTTTTCAAAAAGACGTGATGTTCGTCATTATAAAGCAGTAAAAAGTGTTGGGGAAAAAAGCTGCAAAGAGAAACACTCGTGTAGTGGTTCACATAGCTCAGAATCGCTATACCATCCCAATAAAATTAAGTCAAACTAACGCTAATCTTTTCATGGAGGTGGAAAAGCGTAAAATCCCAAAAAAAAAGGCAGTAGATAACTGATTCCAAGTGGAAAACGACTATAAAGCGATGTAGTGGTTCACATAGCTGATTTCCATGCAAGTGTCGAATTCGCTGGCTGACAGTCAAATGGTTTAAACAGGATAAGTGACAAGTTTAATGGATGTATAGAGATTGCTTAAAGCAGGGCATTGAGTAAGTGTGTAGTGATTCACACAGCTGAATGTAATGGCAGCCAATTAGCAAGGAACAATAAAATCTTCATGCCAAGTGAAAAAAGTGGATGGATATATGACTGAAAGTAAGGCATAGGGAGTGTAGTGTGTAACACAGCAAACGTGGACAAATCCATACGATCAAACTAGATTAAAGAAAACATGTAAGTAAAAAATGTCATACATGAGTAAAAAGTTTAAGCAGATTGCTTAAAAAACGGGCAGTCGATAGTGTAGTGGTTCACTTAGCTAACATCACATGAAATAGAAAACCAAAGTAGCGAAAAGAATGATTGCGTTAACTCCATTAGCTTCATTCCAACCCAAAAAAGTTGGCTAAAGGAAATGCGACCTAAAATGGAGCACAGGAAGTGTAGCGCGTCACATAGCGAGTGTTGACGTTTGACAAAAAACATACGTTCAAACGACAATAAAGAAAAACTACTTACACGGTAGAAAAGTGGTAAAAATGAGCAGTTTGAAATGTCATACCTGAGTAAAAAGTTGGACAAATTGCTTTAAAAAGAGCAGTTGATAACGTAGTGGTTCACATACTGCGGCTAACTTCGCATGAACTCCAAAACCAAAGTAGCAAAAAGAAAGACTGTAATAACGCCATTAGGGCCCAATGGCATTGTAGTTGTTTACAAAACGTTCCGATAATCACAGTGGCAAAAAAACGTAGTGCTTTTGGTAGTCTTCCAAAGGAAAATTGTCCAAACAGATATGCTTGATGGAATTAGTGAATAATGGACGTCAGAAAGACATTTGGCATGTAGTGGGTCACGTAGCTGTTTTTCCTAAAATGACCCACATAAATCGCTGAGTGGGCTGCAAGCTTGGACAAATGGGACAAGCATGCAAGAAAAAGAAAGTAGGGCATTGGCTGTGTAGTGCTTCATCTAGTGCGCAGACTGCATAAAGTGTTGGGTGTGTGGCTTTACAAATCTGACTTTATTTGCAAGCGTGTCTCATTTAGCTAAAACGGGACAAAATTAATGGCTGTATTGATATCGCGTCAAGCATCGCTAATATAGTTGTTCACATTCCTCATGAACACCAGCTGGGCTCGACGTAAAGCGGAGGGGTCCCTCAAAGCCGCTTGTCATGTGGGGTCAAAGGGGGTCGGGCCCGCATGTATTATTAGCATCCAGCTTGCCACTGTTGGTGGTCCAACAGGTGTAGCCTTTGCGCTTTTCTTTGCTAGTGATAATTAGCTGTTGATACCGATGCTAGCTTGTTTAGCTATATGTTTATAAGCGCAGAGAAAAGAACTTGTAGCTAGTATCTTTGGTTTTTTTTAAATTCATTTTGCTATTGTTGGTACAAAAAGGTAAATTTGGCCTAAAAATGTAGTGTTAGCAGCTAACATGCTAATACCGTTACTGTTCATTCCTGCTGAAGTGAAATGCACTTTGTCGAGCCTCCACTGTCCATTCCACCTGGAGATTTTTTTTTTTGTGCTATTGGACCACTTAGCCAACTTTGTTATTTCGCTAACATGAGAGCCAAATCTAAGCTATACAAGCTAACAAGCTAATGATGCTTTCCTTTGTTTAATTTGTGACTATATACTACCCGAGCTAATCATGCACTCTGACTCCACTTTGCTATGCTAGCATCAGAGGCCATCAGTCATCAGTCTTAATATCCCAGCAAATGTTCAAAAATGAAGCTAATAAGCTAACAGGGCTTTTGTCATCATTTGGTTACGATTACAGTGAAAAAGAGCTAATTTCTAACATGTTTATGTACTTTTAGGAGCTAACATGCAAGCACTGCTTTCCTTGGTTTGATTTTTGGCAAAATACTGACAATACCAACTAACAGCTATGTAATAGCGAAGCTAATCGTACACTCTGACACCACTGCTATTGCTAGCTTCAAAGACAGATTTACACAGCTAAGAGTTTCAACAAGAATGTGGTTAGCATGTAAACAAAGGCTTTTGCAATCACGATTAGTGCAAAAAAAAAAAAGAATTTTGCTCAAATCAAATCACTTGACAATCATATTCTATCAGAGCAAATAGCTTCCATGTTAACATAGTTTTAGCGGCTAACATGCTAACCTAGCGACATTAGCATGTTGTACCATAAGAAAAATTGATGTCCTTTTTGTACTGTTTGATCACATCAAGCGGCGCTAATCATGACCGCTGACTCCACTGCTCATTGCTAGCTTCAAAGATAATTAGCTAAGCGTTTCAACAACAAGAACCTCACTAACATGTGAACGAAGGCTTTTGCTATTATTTAATTACGCTTAGCATAAAAAAGACAATAATTTTGACAGCGAAATATTTGAAAAATCAAGACAACTGACCACTGTGTCCTAGCAGAGCTAATAGTTAGCATGCTAACAAACTTTTAGCGGCTAACATGCTAACGTCGCTATTAGTTGTACCAATGGAAAACTGTATGTCTTTTTTGTACTGTTTGATCACGTCAACGGCAAGCGGCGCTAAGCGTTAAATAAGTATCAAAGAAACTGGAATAACATTCTCGGAATAGCGCGTCCCTGCGAAAACAAGGACGGATTTGGTCCAAATCCAGAGGCGGTGGCGACACAGGGTGCTGGAAGTGCATACGTCCAGGATCCATCAATACCTTATTTTGTTTCATCCGGAGAAAGAGAAAAAAAAAAAAATCGACATCAGAAAAGCTGGCCGCCACATCTGGATTTGATACGCTTCCACTGCGTCGTCTGCTAAAGCCTCAGAAAAGCCAGGAAAAATGTCTTCCAGATGTTTTCTTCTCCATTCTCGGTGGAAAAAAAAAACTGCCCCCCCCCCACCCCCCAAAAAAGAAAATACACCATTCTTGCGGACGTTTTTTTCCTCCGAGAAAATTCCAAATGGAATAACATCTGTAGCCTCTCAGCTGAATTTTCTTGAAGACAAAAAAAAAAAAGCTATCACGTCCACGTTCAAGGTCATTAAAAGATGCTTTTTCTTTCGGGCAGCCATCACATGTGTTCCTAATTGCAGAATTTAAACATTTGTTGTTTTATTTCTCTCTCCCCTGCGGGCACTTTCGAGTTGTTTAAAAGCGATTGACTCTTGCGCAGAATTTAACGAGTTGCCGTGCTGTTGACTTCCCGATGACGCTAATGCTAACGCTAATGTTTGTGTTGACTGTGATTGGCAACGGGCAGGATAACTAATAAAGAACCGTATCTGGAATCGATTGATCGTGTCTGGACTCAATTTAAGATGTTAAAGCACGACTTTTTCGGAGTTATGGAGAACACGTCACGATTAGGGACGGGCGAAATAAGCCATTAATCCGCGTTACTAATCGTTAAGAAATCCATGTGGAATTGATCAATGAAAAACCGCAACGGGATTTTGACGACTCATGTCTTGGAAGCAGCTAGAGCAAAGTCAGGATTGAATGTTCTTTTCAAATTAGGAACAAATGAATTGAAACAGGAAGCAAGTTGTTGCAAAGTTTGCAAAACGTTTTAAGTTTAATGAGCGTTGTCATTTGATGCAATTTTAAGGTTTTTTTTGTTTTTTTTTTTAATGAGTCCAGACAATTACACGTATTCCAACTTTTTTTTTCTTTTTTTTCCAAGTGTTTAGCTAAAGGAGTGTCAAACAATTGGGTGTACTAAAGGAAATCAATTTCTTGAGGTACTCAAGTAATCAATTACTTTCTACAATCATTTACTTTGGTACTATTATTAAAAACATCATTAATTTCGTTGTTTCTTGAAGTAATTGCGAAAATAAATGATTATTTTAAAACTTGATTGAAAGTACTATTAGTTCCGAAGTGATTAGTTTATTACTTAAATAGCTAAAGTAATCAACGACTTTAGGGTTTATTATCAAAGTCATCAACTATAGCTTTAAATTCCTGAAAGTAATCGACAAGTACTTTAGTACCTAATATTATCAATTAATATCGTACTCATGGTACCTAGTCAATTACCTTAATACTTAATTAGCTAAAGTAATTAACAGTTCTTATTACCAAAAGTAATCAATTACTTTGTTCTTAGCTAAGTAACTGATTAATTGAGTAATTTAGTTCTTGAGGTAATTGTTTACTATTGTACTCAGTCCTAATTGATTACTTTAGTCAGAATAATTATTAATACATTTGAATTCGCCGGCAAATTTTTTTAGAGCCTCCCGAGCCAAACACTTGAAAAAAATCTTACCGTTTTCCGATCATTTCCGATAATCAAGATGCTTCGGAAACGTTTTGCCAACATCAAGCTAGCCGCTAAACATGCTAGCTCTACCTGAGGTACAAGAAAGTCCGGCGGACGGGATTTTGACCCCCTTGCGCACTGGTATCTAGGCCCGCCCCTTTTTCTGGCGCACAAACGTTCCATTCTTCACGGACGGCATCCTGCACTGTATATCCCGCCTATTAGATCCCGTCGCAATTAAGGCCGATTGTTTGAAAGTGCTGAATGGCGCTCTGTGTGTAAAAATACGCCCCCCACCCACTCCCACTCCCCCCTACGCCCCCCGTCCCCGATCGGGCCGGGATGTGCCGCGGGGAGCACAAAAGCTCCGCGGCTCGGGTTTCGGGTTACAGCTGATGGGGACAGGAATGTTCCGGGCGACCTCTCGGTTCATTTGGGAATTGTAGTCCTTTCACAAGAAAACTGTTGTTGTTGTGAGTTTTTTTTTTTTTTTTTTTTTAAGTGTAATGAGGGTCTTATAATCAGCGCATGACTCATCCTTTCCAACCTCACGTCCCCCGGCCGGGCTTAGCCGCAGTTTGGGCCGCAGGAATACTTGGGCGAAGCGTTTTTTTTTTTTTTTCCTCCTGTCTTGTTTCCAACCGGATGATTTACAACGGTTGTACGTAGTTGAATTCGGAGGAGATACGATGGAAAAAATAGACCATACGCTGATTTCGCTAGCTAACCTTTAAAAATATATCAAAGAAGTGGCGGTTAATATATCTGACTGACAGCTTTGAGGGGTCTTGTGATTGGTCGATGACTGATTTGCCTCTATTTAGTGGCGACCAATCCGTGGCATACGTGATTAAGCTGTGATAGGCACCAAAAAGACTAACGAGAAAAAATACCGCGAAAAAGTATAACCTTTTTTTTTTGGCATACTTTAAAACAATTCCGACACTTTTTAACACGTTCCGTTAAAGTGACGACGCAGCTCTGCTTACCTTTTGGTTTCGACTTAATACCAGGGGTGTCACGCTTGTGTTGGATGTGGATGCGGCTTGAAAGTGGCTCCGGATCTTCAGCCAGCCCAGAGAATACTTGCAGCCGTGTCTGAAGTCATATCAGGAAAACTTTTAATTATGAATATTTCTTTTAGGTTTATGTATGACAGACAAAATCTCAAGGAAAACTTTCAATTATGAATATTTCTTTTAGGTTTGTATATGACAGACAAAATCTGGAGGCTTTTTGAGGGTTATGTTTCAGGAAATTTTCTGCGTCTAAAGTACTAGCTGAAGTAGAATTGAATCCTGATGCTGGTTTCGGTCTGTAAAAATGGTAATGGTAAATGTGCTACCAAACAGATATTGTTTTTCTGTTTTGGTTTCTAATATTACTTTTTTTCAATAATTACTTCTCTCGCAAAATAAAAAAAATGGAATCTCACGGTGAAACGTGGCATTTTTATCGCATTATTATAATGTACGCTTTTCTCATAAGGTTACGTAAAAATTATAAACACTACGGTATTTTCCCGTTTTTTTTTCCCTCCTTCTTTGTTTTAGCAAAGCGTTAACGACAAACACACAAAAGAACCGAGGAGGATTTTAAATCACAGTCCCAAAAGTGTGATTTCCAAAAACGCAGTTGTAAAATTTCGAGAAAACGGCGGTCGCCGAAAAGGCGCTCTGGAAGGCCTTCCCACTTTGGCGTCTTGAAACGTAAACCATTATTGAGTCTTCTTTGTGCTTTCGAGTGCGAGGGAAAAAAAAAAAAAAAAAAAAAAGAAACAGCGGAGCATTGAGTCAGTTTTTCCGTTCTAGTTAGGGGTGGACTGATTTATATCACGGGCGCCGTGAAGTAAACCATCTGGAGCTCTGCTAAAGCAATGAGACACAGAGAGAGAAGGAGCGAGCCAGAGTCCTTGAAAAACACTCTCAAACTTCATCGTTCGGGGTCTTCGGATTTTCTTTCGCTTCCGCTTCAAGCTAGCAAGGATTTAGAGACATTAGGACATTTTTCAGTGGCAAAATGGCGGCGCGCTCACAGAGATGGTTTCTGGTTTGACATGTACAAGTGGAGGCAACTAAAGTCTTGTTGCTTGTTGAGGAACTGAGTTCTGAGTTCTTAATGATTGAGTATTGGTGCGGTCCCTGGTGGGTGTGTCTTCTGGAAGTGGTCACATGGGTGTTTGTTTTTTGGTGTCATGGCAGCAAATTGAGTTTTTGTAAACTAGACTGGCGTCAACTTGAGGCACCTTTTTTATGATTCGGGATTGAGCTTGATAATAAAGTAAAAGACTCTGGCTTTGACTCGATTTGAGACACGGTGAGGGGTCGTACGGGTTGGACATTGTCCAGGAAAATCGGTATTTGACCATTGCCGTTCACGAGTAAACTCGTCGATGTGACTGGAATTGGAATTTGATCGGAGAAAAACTGTGACTTGAATTGACAAAAGGACTTGGGACTTGATACGTCCCTGTGCATGATCTGGATCTGAACTCATCCAATCTTAAAATTATTTTCCATTTTTTTTAAGAGGCCAGGGATATTTTTCTTCATAAATTTTCAAGGATTTGCATCGAGTAGGGTCTCAAAATGAGCGGTACTAAACTACTAAAGATGACTTTGGTACTTAAATTGTTACTACAGTATATAAGTACCTAAAGTAATGTATTAAAAAAGTACTCCAGTACTTATTGCTTAAACTCATTAATTACTTATGTAATATGTTCAACAGTAATAATTTACTGTCGACAGATCTACAGGTAATCAAATACTGAAGTAATTATTTACTATAGTCCTTTTTTTTTTTAGATACTACTAGCCAAACAGTGGAAAAAAAAACAAAAACCAAAAACTTGGATATAACATTTTGCATTAAAAGGTGAAGGCCTTTCAGAAACCGTCAAGAGTTCGGTTGCCTCCGTTCAACTTTTGACAACACGAGCTAGCACTAGCAAGCTAGCTAGTAGCTCTAGGTTAGAACAGAGTAAAAACCTTTCTTACTTAAGTACCTAAGCGGTGTTCAAAGCTAGGAAGCGCCTCATGTTTTGAGTGTGCGTATGTGTCGTGTGGACACTTGGACTTGTCTCAACATGATGTCCATGTTGCGGATGTGTGTGTGTGTGTGTGTGTGTGTGTGCATGTAATGAGCTCAACCTAGCAGACGTAATGCTTGCAGTATGATTTCCCATGTCTGGTCACATGCTAAAGGTCGGCGCTAATGCAAGCGCCTCTCGCTATGATATGGTTCCATTGGCGCACACAGCAAAAGTGATTAGGGTCGGGCTCGGTTTTAGGGTTGAGTTAAGGGGGAAGGTCGGCGTTAAGGGTTTGGAATTAGAAGCCGTGGGGTTTCGAGAGAAAATCAAGCTAACGTGACGACCAGGTTCTGGCATTGGAGTGGAGGAAGACCGGGTCGCAAGGTTTGGTTTAGACCATTCAGTGGTTTGGTTTCCAGTGGTTAGCTTTAGAGGGGCTGGGGGTGGTTTATTAGTTCGGGTTGGGGTTTTGGGGTTCCGAGAGTGGAGATTCCGGTCCGATTCTGGCTACACGGCGGTGAGGGTTTGGGGGTTGAGGTAAGGGGATTTGGAGGTTAAGGAAAAGCGATTTGCCGGTTAGGTTCCCGAGGTTCATTTTAGAAAAACTCAACTTTTGAGGCGATGGGTTCATGTGTATGGGCTGGATTTTGGGGTAACCGTGTTAGAAAGGTTAGCATCGCATGACAATGCTGTGGCTGTTCAAGTTAGGAGGGATTTTAGCTTAGAGTGTTTTGAGGCCAGGTTGGAGGGGTTGTTAGGGTCAGGGATTAGGTATGGAGGGTTTGGGGAAGAGGGCCGGGGGATGCGCTAAGAAGGTTTGAAATGTAGAGTTGGAGGATTAGGCTGTGGCGACAACTGCGGGTTGATGTAAAAGTGTTCAAGGTATGAAAGATAGCGAAGCTAAAGTGCTATTGAGGGCCCCATTGAGGATGCGGTTACACAGCGCACCAGAGTTAAGTTTTGCGTTATGTTTACGACATATGACGAGGCTAATTGGCATATTGACATCCCTGCAGAGAACCGACCTCGCCCGGTGAGGTGGAGAGAAGATTTCGTTGGGTATTCTTGTTTTTGGGCTCCTCGTTTTGACTGCTAATTACCCCTTGCTTGTCCTCGGAGCCAGGTCAAGCATGCGCGCCCGGAGAGTCGGCCGGACTTCGCCAAGGGTCCGTGCCCGTCAGGAGAAAGAGGAGGAGGAAGAAGGAAAGAGGAATGTTAATCTCCTCCCCACCATGAAATTTCACTATTCTAGCTCCCCTCCCTCCTGTCAAAGAAACGGGTGCTGTCTGAAGAGTCTACAAGGAGTGGAAAAGAAAAGACTGGGAATGGGATCCGCCACACATTTGGCACCGAGCCGAGACCTGGATTATGGATCCCAAGCTACTGTTCAAAGAAAAGAAGGTGGAAATAAAAGGTCGCGGGGCGGGTGAATGATATTCGCGCAAAGCCGCCGCATATTTGAACAGAATTTAATGCTCTTCTTTTGACCGAGTGTCAAAATGGCAGTCCCTCTTCATATAAAGTTCATCTAGCGTTAAAAATTGAATGTCAGGCAACGCGACTGAAAAAAAAAGACATTAGGTTGGGATGAAGAAATTTTCAATCGGATTTACGCCCCTTTACCGCGTGTCAAACGGGCGGCCCTTTGAAATTGTACTATTCTGTGTAAAAATCCAGATTGCAGTAAGGTGGAGCAGGATACAATTTTAAACAGAATTCATACTTATTTACCATGTGTCAAACTGCTGGTCATGTGAAACTGCTGACTCTTAGAAAGTTCATCTTGTGTGAAAATTTGATCTTGGAGAGAAGGAAAGTGTTAGAAGATAATTAGGCAAAAATGCAACGCAATATATCTAAATATAACGCGCTTATTTAGCCTGTGTCAAACAGGTGGCCCCGGGACACTGCTGACTTTGTAGAAAGCGCTCGTGTCAAAAATGTAATCTCATGGACCTGTTCAGAGGGAGGAAGAGCTCTTGCAAATTTTCGCAAATCTTCACCTTGTGTCAAATTAAGACTCTTCATCGGTAGCTCATTTTGTGTTGAAACATCCTCCACAACAAAAACACACAACAAAACAGAATTCCCGCTCTTTTACCATGTGTCAAACTGTCGGTCGTGTAAAATTGCTTGTGTGAAAATGTAATCTTGCAGTACAGTTTAATGAAGGAAGGTGTTAGAAGGTAATTAGCTTAAAAAGGCAACACAACGACATGCTTATTTACCTTGTGTCAAAAATGTGGCCCCAGGACACTGCTGACTTTGTAGAAAGCTCTTGTGTCAAAAATGTCATCTAATGGACCTGTTCAAAGAGAGAATAAGATCTTGCGAGAAAACAGCGCTAATTATTGACCGTGTGTCAAATGAAGAGTGACTACAGACACTTGGTAGAGGGCTCATCTAAGGTTCAATATTTAGTTGACAAAACCATTAAAATCTAACGTTAAGGCAGGAAACGTTCTGAAAAAACTAGTGTAACTAAACTAGCTATTAGCACTTTAGCATAACAAAGATCAGAAACCCATACAATCATTTTGTAACCAACTAGTAAAATATAAATAAGAAAAAAAAGGCAGGGTCTCAGTTTTGTGACAATTCCGTTCCATTGGTAGCTAGCTACATTCGTGGTCTATCACTCACCTATGCTAGCACTTTAGCTAATTCGAAATTACTGTAAAAATGAACCCCTTGAGTACGATAAAGTCCAAGTGGGCAATGAATCTTACGTGCAGTCTTTAAAAAGGCCCTAAACTTCCATTTTAACTCGCAGAAAGGATATAATGTAGCATTTTGCTTCTTTGCATCTACAAACGGGAACACCTAGCGTGTCTGCGAGGGGAAACCCCTTGGATGTGAGGGGTATTTTTAGCAGGTGGGCCCAAAGGTGGTGGTCCCCGAGGTGCTTTCACTAAGTGGGTAAACATCCCGATTTAACAAGGTGGCGACTGACAGCTTGGGATGTGGTCGTCATGGCTTCCCAAGTCGGTGAATGACGCCGTGTGTCTCGCTAATGTTTGCCCGCGGCCGGGTACGTAGCCTGGCATTGGAGAGACTTTTTGGTGGTCTTTCTCGCTGAGAACGCGCCATTGTGTTAGCGTTGCACCTTTCGCGCTTGGCTCACCTTACTTTGACCTCGCCGCGGGTTCTTAGATGTGGGGGGTGGAAAAAAAGCCCCGATTGTATGCCGGGAAAATGGGGGAAATTGGAACGAGGAATGTGAAGGCATTGGGTGATTGATGGAAGCGATGGCAAACATACTCAGGACTTGTTAAAAAAAATAGCGGTAAAAGTACTCATTCATCTCGGTAAGATAAACGTAATTATAATAGTAAACGTTCCACTAAACTCAATTCTGACTGGGTTATCAAATCTGAACTGACATATCCTGCGCGATTAAAACAAAACATCCAAAAATGCTAAGTGCGCTTTATAATCCGCAAAATACGGTGTATGTGATATTTCAGACGAGAATTTTTGAACGTCAGAAGCTTGAGGTTTATAGTCACAAATCCTTGTAGCTGACATGAAATCAAACAAATTTCAACCGCAGATGATGCAACCGCTCACCACTTTCTCCTTAAAATCATTCAGGACCAACCCTGGAAAAACTGATATTCAACGTTCGTTTGTGGAGGATGGTAAACGTAACAAGCATATTTTAATAAAGTAAGAAGTAGGACGTAGATAGTTGTTTTGTTTTGTTTTGCTTTCCCGGGTAGAGTTAAAAACGGTGTCAGGGCTATCCCAATGAACGGTTTCCCTGACGGGATTATCTCGTGTCATTGCGGATTAGCGCAGGCAGGGTTGCGCCGCTCCAGGTCCTGACTCAATTTGGATCGACTGCTTGCCCAGCTGCGGTTATTTTCGCTGTTGTTATTGCTTTGTTTGCTGTCGCTAAACTAATAAGTTGACACCTGGATGTTGTGATTGCTACACGCAAGTACGAAGCTAGGCTCTGCTATTTGCTAAAATAAAACTCATCTACTGATGCTTTTCTGCACTTTCGTCACAACATAAAATGCAACAAATTAGCACTTTAGGAAAGTAGTAATTACTGTCGATAAAGAATTTGATGTTCTTGAGTGCAATGTTTTATATATATATATATATATATATATATATATATATATATATATATATATATATATATATATATATATATATATATATATATATATATATATATATATGTTTATATAGGCGGATAAGGGTCACTGATGCTCAAACCAGTAGTGTCAATGGCCACACGCGGGCTCGTACCCTTAAAAGGAGGAAAAAAAAGGAAGTAAAGACGATTAAAGGACTGCCGGAAACTACAGGCAACGGTTGGCTGCTCGCTTGTAAAAACAGTCTGAGGAGGACAACGCCGAGCGTTGCGATCGGATCCTTTGATTCATTCTGTCGTTAATGCAGAAGATATGAAGGTAGTCAAAGCTAGCGAGTACTGGATTTTACAGGGTAGTTTTCAAAGAAAACCTTCTTTAAATAAAATGGGTGTGAAAATGATGGTCATTCAGAAATTTGTCTAGAATGAAAAAAAAAATATATATTTTTTTTATATATTTTTTTTTGGGCCATATTGCCCAGCCGAATTTTTGGTCCTTTAAATACTTACAGCAATAAATACAAAAATTCAAAGACTTCTCATTTTACACTAGAAAATCCAGTTTCAGGGAAGTGGGATTAAAACAATCGTGCCTCAAATCGGTGCTCGTTGCTTGAAAGAGAAACATGACTTCATTTGCACAAGTATAATTACCATGCGGGGGCGTGCGCCGTCCTCCCGGACAGGAAGTGTCGGCCGGATCGGTGAGAGAGCAGATGAGAACATCCCGATTAGGAAGTCCCTCCGCTCGGAATGAATCCTCCTCGGAATGCTTGACGGCGACTTGTTGTTTGTATAATTTGTGATAAAGTTGCTCCGTTTGCCCCCGCTAGGAATGCGAGAAAAAAAAACAAAAAACAAACAGGAGATGCTGTACGTTGTGGAATCAGAAATGAAAGTTTACATCTTGGCAATAAATAACCCATTCTTATACGTAACTAGGGCCAGAAATGTCAAGTATTAAAAATGCGGAGAAATTGTTATGGAACTTTCAGTTCAAAACTTTTCAAAATTCACAATAAAAAGCATGGAAGTTCTCTGGTTTGTGTGTGGTCCGTTGCCGCCTGACTCCAAAGAATGCCATACCTGCGCATGGGAACTTTCCATTGAGAACAGCACTCACTTTTGTTCTGTCCGCGCCATAAAAATTGGGCCGTCCGTCCCCGGTGTTTACCCGTCCCTTGTAGACACGACCCCTTCTTCTGTCCACATGGACCGAGCTTGAATGCTTTCTGTGGGAACAGCTGTTGAACAAAGCGGTTTTGGCACTTCAATGGGGTGCGGTTCCGGTTTGGGTAGGCTTGACCCCATGTGTGTATTCTGGTGGCCGCGGCAAGTGTGCTAAATGCACGTTTTGGGATGCGGCTTCCCAATGTCGCATGGAAGGAGCGAGTGTTTTGAACGCAACGTTTGCCGTCGTCGCAAGTGTTTTTTCACCCGAAAATGGTTCATCGATAATTACATTAAAACAACGTTGTGCAAATTATTAATAGAAAAGGCAGCATGATTTTATCACCTTACAACCAGAAAAAGCTTGTTTTTTTGTTTTGTTTTTTGAATTAAACTACGAGTGTTGAAAAGAAGCATAGTCACTTGAATAGTTCAAAAACGTAACGTTGTTACCTCAAATCATGCTATGCTGCTGTTATATATTTCCGATTGTCTTCTATTGCTATAGGCCCATTGTTTTTTTTTTTTTTTTTTGCTTTTGGATGCAAAATTACCGTTTTCATGGAATATCCTGCTAATTTAGCGGCTGGTAGCAAATTTAGTAGCTAGCGGCTAACAGCCACACGTCAAATTATGCTCCAAAGTCAAGGACTAATGATTTCTTTCTTTCTTCTGTGCAGCGGACCCGGTGAACCTCTTGAAGATTTTAGATTTTCCCAATTTACCAGAAGGCGTCACAAGATCAACGGGCTTCTGCTCGAATCGGCGGTCGTCGCAAGGACCCGACGTAGCCTACAGAGTCTCCAAAGAGGCGCAGCTCAGTGCCCCCACCAAACAGCTGTACCCAGGTGAGCTTTGCCTTGACTCTCATCCTGTGCAGGTGTCTTACTCACTCCCATTTTTACCAACTTTCGAGCCCGCACGGCAGTAAGGCAGGGATATAACGGCCAAACGTGGCGGGAGAGCAATTTCCTTTTTTTCCTTCGTGCCCGACGGGTGGCAATTTTATGGGCTCCCGGAACTTGAGAATTTATGTCAGCCACCTAGCACCAACTCCAGCTGTCAAAAGCATCTGGAGGAGGTTTTTTTTTAAACTTCAAAGTATTCAAAGTACGCCAAGTTCTTATGATTGATCAAATATGTGAATTTAAAAGTAAAACAAGTATTTCAGGAATTGAGATTAAAAAAATGGAGCGTGTCCCGAAGGCCACACGGGTTATACGGGTTACGGCTGCTACGGGTTATACCGCGCCGACGTGGCTTTGGGGCTTCTTTTCTCATTTTCTCTCCGTTTTCCCAGGAGCGCCGTCATTTTCCACCGTCCATCATTTCGCTTTGCTTTGTAGTGTCATCATATTTTTTTTCTTTTGGACCCCAGAAAGATTTTTCATTCTTGGAGTAATTTAACGATTGGCGGGTAAAATAAAAACGGTGCAGTGATGTGGTCGGGAGGCAGAAAGACGAGCGAATTTAAAACGGATCAGACCACCATCCATGTCAGAAGTTTTTCGTCTTTGTTGGCCGTTTGTATCGCATCACGCTGCCGTCCTCCTTGTTAAACGGCTTTGCCGTCATGCGCTACCAAATCACAATATTCGCTTTGGAGCAAAGAGCGGTCAGATGAGCTTCTATTTGGATGCTCGTGGTGTAATTACGGGACTTTGGCAGGCACGGCTCCGAGGGTTACTGGATATGAGTTGTTTTTTTAACTTTATGTTGAAAAAAAAGGTCTTCAGAGTTTTTGAAAATGATACCGGCGACTTTTCTGTCAAAACTTTAAAAACTATGGCCTGTATTCATAATAGAAAAACATTAGCTGCAAGCTATCCGTAGGAGCTATCTAGCGTCAGGCTATATGTTTGCAGAATTTTTTCGCTTCCGTTTTTGAACATGACACTACAACACATTTCTGTTGAAAAACTGAATAAACTTGTTTAAAAAATTATACGTTTCTAGTCGACTTTGAAAGAAGACCCAAGCTAGTCTTCTTGTTAAGCATTATGTTCAAAACATTTAGCCTATTTTTGCATTTTTATCTTATTTCTGTGACCTAACACGACAAAAGGTAACCTGTCATAAAAGCAACATTTGTGTGAGGCATTATTAGCAGCTATCTTTATGATAACATTAAAATAATCTTAGTTGTTCCGGCCATTCTTTCAAAAAAAAAGTTGAAAAACGATTTTGATGTTTATATTAACATGTAAACAATCTCAAACACAAACCAAGTGCGACTAAAGCCATGCTAACAGGTAGCATTTAGCTCTAGCAAAAAAAAAAAAACGTTTTAAGTGACATCACTCCATCCCATTAATTTTTCCAGCACAGCTAAGACTCTTTGAAACTATTAAGCTCAGCTTTCTACCACCTAATCCTTAAAAAATGTCCACGAAGGAATGACAAAGAGATGCTAAACGATGTTGGACAGCGCTACAAGCAGTTGCGGCGGCGTTGTGGAAAAGCGCAGACATGCAGTCATCAAACGTGGGGAAAGGATGATTCGTTTAAAACCAGAAACACAAGTCCTTTCTATTACCTTTACGGCCTGAAAAGGGCAGGCTAATTATAATGCACGGTTCCCATGCCGTACTACGTCTGCTGAGGCGATGTGCAAATTATCGCCTCGGGCTACAGAAGCTAACGCCGCCAGGGTTCTTCTCGTCAGCATCTTGTGTTTTTTTTTTTTTTGACTCATTTCGCTTTCTGGGGGCTGTAAAATGTTTTAGTGGCCCCTATTAAATGTAACACTACGGCCATATACATAGACCTCAAAATAGCCATACAGTATATATTAATTGCGTTTATGTTTATTAATCAATTCAAGTGATATTGGCTAACACTTCAGATTATTCAAATAAGGTGAAAAAAAATACAACATTTTGGGGCGCAAAACACCAATTTTAAGCTGAAAATGTCGATATTTTGAATTTTCCAGTTCGTAATAAGCGAGTGCAGCTCAAACAATGTGGGATATCGCTCACCTGGTGGCCCCCGAATTAGCGATTTTAGAGGTGAAGCATTCCAGGAGGAAACCCGAGCCTTCCCAAACGGGAGGGTGATCCTGAGGAGAAAGTCTATTCTTACGTTTGGCGAAAGATCCTCCGTGGGCGTCCTTGGAAAACGTCGACGGAGAAACCCTTCTGGAATGCTCCGAATTGTTTTGTTTTGCTTCCCTGACACTTGCCCCCTGGTCCTGAGTCATCATCTCTGAGACTCTGAGAAAATCAGGGCCTGAAGGACGCTGTACTGTATTTTGCCTCAAAAGTAGCCGTCAAGCGGCTACGTGAATTGGCAGCCACAATTCTGAAGATAGAGAGCTGGCACCTCCATTTTTGTCTCGAGCTACCGAAATGTTTTCTTGCTCGTCTCCACCTCGAGGATCAACCAGCAAGGTATTACGAGTGGAATCCAATGCCAGCTTCCATAAAAGTGAAAGATTGTAGAAAAAAAAGCACGGGGAAAAAAAGTTTTGGTAATTCCCAAATATGCTCATTTGTATGCATCTATATACTATTTGATACTTTTTTATGGGGCCTCATAAAAAAAGAAAAAAAATCTCAAAAGAGCGCTTTGGAAGATAGTTGATTAGCCTTTGGAGGTTTTACAAGCAATTGTACCGCCAGCTTCTCCAGCTGATTGTTTCCTCATGTTGCTCCAAACTGGATTATGCGATTCTTCCGTATACTCATACCCTCTTCTGTCTTTGTGTCTTACTCCATCAAAATACGCCAGTTCTCCGACCCAAGTACTTAACTTTTTCCTTTCTCCGTCCAGGTGATGCGTTCCCTGAGGACTTTTCCATCTTGGCCACAGTGAAGCCCAAGAAGGGCAGCCAGTCATTCCTGTTGTCCGTGTACAACGAGCAGGGAATCCAGCAACTGGGACTGGAAATGGGGCGTTCGCCCGTATTCCTCTACGAGGACCACACGGGAAAGCCCGGACCGGAGGACTACCCGCTCTTCAGGGGGATCAACCTGGCCGACGGAAAGTAGGTGGATTTATTTCGTGGGGGGATCACCGTTTGGGGTTCAGTTTAGGAGTCTGGGGTAGGATAGGGTAGAGTTAAGGTTAGCAAGGGGATTTGGGCTAGTGAGTTGGGGTTGAGAAATGACAAATTTGTGGGTAGGCTCACAGTTTATGTTTCGGTTAAGGGATGGGCCTAGAATTTTCTTGAATTCAAGATTAAGGGTTTCGAGGGGATGGGATTACGGGTTAAAGGTGGAGCAGGGATAGGTTTAGCATTTGTGAGGTTAAGGTTACCGTTATGGTTCGGGTTAAGATTGAGGGTTGTGAATCATGATTAATGTATGGGTTTGATAAAAGGATGAGGGATATTGAGGCGGGTTTAGGTGATTTGTTTTAGAGTTTAAGTTAGATTTTAAATTTATGGATTGGGGAACTGGGGATCGGGGATGGGTTTGGCTTCAGATTTTAGAGTATACCTTTTATATGGGTGAGGGGGTTAGGTTTTAGGTTAGTAGGGTTGTGGAGCTCATAGTGAGGGTAGGAAGAGGTCTAAGGTTAGCAAGGAGATTTGAGCTAGTGAGTTGGGATTAGCTAGTTAGATTTAGAGGGTGTTTTAGCATGTGGTGAATACATTTAGCATAGCGGGTCGGGCTTTTAGATTGAGCCTTTGGTTTAGAGATAGGGCTTTTAGGTTGAGCCTTTGGTTTAGAGATAAGGAGTTAAGCGATCAGGAGTTGGTATTGAGTAGGGTTAAGGTCAGTAGGGTAAGGGTTTGTTCATGGATTAGCTTTCAGTTATTGGGGAGGGTCTTGGGGTTAAGGTTAATGTTTAAGGTCAGGGGATGGATGAGGGCTTAAAGGGGAAAAGACAAATTCTAGCAGCGACAGGTTTGTCTGGTTCAGGTTACTGTTCGGGGTTTGAGTGAGGAGTTAGGGTTACAAATTATGAATAGGCTGTGGTAAAAGGATGATGAAAAAATCTAGGTGTTAAATTGGTTTAGAGGAATTAAGTTGGGTTAGGAGATTGGCGAATGGTCAGGGTTAGACATGTTGAGACATTTAATTTAGGGTTTTGGGGTTGGGTTAGGAAAAAAGGGTTCGGGACTGGCTTTTGCGTTCGAGGTTAGGGCATCGGCTTTGGTGTAAGTAAGCCGTTGAGGGAGTTACGGTATAGTAGGGCTATGGGACTCGTGGTTTAGTATAACTAAGCTCCTTGACAAACGTAAAGCTCAAAATGGACCCAAGACTGCACAATAAAACCACTTGGTCCACAAAGTCTCCGGCAAATAAACGGACAACTCTTCTTCTCATCTAGGTGGCATCGAGTGGCCATCAGTGTGCACAAGCAGAGCATCACCCTCATTCTGGACTGTAAAAAGAAGACCACCCAGAAGCTGCTCCGATCGCCCCACCCCATCATCGACACCAAAGGAATTATTGTCTTCGGGACCAGAATACTTGACGAAGAAGTCTTTGAGGTCGGCCATGTTTGAGTTCTCTTCATTTCATAGCATGAGACACACAAAGAAGCTTTACAGTCAAGCAACTCATTGAGCTGTTTGGATTTTTTTTTTTTTTTTGTGAGGCAGTAAAGGACATCGGTGCCCATTTGAGGTTTGTGGCCACGACGGGCATTTCCTCCGCAGACATGTCGGTGACCGAGCTCGCCCACGATCCACGTGCCGTAAATCAGAGTGTTAGCGCGTAGGCCCGGTCGAAAATGTGCTGGAGCTCCTGACTGCTCGCTTGATAGTCAGATGAATTTGTGGAATGTCGGAAGTTTGGTAGCTTGTGAAAAAGTGATAAGAGGAGCAAGTTGTTAGCATTCCGCGTCCATAGATGGCAGACGACGTCTGTTTGACTTGTTTTGACAGATTGCTGTTCTGAAACCGAATTCACCGAGTTAGCTCGATTCAGTTCTGATCGTGTCTTTATATGGCAATAAATTGAGCAGGGACTTAGCAATAGCGTTAGCATTCCCAGTCAGTTGTAAGCGATTTTCTTGTACGGCGTGCATCCAAAGGGAATTCTTGTAAACTCGCTAAAGTTTAAAGCCATCAGATGAACATTTCTTTTTTGGCTTTGCTACCTAGCATCACGCCAATTTATTTAAGTCGATTTTGTTTGAAGTGAAATACGAAGAATTACGACGGGTTACATGATGATGCCAAGGCATTGTCTGCGTGGGACCACAAGCACTTCATGTCAAGTTGACAAACTATTCCGTCGATTTAATTCACTTGTACAACTTGAGGGGCACAAAGCCGCGATTAACTCTTTTATGGAAGCTAGTGAGGTTTTATAAAAGCTAATGTTTCATTTCCCAATATTAGCCTAGGTTTGTGAAAACGCCTGAAAAGTAGGCTGCAAGCCAGAAACCAATCAGAGAACATTACGTAATACCATACATACGCTAGCAGCGATAAACGTACTTTCTTTTTTCACCGTAAATATATATATATATATATACACGACAAAAAAAAAACAATATATGCACGGTCACAGGGCATATTATTCGTACGGTGGCGGTAAACAGGTAAAAAAGGTGAGTCAGTAGACTCGCTAAATATCAAAAAATTTTATTGCGTCATCAGGAGTTTGCATGAGCAACACGGAGAGACTTTAACATCGCAGAAGGGAGGAGAAGTGGAAGTTTTTGGAAATTTCCACAAATACGAACGAACCAAAACGATTGTAAGGATTATAATAAATTTTCGGTTGATTTCTCAACGTTTTTTTCACAAGTTCTTACTTCAAAAGTACATTAGTGATATAATAGGGCACATTATGACTTATGTACAGTGGTAGGGCCATGACTATAGGAACATTGGAAGCTTCCATGGACCCCGACATGTAAATTTAATTTTTTTTTTGCTTTAAACGCCTTCCCCGCTGCTTGTCCCGCAGTTTGCAGGCGGGACAGACAAGACTCTCCGGCAGAAGATGGAAAACTACACGGCATACTTTCCAAAGCATTCTCCCCTTGCTCCCTTCGCCCCGCCGCCGTTTAGTCTGATCACGCTATTTTTTTTTTTTTTCTCTCGTCGGGAGTACTTACCATGCGTGCTGGGTTTCACGCGGTGGAGCCAGAATAATCACGTGTAGAAACAAGTTGAACTCTCTCACAAATGTTCTTACTAGAGGAGGGAATGATGGCGGGAGGCCACGAATTTTCATCGGCACTACTGGGTGGGGGATTGGGAGGGGGGGGGGGGGGGGGGGGGGGGGGTCATAGAGAGGGAGCATATACTTTCAAACCAGATGTAGAGTATCATAAAAAGGAGGGGAAAAAATGTCTTTTTAAAATCATTTAAATTTCAGGTTTTCCAGACGGGTTGTGACTAAGTGAATTTTGTTGGTCAAAATTTCAATCATTCAATCGATCAAATGGTTATCAAATGGGGGCACGTGTACCCCTGGGGGCACGCGAAGGAACTTCAGGGAATAATATGAAATCCCAGCAGAGTTTCGGCAGGTATCAGCAAATCTAATGTAATGCTTTTCAATGTCGTGGCTGCGTTTTTTTCTCAAATTGACAGCAAATCAATTGGAACATGAATCAACAATACTGGCGTTTGGCTCGGGTTTGGTTTTAACTTGGCCTGGCCCACATTTCTTTCTAGCAAATTAGCATGAACGGTTTAAGTTACATGGCAGCCTGCAGGTATCGGCAAATTTCACTGAACTGACAGGATCAGTACAGTTGACAAACTGAGAGCAAATTAATTGGAACATCAAACTGCCCATTTACAAATGATCGTAACTCCTTTTTTGCCTTCACTTTGCTCAGTTTTACACGGTAAATATACATTTTTGAAATAATCCAGCGGATGTTTCATTATATATATCCTGCAATTGCTGAATAAAATACATCTGGAGGTACCTCAACAAATGTAGTATCAAGTCTGATAAATCAGATAAAATGATACCCTGCGCTTAGCGTAAATGTAATGTGGACTCGGCGGCGGTATAAGAGCGCTACTTACCCTCAAGTTTTGGTTTGTGGTTTGGTTTCCCGAGTGGATGTCGCGGTCAGCGGGACAAACGTCCGCAAGTCGGTGGCTCGTCTCCGCCTGCCCAACGCAAACGTCCCGATTACTACGTACAGGACGTTCAACGGACGGCAAATCCTGCACTTTATGTTTACTTGTTGGAGGTCAGCAAATGCAATTTCGTCGAGCAATTACGAAGGGAGAGAAATAAAAAAAGGATACGACGGCGAGGCTGGTGAACGCTCGGTGTGGCCGCCAACTTTGGAAAATGTGATGAGCCAGCAGCTGAGGTCAGTGTTGGAGTGGTCGCCAAACGCTATGACATCATTCGCGGATTTCTTCTACTATCGCAAATTAAGGAGGTCCAGAGTGAGGGGATGTGGAACACACTGTTTTCTTTTTTACATTTTCATTTGAACCCATTCGATGCCATTGACGACTTTTGACGTTATGCTTGATTTTATGGATCGTTTTTCTACTGGCCTCCGTTGCAGATTTTGACGATCTGGCTCCATTTTTTTACTGACCTCAATTGCAGATCAATTTTTCACTTGGCTCAATTGACGAATTTTGATGTTATAAATCTTTTTTTTTTACTCTGTTCCGTCGCAAATTTTGACGTTATACACCAATTTTTACTGGGCTTCAATGATGACATTTATAGAGCTTAGGTGTCGAACTCCAGTCCTCGAGGGCCGGTATCCTGCTTGTTTTTCGGTTTTCTCTGCCCAACACACCTGATTCAAATAATTAGCTTCTCGTTAGCTCTGCAGGAACTTGAAAAGTATCATCTTCATCTGAATCTGGTGTGTTTGAAATAGAAGCTTCAAAAACATGCAGGATACCGGTCCTCGAGGACTGGAGTTCAACACCTGCGTTATAGAGTCTTTTTTTTTTTTACAGGGCGTTGCATATTTTGACATTGTACATGAACTTTTACGGGGCTCTATTGAAAAATTTGACGTTGTATATCAATTTTTACTGGAATTCATTGACGACTTTTGACGTTACGGATCAATTTTTTTTACAAGCCTCCCTTGCAGATTTTGACGTTATGGATCCATTTTTTTACTGGCCTCAATTGCCAACTTTTGACGATAAAGATCCCTTTTACTTGGCTCCATTGACGACTTTTGACATTATAGGTCCATTTTTTTACTGGCCTCAGCTGCAGATTTTGAGTATATGGATCCATTTTTTTACTTGGCTCCAATGCCGACTTTTTTTATTTACTCTGTTCCGTTGCAGATTTTGACGTTGTATACCAATTTCCACTGGGCTTCAATGATGACTTTAAATGTCATAGATCCATTTTTTACTGGGTTCCGTTGGAGATTTTCACGTTGCGTGTTTTGCTCTTTTGACGATTTTGACGTTATAAATCAATTTTTCATGGGCTTCATTGACAATTTTTGACGTAATGGATCAAATTTTTACTGACCTCAATTGCGGACTTTTGACGATAACGTTCAAATTTTTACTTTGCTCATTGATGACGTTTGACGTTATAGATCCATTTTTTTACTCGTCTCCGTTGCAGATTTTGACGTTATAATTTTTTACTGGGCTTCAGTGATGACTTTGAATTTTATAGCTCCATTTTTGGCTTTGTAGCGCCTATCAATTTTTACGGGGCTCTATTGACAACTGTGACGTTTCATGAGTACGTCAATTTTTACTGGTCTTCATTGACGAATTTTAACGTTATGGATCCATATTTTCTGGCCTCAATTGCCTACTTTTGATGATAAAGATCCATTGACGAAATTTGATGTCATGGATTCTTTTTTGTGTTTTTTTTTGACTGGGCTCCATTCACAACTTTAGACGTTAAAATCGTTTTTTATAAAAGTCAATTTTTCGCGACGTGAAAGGGGCCTCATTCGGTTCGTTTTTACTTATTTTTGTATTCACAGCGACCCTGCTCAAACATGCTGATTGTCCTTCAACGCATCATCCGTGTGTCACCTTTTTCCATACTTTTGGGTGCGGGAAGGGAATATCCGTTCCTCCAATTAGGATGCGATCCCAAAGTGGATTCAGATGTTTGCACTCTTTTTATTCCCTCTCAGCACTTTTTCTGGGAAAAACCAAACAGGCCAGCGCCGTCTGGTATAGGAGGCAAACTCATCTGGTTTCCTTCCACCTTTCCACACCCCAGAAAAAAAAAAAAAAAAAAACAGGAAATGGGAATATGGTCCGTAGAGATACCGGATTAAGATCTTTAGCGGGGATTGTGGGGGCAAAAGTACTAACACACTTCCAAAAACGTATTTCAATTTTTTTTTTTTTGTGTGTTTAGAGTTCATTCAGTCTGAGGTAGTTCTATATACTTTTTCCACAAAGCTTTTCAAATGTTTCGCGAAACCATGCTGTCAAAACCGCTGGTGGATTCAAAACAAAATCCTTGATGGAGGAAGTAAGAAAGTAATTTGTCACTTTATGTACTAAAGTAAGTTGCTACTTTTGTTATTAAAAGTACTAAAGTAAAGTAAAAGTAAACTAAAGTAATCAATTAATTTAGGTCGCAAAATGATTGAAGAAATTGCTTACTTCAGATACTGACAGACCTGAATTGATTATTTACTGTTGCTATTAAAAGCATTAAAGTTTAAAGTAATAAAAGCGTTAAAGTAATTGATTAGTTTAAGTACTAAACATATCAAAGTAATTGATTACATTAGGTACAAAATGTACTAAAGTAGTCAATTACTTTAGGTAGCAAAAGTATTGAAGAAATTAATTTAATAAAGTCCTGAATAATTGATTACTTGCTGTCGATATTAAAATCACTAATGTATTTGATTACTTTGGGTACTAAAAGTACTAAAGTCAGTTCGCAAAAGTTTTGAAGAAATGGATTATTTGAAGTACTAAATTACTGAGGTCATGTAATTACTGAATAAATAATTATGAAATAAAAGTCCTGAATTAATTACTGTAGGTATTAAAATTACCAAAATATTGGTTTCTTTAGGCGGTAAAAGTATTAGAGTAATTGATTACATTAGGTACTAAAGTACTTGAGACCAATTATTTGAGGTATTCTAATACCAAGGTAATCAGTTAAATTACCTAAAGTAATTAACTTGCATGTGTGAAGTGATAGATTACTTGATTACTTAATTACTTAAAGTAATCGATTACTTTAGTTCTTACTTCATTCAGTACCAGCAATTTTCAGTCAAACCTTTGAATGCGGAAATAAAAAAAGACGAAAATAAGTACCTTGGATTGAATATTTGGACGTAAAAATACATCTTTGGGATTAAATGAGTTAAGTCCGATCGCAGGCGCAACTTCTCGGTTGTATTGACGGAGGGAGGGGCTCGGACCTCCCAGGGACTTTCTGCCCCCCCCCCCGTTAGTTCTTAGGATTTAACTCAATCAAGGCGCTAGGTGACGCGGAACAAGTTAAGCATTGGCGGCTTTTGGCGGCTTTTGGGTTCCAAAGTGCCCGAATGCTTCTGCAGCGAGGGGGCGCCGCCATTAAGATAATGCGCCGCACTTCAGGACCACTTAGCAACAAAAATGCCATTGACTCATACCTAATCAAAAATAAACGGCCAGAGTAAAGCACACCGCACACAGAGCCGCACGGCTGAGTGGTGGGGGTGGGGAGGGTCACGTTGGTGGGGGGGTCACACCTGTGAAAAAACGCGACCCCTGGAGTACTTTTCGGGAAATGTCGTTTTGAGGCGACGGAGCTTCTCAAAATTTTTTTTACAGGGTTACAGCAGGCGTCTGTTATTCTCATTTAATTCCACGACAAACGCGATCGGTTTCTTTTCAAATTAAGGGCAGATTAATTGGAACACGAAGCGCCGCAACGCTGAACTTACATTTTAGCAGATTTCTTTTCAAATTAAGGGCAAATTAATTGGAACACGAAGCGCCGCAATGCTGAACTTACATTTTAGCATGTCCTACATTATACCAATAGGTTTGAATTGTTTGTAAAAACTAAATACTGCTCATTAGTTATTTTTATTATGTCCATGAAGCATTGTTCCCATCATGCAACAAACATTGCCCTAGCCGTGCTCAAGTAAAATAAATAAATAAATAAGTATCTATATTTTTAGCAAGGCCTACCTATATCAATCCACGTTAAAGAAGAATACAGTTTATTAGTCATTTTTATTGTTTTATTATGTGTATAAATCCTTTTTCCCATAATGCCACTAACATTGCTCTGGGCATGTTTAAGTTAAAAAAAATGCTCTTTTTGTGTTTTTTAGAATTTAAGCTAGAGTTTACCAAGACACTGAATGCCAATTACCAATACAAAACCTCAAATATGCAAATACTGTTTATTAGTAATATTTCAGGTTTAATTTTTATGCCCACTGCATTTTTACCCATAATGCTAAGGGATATGCACATGCGCAACTTGATACCCTGTGGAAATGCTATGTTTCTAGCACTTGCATTTTCAAATTAAGAGCAATTCAATTGGAACATAAAACAATTCGGTGCTAAAATGTGCTACGCAAAATATGTTTTGCCTTCATTTCTTGGGGTTTGATACAGACGAGATTTTCCAGCAAAGAACCAGAAATTATTCAGCTTTCTAGAGTTTCCGAATGAAATACGCTAGGATATCGCCCCACAAATGTAGATCCAAAGTTTAACTCTTTAATTAATGATATTTTAGACCCTCCTTTATTATTATTATGAAAAAATAAGAATACGTACTTACGGTTAAACGTTTGGACTTAAAAAAAACGTGAAAATACGTATTTGGGATTGAAGGGGTTAAAAAACGGACCACACCGTGAGACGCGTTCCCATAAAACGTCAAGGCTCGTATTTTATGCGCCCGCGGCGGCCGATGTCGCAACGGCTTTGAGAACGATCGCAAATCACGGAGCGCAATCCGGGGGGCTCGGATCCAAAAGACCGAGTCCAGCCCGAATAGTTTCGGGGTCGGATTCGGGGAGGGAGACAGATGTTTGGCTGGGTCCTTTGGAGGAGCTCCCCTCCGCCCCCACCTGGACACCGGAGGAACAACACTGGACCCAGGAATTAAATGCTCATAACCAATCGCATGTGTACAACATCCGCAAACGTCCAATAAACGGAAGGAAGAAAATGTGTGGTGTTTTCAAAGGATGCTCCGGAACTTTTCTTAATTGAGATCAGAGTCAAATTTTGGACCATATAAAACCATTCTAATTACAATTTTTGAGACGCATTTTAACAGGACTTCTTACATTGATTTTCCTGCAGTTTTTGCAACATTCTGTTGAACGGCAGTCAAACTATGTCAGCAAACGGAAAACTTTTTGTTGACTTGTTTCATCTCTAGACAGTAGGTGGCGGTAGAGAGCAGTTCAAGTGTCATCGTACTTCACTGACTACAAAGACAAACCATACCATTTTTCATTTTTTTTGTTAATAAATTTAACTTACATTTGTATGGATAGAACTGATGCCACTGAAGAAAAAAGCGGTGAAAAATATTCATAAATAACTTCACTGCGCCGTTAAAAGCACATACAAAATTTGGGGAAAAAAAAAACGCAACGTTTGCAAAGTGTGTGCACAAGGGTTAAAATGAGTTCAACCTGAAATTTGGTAGGGATGTCTAAAACATCTAAAACAAAAAACTCCAAACAACTCGGAAAAAATCGCGAATCGGAACATTTTCGCAAGTAAATGGAGCGACAAACGTCGGTTTCTCTGAGCAATATGGAATTTGGTAGGACTTTTTACTCTGAGAATACCCACAAAAAAATAAGTCTCAAAAACCCATACCCGAAAAGACCCTGGAGGATTTGGTCTCTTTGGTTTGAACGATCTCCAAAATCGAGATTCCATTAGATCGCTACCAAATTTCGGCACTAAATCGCTAAAAAGAACCCTTTCCGATTCAACTTGAGATTTAATAGGCGAGTCCCACACTAGGAGACCCAGAAAAAAGTCACAAGGCCCGACGTCTGAAAACCCACACAAAGTCCGTCCTCCTGGTTCCAAGTGGTCCTTCTCGGCATAACGTTGTCGTACGGTTAAAAAGACGGATGAGCAATTTCCTTCGGTCTCTTTACGCTGGCTAGCCGTCTCCTCTTTCATAGCTAACTAAATATTATGCTAACGTTCAATCAATGACACGTAATACTTGAAGCGTACGTCGGTTTTCCACGGAGCAAAAGCCAGGGAACGCGGTCACGTTGTTCCGACGCCGCCGCCCCCGAGCGAGCCAACGTGAGCTCATCCCGAACCCCGAGATCCCACGGTCCCCTCGGAGCGCAGCTGCGAGTCGCCGCCCGGGCCAAAGCTAACGAGCCGACCGGGCCCAAATCCTCGCGCGGCGCCCGACGGGGACACGCTCGCTTGAGCCTTTCTCGGCTACTTCATTCCTCCCGTCCGATGTTTGGGAATTTGTGTGTTTATACTAGTAGCTTGCATTTTTTTCATCATTCGCATTATACTAAATAAATATGAATAATAAATGAACTTAAAGGGATAGTGTGTAAGATTTAGACCGTTTTTCATTACATATAACAGGAGGCGCAACATTTACCATTGTCCGTAGCTATAACAAACATGGCCGCCTCCGGAGAAGTGCCACCCCCCCCCCCCCCCATGTAATATAATTTGATGATTATATTTAAAACAAACTGTTGGTCATTAGAACACGTTTATTTGCAAGTTTTTGAACTTTACAATCATTTATTTCTTTTTAAGGAAAAATGGTCTAAATCTTACACACTGTCCCTTTAAGCAAAAGTTGTTGTAATATTTTTATTATTAGCCACTCTGCAGTTTTTCCCATAAAGCCACGGGGTATGCACATGTGCAGGCCCGAAGCCTGTGGGAGCATGGGAGAAAAATATGCTACGTTTTTAGCATTTAGCCATCAAGTACGTTTGAACTTGTTTACGTTTGAATGTACTTGCTTAATGTATTCAACCCTTGCGCGGATTTTTTTTTTTTTAAATCCCTAAATCAAAGGCTTTTTACAAGCATTAAAAAAGACATTAGGGAGCTGAAATTTTACATGTCAAAATTCCACAGTCACTTACAGTAGTTATCGCTAGAAAAATGTGGAAGAAAATGACCCAAAAATGGTCAAAATAAGGGTACTTAATCCTTATAATTTAACATATTGTGTTTGAACGTACTAGTCGGTTAAAAGCTAAAAACAGCCTTATTTCCCACATTTTTTTTAGCATTTGGCATACATTATACCAATAGGTTTGAAAAGTAAGTAAGAATTTTTTAAAAGTTTTATTACTGTGGCCAATCTGGTATTTTTTTCCCCATAATGCCGTGGCGTATACAAATGAGCAAATAAATAACTCATGGCATTCGAAAAGCCTTTCACATCAAAGAGAAAGCAGTGAAAAAAGACAGTTAGGAAGCTGAAATTTCACCCAGTTGGTGACAAAATGACAAAAGTCTCAACAAGCCATGGCATTATGGGAAATTTGAACAAATTTACTCACGATTCATGTTCCGATTTCAACGAGTTGTTGCTTCCTTCTTATGATTTGCATTTGTGATATCGCAAATACATTCAAACATATTTCCTAAGTCCAGTTTTTGCAGCGCACAGCTGGCACAGCCTGGAATCGGGGGCCCTAATAAAAAACAGAAGGTGGGAGTCCATTCCCACAGTTGTGCCTCGTTATTCAATTTTTTTTCTCCCCTCCCCTCCGTTTTGTTTGAGCAACGTTGATTCCGTATTGGATTGATGTGTGATGACATCACTGCATTCGGAGGTGCGATGAGAACATGTTTGGACAGAAGCGATACAGTGTGTGCGCCGACGCTGCGAAAGCCGTAGCAGACGCACACCCGGCTCCCCGTGTAGCCCGGGGATCCCGCGGAGCCTTCGGCTTCTTTTCGCTCCTCTGGCGCTCGCCTTCCCATCAATCTCACCCCGCTCGTCAGCATTTTTTCTTTCTTAAATAAGCGTTTTACCGCCAACTGCCCCCCCCCCCCTTCCACGCTGCTATACGATCTCCTGTAAGTCCAACTCCTACAGGTCTCCTCACGCTATGTGCAATCCTTTCACCATCCCCTCCAAGGCATACGTCTTGAAAAAGTCAAGAGAAAAATGGAACGAAGGTTGCGAAGGCAAAGTCCGAGCCCGACCTAGTTTGTCCCGTCCTTATTTGCTGCCTGATTGTTTGTTGAAATGCATAACTTGCTAGTCTGGTTCACTTCCTGTTTGGGGTCGTTTCCAGGGAGACATCCAGCAGCTAATGATCGTAGCAGACCATCGCGCCGCCTATGACTACTGCGAGCACTACAGCCCAGACTGCGAGGTGGCCGTCCCCGACCAGCCGCAGAACCAGGACCCCAACACGGACGACTATGTGAGTTGCCGCCATTTTACATAAACCGACTCGTCTCACGACGCCAGAGTTAACTTGCAAGCACATCCCAGATTGCTGCCGCAAAAATCAATCCCAATTGAGGCCCCGCTAAAAGTCGGGCATATCAAACCGTTGCTCGGGTTTGGCGAGTCATAAGCCGCGCTTTGATTTCGAAGACTTGAGGCTTCCTTATTATGATTTGCATTTGTGACATTAACTCCGACTGATGCCAAGTAAAGAACAAAGCCACCAAAAACACGACAACAGCGATGTTCCGCTCGCTTGAACATAGTTCCCTGGCACCAAGATACCACAAGATGGTGCCAAAGCATTACTTTCATATTTGCGTCGACACGGTTGGCTCTATTTTATCTGAGCAAGACAGCAAAGCTAATCGCATCCCGTCCAAACACTTGAGACATCGTTGAAAACGCCAGGAATTCCTCTCCTCAACACGTTAGGACTTAGCTCAAAAGACATACGAAAAACAAATGTCCTCCACAGTCGGTCCCAGAAGGATATGAAGCTAACCATCTCACATTCCTTGGAACTAAAATGATGCAAAAGCACCACACGATACTACTCAACGCATTCCAACATAGTTTCTTGGCACTAAGGAGCCACAAGATGGTGCCAAAGCCTAATTCGATTGTCGATTAGGCTTAATTCGGAACAAAAGCACTTTGAAGTTAAAACTCTATCAAAAAAACAAAAAAAGGAACCCAAATTTCCGACCTTTTTGGGTTGAATTGAAAGCATTTTAAGAGGTTGGACGTGACAGGTTGTGTAGATTGATTGGGCAACAATGACGACGATGATGAACTGTGCCTGTCCGAATCTGAATTCCTGCCTCAATACGTACCGCTACTCAAACGCAACCTCGAGAGGTGTTAAACGAAGAACATGAGCCTGACCTGCGTGTGTAACGTTCACTCCAAAAAAGCTACGGAAAAGTCATTTTTCATCGGAGGGGGGCTAGCAAGTTGAAACAGGGGCGTCTGATGGAGGTCTCTACAAGTTGAAGGCATTCCTGTGTCCTGCTCTCCTATACCATTAATCCCGATTGTCACAAGGGACATCACTCTCCAAAATCCATGATTTAAAGATAATCTCATTTCATAAAAATGCCTCTGTTACTTCCACTTTCAACCCAGGCTAATCTAAACTTCGCCATGACAAAGATTTTGGTGTCACAGACGAGACGTACCACTGCAACATGTATTAACAATCTTAAGAACATACTAGCTAACATACTAGCAGCTAGCTTCATGCTAACATATTGTACCACTCTCTACATGCAAGTTTACTGTGAAAACCCATTTAAAAAGAAGAAAACGCTCAAAAGCGACAATATTTTTAGGGTCATAAGAGGTCTGTTTTCACTGTTAATATGTTATGTAATGGCAGATTAAAAATGGCATTTTATAGCATCAAAGTACAAGAACCAAAATCCGAATATCAAACCAAAACAACGCCGGCTTTCGGATTCAAACAGTTCATGCTGTTCGTGTTGTCATTGTCCCTGTTGAAATTCCAGAACACAGAGGAGGACAGCTACTATTATGAGTACCCCTACTACGAGGACATGGACGGAAAAGCTCTCGAGTCAACTTCAGATGCAGAGGAGACGACTAAGGATGTCAAGGTAGTCGATCGCTAACGGGTGGCTGAAATACGCTATGTCATACCATGACAAATCTGCGTCGTGTTACAGGTGACGAGCGGAGGCACGGGTGGAAAAGTGGTCGTCTCATCGTCTTCCAGCTCGTCTTCCGGCTCGGGCTCATCGTCCAGCAGCTCATCGTCCAGCAGCTCATCGTCCAAAAGCTCCTCGGCGAGCACCACGGATGACGCCGGCGCCTACGACGGTTATGACAACTACGGGACCTACGAGAACTACTACGACGAAGTGACGCCAGAACCAGGGGTCGACGGCTCCCAGCGCATCACCATTACCGGCACCGGCGGGCAAGTGGACGTGCTCGCCGGAGGAAAGATTGACCTTGGCGCAGGAAGCTCGGTTGAAACCAGAGTTATCAGCGGCGGTGCTGCCGGTGGATCCTCAATCACCATTAATAAAACTAAAGTAGGTGAATCACTCAGGCGTGGGTGCCGGTAATTCTTGGGTTAATGACATTGGTTTCCCTAGCTCGGGACTTCCTATGGTGACTACGGAGATTATGGCGATGGGGATTATGGTGTGGACAGCCGCGTGACCACTGGTGGAGGCAGTAGCAGGTAGGGGACTACAGTCATATGACATCATCCAATCAGACTTGAGAAGAAGGGTGTAAGGATGTCTTAGATCAGAGGTAGGGAACTCCGGGTCCTCGAGAGCCGTATCTAGCCTGTTTTCGATGTCTCCTTCTGTAAAAAACCCTTACCTGGCTCCCACAGGGCTTGCTGATGAGCTGCTCATGAAATCAGATGCAAAGAGATAGGGAGACAACAAAGACAGGTAGAGAAAAATGGTAGGATACGGCTCTCGAGGAACTAGATTTTCCTGAGGATCTGTTGATAGTGAGAATTTTGCTGTTAATGTTTTGTATATTTCTCGGAGGTTGTCAGCCATAGTTTGATTAGAAACAAGGCCTTGATTACACATTCCTAACCTACCAAAGCTTGAGGGGTGGTTAACCTCTCCAACGCTAAGGCTACCGGAAGTGATAGCTAGAAAGGGAGGTTACACCACAGAGATAGCGCACAGGGATACTTCCCATGCACTAAATCTCAAAGCCTCAAACCTTCACCAACAAAAACTTGGCTTGACTAGAAACTGCATGATTTGACAAATCTTACTTTGATCTCTATGAAAATCCCAGTCGTACAGTTCACATTGGCGGTGGCGGCGGTAGCAGCACCATCCATCTTGGCGGCGGTGGCGGTAGCAGCAGTAGCAGCACCATCCATCTTGGCGGCGGTGGAAGCAGCAGCAGCGGCACCATCGACATTGGCGGTGGCGGCAGCAGCAGCAGCATCGACCTCGGCCTTGGCGGCGGCTCCATCGACCTTGGCGGCGGAAGCAGCAGTACAATTGACCTTGGCGGCGGAAGTAGCAGCACCATCAGGCTGGGTGGCGGAGGCGGCAGCAGCAGTAGCGGCACCATCAGGCTGGGCGGCGGAAGCAGCAGCATCGACCTTGGCGTTGGAGGAGGTAGCAGCGGTGGCACCATCACCCTGGGCGGTGGCGGAGGAAGTTCCAGCACCACCATCACCCGAGGGGGCGGCGGAAGCAGCTCCACCATCACCCTCGGCGGCGGTTCCGTTTCGGTTGGAGGCGGTTCCGTGTCAGCCGGAGGCTCTTCTACAGTCGGCGGCGGCTCGGCCAGCGCCGGAACCGGAGCCGGCGGTTCCATCGCCACTGGAACCGGCCTTGGCATCGAGGGCGAGGGGGACTACACCGACCTGGACACCTTCAAAGAGGAGCACATCAGTAACTACGATGATTTGGATCTGAATATTTACGATGAGAACTACGAAGACCTGGACTACCAAGACAAAGGTTCCAAAGTGCTTCCTGCCGAGACCAACGAGTATTACGGACAGGTGAGCGAAGATGCGATGCAATGGCGGGTAGAAGTCGAAAAAATGAACAGGAAGAGTAAAGTCTGACAGAAGGGCAATTGTTGAACTGAAAGGTTTACTAGTGTAGATGTTAGTGAGTAGCAGGCAATGCTAAGAGAAGACAAAGTTCGTAGAGACAATGGGAGAAAGCTAGCAAAGGACAAAAAAATAAGTACTTTTTCTTTTAGCAGATGATTGAGTACACGGGAAGAGGATGATAACATTTACACCCAGAAGGAACAAAAATCTAGAGAAGACAGGATGCATGACAGAAGACAAGAAAGATGGCATGTGGCTCACGGCTATGTTTGTCTTGTAGGTCGATGGCGTCCGTGGCGAGAAGGGCCAGAAGGGAGAACCTGCTATCATTGAGCCTGTAAGTATCAAAGCGTAAGTTTGCGGGGCAAGTGAGCTATGGATCTATTTGCTATCAAGCTAACAATCTATCTTGCTAGCAAGCTATTGAGCTATCTACTTGATTATACAAGTGAGTTATATTGCTAGCGAGCTATCAATCTATTTATCTATGTTGCTAGCAAAGTATCGATCCATCTTGCTAACGAGCTGAAAATCTATCTTGCTAGCAAGCTATTGAGCTATCTATCTACCTAGCTAGCTAGCAAGCAAACTATCAATCTATTGATTATGCTTGTGAGTTTTCTTGCTAGCGAGCTAACAAAGTATCTGTGTTGCTAGCAAACTATTGCGCTATCTATCTTGCTAGCAAACTCGATGTATCGATCTATCAATCATACAAGTGAGCTATCAATCTATCTTGCTAGCGAGCTAACAATCTATCTATCTATCTATCTATCTATCTATCTATCTATCTATCTATCTATGTAAATGATGCAGAAATTCTGCCTTCATTTATGGATTGTTTGCCTGTGCCATCTGTACGCACTCACGCAGACACAAAACGTTAGCGGACGTAGCAGCAGGGAGACCCGTGGTCATCGGTACGACAATGTAAACATTTGGAGAAGAGCCATGCGGGGCTCGTCAGTCATGTGTAAACACGGAACGGGAGAGAGCGGCGGCCGATTCCCTCTGAGCGCTTTGCTCAGAACCGAAGCCGCTTCACTCCCAAAACAAATGTCAGCGAGTATACACTGCTGCGTGACGGAGCGTTTTCGTATTTACGCCGACTGTGTGTTTAGCTTCTTCGCCTGGCAGACAATGGACAGATGTCCTCGCTTTTGTCATCGCAAGGTGGACTTTCACCGCAATTTGTATTTTCAAGTCAGCGTATTCTCATCAAATTGACAAGTTTCTTTTCTTGACATTTTCCTTACCGATACAATTATTTCCAGTCAAGGTTTCTGCCGATAATCTTTTTCGGTAAAAGGAAAAATAGCCGTCAAAATTTAAAAAAACAAAAAAACTTTTGAAGACAAATTGACAAGACTTTTGTTTACGTTTTTTTCTTACCGATTATTAGTAGTCCCAGGTGTCTGATGACCCTCAAATTTTTGTCCATTCAACCACGTAAAAAAATAAAATAAAATAAATAAATAGTTGGCGCACCACTGGCACATCGTGGTCATTACAAGAATGCCTAAAACCTTTTCATCCATTTCCAGCCATGCACCCCTTTCATACATCGTCTTTCGAGCACTCACAAGTTACTAGCGCTAGCTTTTAATACAGCGCACCCCTTTCAAGATTAAGTTGGCACAACCTTGTGAAAATACTGTCAACAATCCATGGTGATCATTACAAGAATCTCCGCAAAACTTTTCAAACCTTTCAAGCCATGCACCCCTTTCGTACTTCCCCTTTAAAATGTGGTTCATGGAGCCGCTAAGTTGGAGTACTGTGTTTGAAAACAGCGCACCCCTTTCAAGATAATTTACGCAAGTTGGCACACCCCGGCTCCCAAAATCGTTAAAAACAATGTCTGTGTGTGTAATCATGATCTGACCACCATGTTATTACACTCTTAATCCCGCGCACCCTCCCTTGAGGGCGCACCGAGGACGAATCGCGTTTGAATCCACCAAACATGTTCCCAGCACAAACACGGCTTGAACAAGGTTCCCAGTGTGATGCGCTTGGATATTTTCCCCTAACCTTTTAAGCCGCGCACCCCTTTCAAGATAATTTACGGATGTTGGCGAGCCCCCGCTCCCCAAACTGCAAAAAACAATGTCTCTGTGCGTAATCATGATCCGACCACAATGTCATTACTTTCTTAATACCGCGCACCCTCCCTTGAGGGCGCACCGAGGAGGAATCCCGTTTGAATCCGAGCGACGTGTTCCCGACCACAAACGCGGCTTTGGAGTCAAGCTGACATGCTTGTCTTTGCATGAACGCACATGTTGTCCCTCAAATAAATCCTCTGCAGTGGTGCGCTCAATGGTGCGCCATGCCTTCCACTACTTCTTTTTTTTTCCTGCGCAAATTTATCATGGGTTGAAGCGACGGGATGACAGGCAGGAATGCGTGTTAAGGCTCGACCTTGTCATTTTTATACATTTTTCAAATCGCGCACCCCCCGGTCACGATTCCTGTGTTTTGCGCCTTGCAGGGAATGCTGATGGAGGGTCCGCCTGGGCCTGAGGGGCCAGCGGTAAGTCAAGCCGCCTCAACATTGTCCTCGGCATGTCTTGTTCCTCCCGATTGTTGGCGCTGCTTGCCTTTTTTCTCCCGGGCCCGGCCTGTTTATGTTAGCGCAGAAAACATGCCTTGATTCCCCCCCCCCGTTCAAAAAGGGAGCGGTCGCTTTCCCAGATGAGATACGGACTTGCCCAGATGCTGATTATTTCGTTTTTTTTTTCTCCCCCTTTCAAGAGGCAGTCCCAATTCAAGCCATAGACATATAAAGAGCACCCTCTGATGGAAATCTCATATTTGTTCCCCCTCAACATGTGTGACCACTTTTCAAACGAAGACAAAAAAAAACCACTTCATTAGATACACATGAGAGTTCAATGTCATCTTTTTCTCGATATATCAGGGTCTCCCCGGACCCCCAGGTGCCCCTGGCTCACCCGGCATTGCTGGAGATACCGGCGAGAGGGTAAGTAGAATTAAAAAAAAAAGGGTTTTACGCCATTTAGTTTTTTGGAGCAAAAAATTCTTCTTTATTTTATCTATCTATCTATCTATCTATCTATCTATCTATCTATCTATCTATCTATCTATCTATCTATCTATCTATCTATCTATCTATCTATCTATCTATCTCTATCAAGATCGAGTATTAACAGGCTGTTAGCTCTATCTATCTATCTATCTATCTATCTATCTATCTATCTATCTATCTATCTATCTATCTATCTATCTATCTATCCATCTATCTATATATCTCTATCAAGATCGAGTATTAACAGGCTATTCTATCTATCTATCTATCTATCTATCTATCTATCTATCTATCTATCTATCTATCTATCTATCTATCTATCTATCTATCAAGATCGAGTATTAACAGGCTGTTAGCTATCTATCTATCTATCTATCTATCTATCTATCTATCTATCTATCTATCTATCTATCTATCTATCGGCGTATCCATCCGTATCATCTACCTAGCTAGCTAGCTACTGTATCTATTTAGCTAGCTAGCGAGGTAGGTCGCTACGCTGCAAAAAATGGGTTTAAAAAAACATGAACTAAAGAAGCGGTGACAAGATGAATATTTTTCAACGTGGTCTGCCAATAGAGGGGGAAAATTAGATTTGGTTGGCTACCGTGGCAGAAAAAGAAAACTGATCTGCACTGATAAAACAGGGTTTTAAAATAACAAGAAAACAAAGTAATGACATTTGGAATATATGATTTGATTTCAGCGGAATTATTTGCCAAAAGAAGCAGAACATTTGATTTTGCAAGATTCCTTAAAACAACCAATGAACCTGGATCATTTGAATAGATTTCCATTTTTTTTTTGTATTTGCAGAGTTATATTCCACCAAGATGAGTTTACACTGACTGTTTCCTCACGTTTCAGGGTCTTCCCGGTCGTCCTGGTCTCCCTGGTGCCGACGGTCTTCCAGGACCACCTGGCACCGTCCTGATGCTGCCTGTAAGTAAAGCGCCCAACAATGGACACTCTAATTATTTCATTTTCAATTACCGTATTTTCCAGACAAGAAACCACAACTTCGTATAAATTGCACCGACAAAAATTGATCCTGCTACATATAAGCCGCACCGGACCATAAGCCGCACCAACAAAAATTGAACAGAAAATAGATTTTGCCACGTATAAGCCGCACCGAACTATAATCGGCAGGTTTTAAGTTCAGGTATTTATGCAGAAAGATGGAGAAATAAGATAACATAACATCAACTGATTCAAATACTGCACCAACACAACAGTAACACGCCCGATTGTTTACTATTGGAGTGTGTCGCCTGGCGGCGAGTAAAATAGCGGTTCAGACTCAACGTCTGTCTCCCTTTGTTTACCGAGAGATTGCTCTCTGGTGGCCGTTCAAAAAACTGCAGATAAATCACACTGAATCATAAGGTGCAGGATTCAACACGTGAGGAAAAAAGTAGCAATTTAAGCGTCCAGCTTCCATTTTTGCTTCTTAACGTCCATGATGACTTTCCCAAATGTGAATTTGCTATTTTTTTATTTTTTTTTGTCCATACACAAACGGTATCCGAGCAGGAAATCTGTCATTCCGCAAGAAAAACGATTCCCTGAAAAAAATCCAAGCACGTTGAGTTCATTTGCGATTTAGAGAATAAAACACATGGCAAGTGAGCCCGCTGATTTTCAGCTAATGGAAACCACGTGAAAGCGGCGCAATCGCTGCTGAGTCAACATTACATCGCCATATTGCGCATTAAAAAAAAAAAAAAACCTCTAAAATCAATTCCCTGAAATTGTACGTGTCATTTTGGATGACGGTGTTCCTGAGCACCGGCCAAAATTAATTAATAATAAAGTTATGGAATATTCCCTTAATTTGTGTGAAAATGATCTCATGGATAGCTTGGAAAGTTTCAAATTATGAATCATTGCGGTGGCATCGCGGCTAGTAAAATAAATGTCCATAAAACGTAAAATATAAAACATAAATCGGCATTTGACCCCAAAAACACCAATTGGTCATTTGATATTTATTATTTTATTTATTCCAGATTAGTGTTGTCAAAGTTAATGTATTAACTTTGTCATAAATGTCATATACTCTTAGTCAGATTTTTAAATCGATTAATCGACAACTAATCGGCAACTATTCGTTATTCCGATTTTTTTTTTAGTCTGAGTCTGAATCTGAGTCTGAATCAATAGACTAATCGATTGAATAATTGTACCAAAAATATTTAAATGAAAGCCCTAGTTGGGGAGTTGTATCTCTAAATGAGAAAAAAAATGAGAAAAAATATGATCTGGTCATACAATTTTATGCAAAGTCAAAATATTCTCATCCGATTATTTGGTGGGATGATTGGTCGAAAATAAGATTAATCGCGATAAATTATTTAAATATATGCGTTTTTTTATTGCCTGATAGCACTAATAAAAATACACCCAAAACACATCACAGGATAGCATTGAAAATCTTCCTGGAATATTCCTTTGTGGTGCAATACTGCCATGCGGCCACCAGATGGCAGGTGATGCATTTGTGAAAACGGCCTAAGGTGCCGCTGCAGGAGTGATGGACTTTTTTTTTTTTTTTTGCAATGGCGGGCGAGATTTAATTCCAATAAGAATTTAAAGAGGACGAAATGGGACGAGCCCTTGACCGCTAAAGGGGTTTTTTGCTCTCCCCCCGGGCAGTTCCGATTCAGCGCCGGAGGGGACTCGGGCCAGAAGGGCCCGGCCATGTCGGCCCAGGAGGCCCAGATGCAAGCCATCATGCAGCAGGCTCGGGTGAGCGCCGGCGCCGCCGCCCGCGCTCCGGACTCGCTCGCCGGGTCCGGGTTCTAACCGGGTTGCGCTTTTTCCCAGCTGGCCATGCGCGGATCCACCGGTCCCATGGGCTTGACCGGCAGGCCCGGCCCGCTGGTGCGTACCGGGAGGAGCTCGGCGGAGGTCACGTGACCGACGGGACGGGGGCAGCCTCGCTTATCGGGTTTTTGTTTCAGGGTCCGCCCGGTGTCGCCGGAGTCAAGGGAGAGTCCGGGGAGGCCGGTCCTCAGGTCAACATTTTTTTTTTTTTTTTTTTTACGTTACATGATTCGAAATTTGACGGTATATCTTTGCTGTATTGAATTCATAACGATATATTTCTATTATTATATAGATATTATATTTTATAATCATTTATTCTTATTTTATGTTATGTCTGAGTCAGTATATTTTTGTGACAATTTTTCATTTATCTCTACTCAAGATGCATATTTATTCTTACATTTTTAAATATTATTTATATATATATATATATATATATATATATATATATATATATATATATTTTTTTTTTTTTTTTAAATCACTGTAATACTAATGGAAATAGGGCTGTCCGTTGAGTGATTTATTTTTCTAAAATGCTAAAAACAAGCTATGCTATTTTTTGTTTCATAAATGTTATTTTACAATATTTTTGTGATTATTTAAAATTTTAGAATACAAAATGTAATTTCACAGAATTCAATCATTTTCTCGCATTATCTGAACAGAATTAATTTCTTATTTCATGTTGTGACCCACAACAGTACGTATTTAATGGAAACATTTTTTAAATTACATTTTTGTACATCTTTGCATATTTAAATCATACTACATATATTTATCTAATTATATGATAAAATACAACAGTATTTGCTTTTATTTCAATTCATATTTAATCAAACGCATATCTTATTTTATGGTACATTATGACAAATAATACAGTACATATTTTATTTTATTTATTTATTATTTACCTTTTGATTTGCCTTTGCACGTTGCATATTAAATTTTTTTTATCTTACATATTTTTGAAATACCTGGTGGTATTAGCATTTGTTTTATATATATATATATATATATATATATATATATATATATATATATATATATATATATATATATACACAGTATTTAGGTTCTTATTTCTTGAACGGTACGTTCTCACGTTTTATAGCGAGCGTTTAACTGAAGGTCAAATGTTCCGTCAGGGTCCACGGGGCCCGCTGGGATCGACCGGACCCCCCGGGAAACCCGGCAGAAGGGTACGTGAGCCCCCCGAGTCCAATGAAACCGTAAGGCTTCCGAGATCCTCCTGATGGTGAAAATGTCGCCCTTTGCAGGGTCGCGCCGGTGCGGACGGCGCCAGGGGAATGCCGGGTCAGTCTGGACCCAAGGTACGTGGGACCCGTTGGGACTTTTCTCGGGACGCCGCATCGTTACCGAAGACCGTTGCGAGATTTTTTCTGTTTGGGTAGGGCGATCGCGGCTTCGACGGCCTCGCCGGACTCCCCGGCGAAAAAGGACACAGAGTGAGTGATCGGTTTCCGCCCCGTTATGGTTCGCGCGCTTCCGGGACTAACGCGAGGGCTTCCAGGGCGAAGCCGGACCCCACGGGCCACCCGGTGCACCCGGCGAGGACGGCGAGAGGGTAAGCCCAGCGCCGCGTTCTTTGATTTGGTTTTTCACCCTACTTGTACACAAAGTGACCATTTATGTCTTTTTTTTTTTCCACCAGGGAGATGATGGCGAGATCGGACCTAGGGGACTTCCCGGGGAACCGGTGAGTGCTTCTTTTTTTTAGAATAAATAGATTTTCGGCAATTTTTTTGCGGTATTCTCATGACAAGCAATCATGAGGGTGTTTAAGGGAATTGGTGTAGCGATGAAATCGGGTTTTCATGCGTGCAATTTTTGCGGGATTTACGGTACTCTGTTTTAAGCCTAGCAACTTTTTGTGAGGGTATTTAAGGGAATTGGTGTAGCGATGAAGTAGGGTTTTCATGCGTGCAATTTTTGCGGGATTTACGGTACTCTGTTTTAAACCTCGCAATTTTTTGTGGATTTTACTAAGCGCGAGTTTTGCAGGTTTACGGAATTATCATAACATGAGCAATTTGGAAGGGTGAATTGGTGGATGGATGACTTAGGTTTGGCAGGTTTACATGTGTGCAATTTTTGTAGGATTTACAGTACTCTGTTTTAAACCTCGCAAATTTTTGTGGATTTTACTAAGCGCGAGTTTTGCAGGTTTACGGAATTATCATAACATGAGCAATTTGTAGGGGTGAATTGGTGGATGGATGAATTAGGTTTGGCAGGTTTACATGGGCGCAATTTTTGTGGGATTTACGGTGTTCTCATTTCAACCAGTAGATTTGTTAATAGGAATTTAGAATTTTATGGGATTTACATTTGTCTCATTTAAATCTGTACAATCATTGTGTTCTTTATTGTACCTCTTATATTAAGCCTTGCAACTTTGGTGGGATTTCTGTACTTCACTTCGAACTTGTACAACTTTGAGGGATTGTCGTCATATTTTAACTCGAGTTTAAAAAAAATCTGTGAGTTCCAATTGTCTGATTTTCAGCCTTCCAGCTTTTGCAGGATTTACGGCAGTCTCGTTGAAGGTGTTTTGCGGTCATTATTTGTTTTGTCCACTAGGGTGTGCTAAACTGGCCTGATGACAAGTGGAAAACTGAATTTAGAGTGGAGTCAATTTTTGGCTATAATTTCAAGCGGGACGCACCACGAAAAGAATGACATAAATCAATGTTTTCATATTTTGAATCTGCTTAATTTTTGTCCATTTTTTTGTGTGTTTTCTTTTCATTTTGGTTTACCTTGAAATCACAGTGAACTGGAGCAGGATTTTATGTTATGACACGTCTAAAATTACATCTAGAAAATGACGATTTACAGATTTTCTCATAACATGAGCAGTTTTGACGGGATTTAAAGGAATTGGTGGAGGGATTAATTCGGGTTGTCTTGTTGTCACATGTGCAATTTTTGTGGGATTTAAGATACTCTTATCTTAAGCCTTGCAGACTTTCGTGGGATCCAGTGTTCTCATTTCAACCAGTAGATTTTTTAATAATTGATATAATTTATTTAATAAATAAAAGACAAAATGCAGCTGTCACTTTTTTTTGGGGGGGGGGAGGGGGGGGGGGGGCAATTACTGTCTGTAATTGCCTTTCAAATTCATCTTGTGGGCCACCAATGGAGAAGGTCACTTGAGACAAAAGTGATGTCACTAAATTGAATTAAGTTGAAATAAATTAAATGAATTTGTGTGTGTGTGTGTGTGTGTGTGTGTGGGGAGGGGGGGGTTATGATTAATAATTGACTGTGGACGGGCGCCATGGCATTTCTGATGTCATTCTCCCTTTCTTCCAGGGACCCCGCGGTTTGCTGGGACCAAAAGGACCCCAGGGCCCCGCCGGACCTCCTGTGAGTCTCCCCCTGGCAACTTTCACAGCTAAAGCTACGGCTAACAATTTTGGATGCTTATGCTAATACCCGGTTTCACGTGGCGTCCCGCAGGGTGTCACCGGAGCGGACGGCCACCCTGGACCCAAAGGCAACATCGTAAGTGACCGGCGTATAGGCCATGTTTCATTTTGCAATTTCTGAGGGATTTCTGAAAACCTGCCTGACTTTTGCAGGATTTGCACTGGTCTTTTTGGGATATGTTGAGCTTATGCTGGGATTTACAGTCTTTTTTTCCACCTAAGTGACATTTATGAGATTTAGGATGGTCTCATTTTGACTTGCGCAACTTTGAAAGGATTTCTAAAAAATTAGCTTACACAGTTGTCCTAATTAAAGTCTTATTTGAAGCCGCGCAACTCGTGAGAGATTTATGCTCGTTTTATACTATCTAGCACAACATCTGAGGAATTCACATTTACCCAGTGTAACGTTTTGGGGAATTTACGGTCGTATTGACTTCAAACTTTGCAATTTTGGAGGGATTTAATATACAGTGGTACCTCGACTTATGCATGCCTCCTTATGAAAAATTCAGCTTATAAAAGACGGAAAAAAATGCCTCTAGCAACGAGAGAAAATTCGAGATACAAAAGCGACATTGTTGGCATATATTATGAGATAAGAGCCACCGACTTGACTGGAATGTAATACGTTATTATGTCTAACGTATTTGTTGCAGTTTGTGATGCATTTTTCGCTTAACTCGTTTCATCCACACTTCCCGCCAACAATTTACGCCGTAGAACCGACAAACATCAAGTGGACATTAGCTACGGCTAACATTGGACATATTCACATAAAAACACATATGTAACATACCACATTGGGCATCTGACATTCGCGTTGTTAGCGCGTCGTTAGTACTTTAGCAATGATGTCACACGGGAAGCACTTCGCATGACCCCAAACTAAACTTAAGCAAACTTACATGCTCAAAATAGTCCAAAAAAGAAATAATATGGCTCCTGTGGACTTATAAATGGATCACTGGAAATGTAAAATAAAAACGTACAAATTAATCGTCCTAAAAAGGTGTTTCTCCCTGCACTTATCATGAGGAGCATTTTTTTAAATTATTTTTTTAATGATATGTTTGGATTATTATGCACTAATATAATTCTAAAATGTATTATCTTTTTTTATGCATTTTTGTAATTTAACCATCTTCATTTGAAGGATTTGTGAGCATTTTGGGGGGCTTGGAAAATGTATTTTTTTAAATTTTTTACCCATGTTACTTGTGTTTATTTATTTATTTTTCTCCTGACCAAAAGGGACCTCAAGGAGAACCAGGACCTCCCGGTCAGCAGGGCAATCCAGGTGCTCAGGTGAGCAGAATTTGGAAAACTTAGTTGTCCTTCTTCCTGGAAAAAAAAAAAAAAGAAAATAAAGAGTTTCTCTTGCTTTTTTTTTTCCCTCTCTGCAGGGACTTGCCGGGCCCCAAGGTGCCATCGGGCCTCCCGGAGAGAAGGTGACGTCTCCGTTTTTGCGGATCTTAACTCTATTGAAGGCATAAATCTGCCGCCTCTGCAATCGGCGGACTTAATGGCATGCTAATGCAAATGCTAATGCTAAGTCATGAGCGCGGCGTGCCTCTGAGGCACCAGTGAAACATGGCCCCCATCCACTTTTTAATTACTCAACTATTCAATGATTTAGCTGCTTTCCTCCCACGCATTTCTAGTAGCGTATGACTATATATTTTCTTCTTCTTCTTTTTTTTTTTTTAAATAAACTTGCAGGGTCCCACCGGAAAGCCCGGCTTGCCAGGAATGCCAGGAGCTGACGGACCACCTGTGAGTACCCCCCCCCCCCCCCTTTTTTTTTAATCAAATGTCCTAACACATGTTTGTGATGCTAACGTCCATTTTGGAAATATTTTCATCTTTGTTTTTGGATTTTGTACATTGATGCCAATCAGTTACTCAAATACATTTGATTTTTATTTTATTTCGCCGCTTTTCCAGTCAAGAAATATATAAACAAGACACGACGAATGCAAATTCATAATTAGATCATAAAAGAATGACATTTACAAAATTGAACATACTTTTGGCGATTTTTTGCAATTTAAAAAATCAGTCAAAAATGAGATCTTAACGAGTTTTGCTGTATTTTTTCTCTCAACTATAAAACAGATTAAAAATGTATAAAGTGCTTTGTTGAGCACAGCAATATTTGAATTATTTTTGTACAATTTCTATGTGCCATCTAACTCATTGCCAATTTGTAGCTTTAAAAAGAAAATGAATCAATACTCAAAAGTGGTGTCCAACATACGGCTCGGGGGCCATTTGCGGCCCGCCAGCTCCATTTTGGGGCCCAGTGGCAAAACATGAAAAACACATTTTTCGTATGGCATGCAATGCAATTAAAAAATTAAAATTATTATTATATTATTATAATTATTATATTAAAATTATGATTTTTTAAATGGTAGACAGCGTTAGAAAAATATTAGTATTTTTTTTAAATAACTCAAGTACATTATATTGGCAACGCTTGTTATTTACTGCTTAATAAATTAAAAGCAAAAAATCGTGGGCCTCATACCTTTTTTCCCCCGCATGCGACCTTGTGGGGTAAACATTTAGACACGGCTCGGTCTCCCCTCTTTAGCCGCGAGAGTCCAAAAAGCTCTTTGCGCTTGTTTTATTTGCCCCTTTTTCATTCCTCCGCTTCCATTTGTCGGCGGGCGGCGGGCGGGCCGCACCTCATCTGGGATCCATTTCCTCGCCAAAGTGGCGACGCGGCAAAGCCATCAGCGCTCCATTTCCTTCCAATCTCTACACACTCTTTCGGCTGAAATCAACAACGCGTGTGTGTCAACTCCATATATATGTATATATGTGTGGATGAAGTCCGCTTGCAAGCGGGGGAACTTTTGCGTTTGTTGACGTCCTCTAGTATAATCAGAACTTCCTCTTTTATTATCATCTAATAACGCGTCTTAACGATGATCTTGGGCCGACATAATGAATTTTTTTTTTACGAGGGCCATTACGCGCAGATGAGGCGGTATTAATTGACTGTGAGCATTTTTAGGGTCACCCCGGAAAAGAAGGACCTCACGGAGAGAAGGGACACATGGTAAGACGCTCGCTACGGCGCCATTGTGCGTGGCAAGAGCGCTTTTGACCTTTTGCTGTCCTCTCCAGGGACCCGCCGGCCCCCAGGGGCCCATCGGTTATCCCGGTCCGCGAGGCGTGAAGGTGAGCAAGCTGGAGAAAGGACAAGGGACTATGCTTTACATTTTGAAGGAATTTATATAGGTTACATCTTATTCTGAATCTGAAAAAAAGAGTTTAATGTAAATCAAAGTGCCTGAAAAAAAAAATGTCAATCCATATTCGATCCAGGGACGTTTTTGACCAATTGAAACATTTGATGCTGGAGAGAAAATAATGAATAAATAAGAATAAATGTAAATTGATTTGGAAGATGAATCCCTTGTTTTTTTCAGTTAATGGGGACTGAGAACCCCCGCGAAAAACGAAAATAGCTTTTTAAAAGAACGGTTTTTTTTTCCAGGAAAAGAACGACATTTTTTTTTAGTTTTTTTTTCTGGAAAAAAATTTTTATTATAAAATTTGAATCAGAATCTTTGTTAAATTATGATTTTTTTTTCATTAACAACCCTTCTGTTCCCAGAAAAGAAATCTAATTTTACTAGACTGAAACCGTTTTTTTTTCTACAAAATTTGAGATTTCAATTGAAAAAAATTGGGATTAAAAAATTGTTGATTCCATGAAAATCAAGTCGTTTTTTTTAAAGAGTAAATTTGTGCACCATTACAAATATAAAACGTCAGACAAAAGCCACACTGAGTAAGAATACAAAAACAAGGTGACATTTTTTTAGATATTTTTTTTTACATTATGAAAATAAAGCAGCATTTTTTTTTTTTTCATCTGTAAACTTTTCAAGTGGCGAATCTTACTTACTTGTGTACGTTGTTGCTCTTCAGGGCGCAGATGGCGTCCGCGGCCTGAAAGGAACCAAAGGAGAGAAGGTAAGAGAAGGCCCAGCGTGCGGCTGGCGGATGAATATTCACGGCACGCGGCGCGCCGGCCGTCCCCGTTGTCGTTTGAAGAATTTCCATTTAAATGGAGCTCGGCTTTTGTTGCCAGGGAGAAGACGGCTTCCCGGGCTTCAAGGGAGACATGGGGATCAAGGGTGACAGGGTAAGGCTTGTTTGTTTCTTCCTTTGTTTCCGAGTCCATATTTTACAAGATGGCGCCAAAAGAGCGAAATTAGGCGTCGTTACGATCGGCGAAGTCCGCTTTCCGGTTGGAATCTGGAGAGTTGCAGCCTTTCAAGTTGACTCATACTTAAGAATCCTAGTTTTTAACCTGTAACCTTGGGTTTTGGCCCTGAACGAGACTCACGAGTCTTAGTTTTTAACGCGTTCGATCCCAAAGATATATTCTTACATTTTTGTTCTTTTTTGGAAGCCTTCTGCGGTATTTTGTCCCATCATTTATTCTTTGCGGCAAAGGAATTTCAAATCAAAGAGAAAACATTGAAAGAACGCTATAGGGAGCTGAAATTTCACCCAGAAGTGCAAAATACTGCAAAGCTGGTTAAAATACCTTCTATGGACAAGGATTAACCCTTGTGCAGTACTTTGGCCGATCATTTAATCTTTACATCAAAGGCATTTCAAATCAACACTATAGGGAGCTGAAATTTCACCCAGAAGGCGACAACCAGGAATGCAAAATACTGCAAAACTGGTCAAAATACCTTCTATGGACAAGGATTAACCCTTGTGCAGTATTTTGTCCCGTCATTTAATCTTTACACCAAAGGCATTTCAAATCAAAGAGAAAACATTGAAAGAACTCTCTAGGGAGCTGAAATTTCACCCAGAAGGCGACAACCAGGAATGCAATATACTGCAAAACTGGTCAAAATACCTTCTATGGACAAGGATTAACCCTTGTGCAGTATTTTCTCCCGTCATTTAATCTTTACACCAAAGGCATTTCAAATCAAAGAGAAAACATTGAAAGAACACTCTAGGGAGCTGAAATTTCACCCAGAAGGCGACAACCAGGAATGCAAAATACTGCAAAACTGGTCAAAATACCTTCTATGGACAAGGATTAACCCTTGTGCAGTATTTTGTCTCGTCATTTAATCTTTACACCAAAGGCATTTCAAATCAAAGCGAAAACATTGAAATTACATTCTAGGAAGCTGAAATTTCACCCACGTTACAACGTTGGGTCATGGTGAAAGCATGCAGCTTCTCACCTCAAGTCGTAACATAGAGTTATACCCTTGTACGCTGAATTTTAGCCTAAAGTAGCTTCCATAAGGCGCCGAATTGACACTTCACACGTCAAAGCATCCGCTCACCTCACCCTGACTACAAAGACATCAATGGCTCTTTAGACCCGTCAAATCCCTGGAGACCTTCCTCCAGTTCCACGAGAAAATCAATATGAAAGATTAAAGGCTAATCCAACATAAAAGATGTGTCATGCTTTCACATTTTGGACCATATCTTTTCTTAGCATCAGTGCTAACGTTTGTGGGGAATGCTAACGCTTGACTTGTCCCGTCCACTCAGGGTGAGATCGGACCGGCGGGATCCAGAGGTGAAGACGGTCCCGAGGGGCCCAAAGGTCGCTCTGGTCTCCCCGGGGATTCCGGTCCTCTCGGCCCATCTGGCGAGAAGGTAGGAAGCTGTGACAGTCGTGTTGCTAGCATGTGAAGCTAACGTAGCAGCCATCACTCATTTGGGTATATCATTTTCCAGGGTAAACTCGGAGTGCCTGGTTTGCCCGGATACCCGGGACGACAAGGACCAAAGGTAACAACTGAGGACACTTGTACATTTTAGCCAAAAATGTGTAGGTTTTCATTTTCACGACCTAAGTCTACTTTGCAGGCCGTAATGCTAATTCTGTATTCAAGTAAAACACCGCATAAATACATATACCAAATATTGTCTTTTTTTTTTTCCTCTCATAGGGGTCTCAAGGTTTCCAAGGCTTCCCTGGTGCAAACGGAGAGAAAGGAACTCGGGTATGTGAGACTCTGTATGTCAAAATAGTGCATGACATAGTATGAGAGCATAGCGCAACAAAGTTAGCATAGCATAACATACGATAACACACAGCAAAACAGACATACTGTAGTATAACATAACAGAGCATAGCATTGTGCGGCATAGCATAGCAACAACATAGCATGAGGTAATAAAAATAGTTCAGCCGATCATAATTTAGCATAACTTAGCCTAGCATAAAAAAAATGGTACTTTGCCTTTTGTCTATCCAAACAGGCTCATAAATAGTTCTGGAATTGGAATGAGAGGGAGAAAAAAGAATTTCACTTACCTCCTTTTTGTGTCCGCAGGGAACGGCTGGAAAACCGGGGCCACGTGGCCAGCGAGGACCGACGGTGGGTGTCTTAGTCAGCAGAGTCGTGACACGGGCAGATGGCCGTCCTGGCACCTCGCACAACTCGCACAAATTCTGAGGGTCTTGGCGTGATATGTAAGCGTTCCTGCTTTTCTGCAGGGCCCTCGTGGTGAGAGAGGACCCAGAGGACCCACGGGAAAAGCTGGACCAAAAGTGCGGCAAACTTTTACTTTACATGTCAAGTCTATGGACATTTTATTATACTTTTCATAATCCTTTTTATTCTACTCATAAATGGATTTTTTTTTTTTTTCTTTCCGGCAGGGCAACTCAGGGACCGACGGACCACCGGGACCTCCCGGCGAGAGGGTAGGTGACTTTCTGAGATCTCAAAGTCGTCATTCAGATCAAGTTATTAATACGTGCTGGTGATTGTGTGTCAGGGTCTGCCAGGACCTCAGGGACCAACCGGATTCCCAGGACCAAAGGGCCCACCCGTAAGTATTCAGCCCTTTCATTTTTTTACACAACTGTATTCCTACACATTTCTCGTTTGTGATCGTTAAATTGATCCAAAAGGTCAACCAATACTAGATTCAGCTGCCGTCACTGGTACCAGTACCTTGAAAGAGGGTCGCGTATTGGCCCGAGGCTGATACTTAGTATTGGTGCTTGCCGATCCACTATATGCTATAATTGGTTCAAACTTACTCATAGGGGGAAAAAAAAACAACTTTCTGTGGTGTAATATGTGATTTTGTGTGGTTCCTAAGGGGCCTGCCGGGAAAGACGGACTTCCTGGACACCCTGGACAGAGAGGGGAGACCGTGAGTGGTCGTCTAAAACTCAATCGTCTAAAACTCATTTTTCAAGTACTGAAAAGTCACGCATTTTTTTTCCTCCTGCAACACGCAGGGTTTCCAAGGAAAGACCGGCCCTCCTGGTCCTCCAGGTGTGGTCGGACCTCAGGTGAGCGCTTACTCCAACAAAATAGAACCACTAGGATCATAATGAATCCTACATGGTGGGATTTTAGAAACAATTTTCTAAAATGACAAAAGAGAATCTTAAAACTATTCCTTGGGATTTTGCAGGGACCAACAGGCGAGACAGGACCAATGGGCGATCGTGGCCACCCTGGACCCCCTGGTCCACCAGGAGAGCAAGGTCTTCCAGGAGCTGCCGGCAAGGAAGGTGCTAAGGTAAGTGGTCAATGGGCCAAAAATGACTCCCCATCATTGTTGATCAAAAATATATCTAGACTAAGAGGCAAATCCGCTTCCCTTGAGGGCCTCATGGCATTGTCTTCTCCCCCCGCAGGGCGACCCGGGACCCGCTGGCCCCGCCGGTAAGGACGGCCCACCCGGCCCCCGAGGCTTCACCGGGGAGCGCGGACTGCCTGGCCCTGTGGTCAGTATCATCTTTTTTCTGCGTTGTCATTGCGTAACGCTCGTGGGCTATCAAAAGCCAACGAGACCTTGCGTGGGCTTGAAAAGAACGAGGTGATCCTGATTTGTTTGTTCACAAGCCCGCACACAAAGTCCCGCAAGTTATATAATCCGATCCTACTTTGATATTGAGCCAGAAACAAACATTTTGAAGACAAAAGCTCAAGATCTGGGTTGTGTTGTGAGACCTCCGCTTGTGTTCGCAGGGGGCTCACGGTCTGAAAGGCAACGAGGGTCCTCACGGCCCACCTGGCCCAGCTGTAAGTACCTATGCACCCCGCTTTCATCCTTGAAGGAAGCTCAGCGTCGATCCTTTTTTTTTAATGTGATTCAAAGGCCTTCGTCTTCTTTAGAAAAAGCAAAACTAACTGATTGTGGACAATTTGTTCTACAGGGTTCTCCTGGCGAACGTGGTCCCGCTGGCCCCGCCGGACCCACAGGCCTGCCCGGACGTCCCGGTCCCCAAGGACCACCGGGTCCCGCAGGAGAGAAAGGCGGACCGGTAAGGAAGTCTCGAGTCCTGAAAATGAAAAGATAACCGAAGCAATGAGGAAGGGAGTGTTGTTACTAACCCCAAAATGTGGAAAATTATCGGATTGATACCACAAGGTTCAATTTTACAGAGAGTATAAAAGGGCTTTAGTACAATCTCCATGAGTTCAAACGATCATTGTGATTCATGAGTCCTAAAGCTGTGTCTGAAATTGTTCTTAGGGAGAGAAAGGTCCCCAAGGTCCAGCCGGAAGAGACGGCATTCAGGGACCGGTGGGTCTGCCAGGACCCGGGGGACCCCCCGGACCACCCGGAGAGGACGGGGACAAGGTGGGATACTTATGTCAGCTTTTTATTCCAGTTGCAATACTCTCTAAAGGTGTTTATTTCATCTGCAATTATGTCTGAAAAATGTCTGGGTCGACCACATTTTTTAATAGCTGAGTTGTTTGTTAGGGAGAGCTTGGAGAACCCGGCCAGAAAGGAAGCAAAGGTGACAAAGGCGAACATGTGAGTTCATCTGATCTTTAGCCTTACTCTTAACGGTAGATTATCATCAATTAACATGTCCTTTAAAATCAACAGGGTCCACCCGGCCCCACCGGACCCCAAGGACCCGTCGGAGCTCCTGGTCCTGCTGTGAGTGACATAATTTCCGCGCACCGGTCCGTGTAAAATTGGCAACTGACCTGTTTATCTGATTGGGCTGTGCAGGGAGCAGATGGCGAGCCCGGTCCCAGAGGTCAGCAGGGTTTGTTTGGCCAGAAGGGAGACGAAGGATCCAGAGGCTTCCCCGGTCCGCCCGGCCCAGTCGGGCTGCAGGTAAGACAAACGTTTGTGGTGGTGTGGAGAGATTTTTTTCCCGGTACCGCTGCGATTGACTGACGCACCTCTCCTTGTCCGCAGGGCTTGCCTGGTCCACCTGGCGAAAAAGGAGAAACGGGCGATGTTGGTCAGATGGTAAGTGAAACGCTCATTTATTACGCAAAAGATATACGTGTGAACATAAAATTACCCATATAATCATAATTAATACAGAAATCGATTCTCAGAAGGTTCTATTTTTGACAATCCTATTTAAGACCCTTTGTTACGCTGCTCTGTCAGAGTCAGTGCTGCCACACTTTTTTTGTGGCAGAAAGTGGTACTACAAAATGACCACAACTCTAAATTTAAAGTATACTTAATACTGTGAAAATGTAAAGAAAAACAGACATCTTATGAAACAGCCATAAAGCAGGTGGGTTCAGAATAAACTTTGATTGAGCAGGGGTTCATGTAATTCAAATAGATTTCGAGATTTTCACATTGTTTCAACATTTTTTGTCAGGGTCCACCAGGCCCACCTGGACCGAGAGGCCCGTCCGGACCCCCGGGTGCCGACGGTCCTCAGGGACCACCCGGCGGTATTGGCAACCCCGGCGCTGTTGGCGAGAAAGTAGGTCCTTCCTCTTACGCTGCCGCTCCGCCTCCCTCCCACACTTTCGTTCCTTCGGCGTGTTTGCACTTTTCGGTACATCTCGGATAGCTGTTTCCTCTCCTGGGAACCCGACAAGTCGGTGCCTGGTCACGACTGGCTGTCCCACAGATCCGCTCCATTTGCGGAGACGGATTGCGGCAAATGACACTTCCGCTCGGGCGTCCTTCTTTCTTTCCCCAGACGGTCGGGTGACGATTGTAAACAAGCCAACGCCACCCCGCTCCAGTTTACTTGATTTAAGAGGAGATTTGGCTGTGCGCAAACAGTTTGCGCGGCCGTTCTGTCGGTACCACAAACAAGTCGCATCTGTCGGGTGACAAACGCGTTCATTAACGCCATAAGCCAGCTGACGGGAACCCTCCGCAAAGGCGTAGATGAGTGTCGCAGTAAAAATTCTGTTCAAATAACGGCAGAAGAAACAGAAGAGTTGTAAAAGTTCCTAATGAAGATACTCGCCGTTCTCGTGGTCAAGAAAACACCGACATACAACCTGATTTTTCAGAGAAGGGCTATTTGAAAGGGGCTTGTTACGACCTTAAATTACGGGCTGTAAACCGCACCGGTATATAATCCACAGAAGTAAAAATCGAGAAAAAACAAAACACTGGATTATTGGGCGCAGGTCGTAACGTCAAATATTTACACACAAAGATGCTGTATGGAAGTTTTCCAACATCTTCACCTGACCTAGCATATTTTCAACATAGCAATATTAAAAGCAGTTTTTACTTAAAATTTATCGTCTCCCTTTGTTGACTTGAATCATTTACTGAACACACGCATTGCACATAATTCATATATACAATCATGTATGTTTATCTATACATAGATTTTCATATATCTATCAAAGAGACAAACCTTTAGTCAAGATCTTTTTCGAATTATACATATTTCTTATGTTTTAATACTATATTTTTAAAACCTTTTTTAACAGCCATTGATTCACATCTTTTCAGTTCTATTTCAGTTATTCCATAAAATGACACCTTTAAAATACACACATTTTCTTTACCAGTGGCCTGCCCCCTGGTGGCTAGTAAAAAAAAATGCAGATACACCACACTGGGGCTCAAACCGTGAGAAAAAAGTTGCGCGTTTTAGCCCGAAAAATTACAGCGTTTTAAAAGGTGAATGACCAATTTAGGGAACTGGCTTCATCCCGCGATTCCGTGTCATCAGATTTTACAGTGCGATACAGTAAAGAAGTCAACCTTTGAAGAAGTATGAAAGGGGCTTGTCAAAAAAAATGTCCGGATTGACTTTGTACCATTGATACACAGCAAGAATCTTGAGAAATGCCTTTCACGGGCCTCTGATGGCTCAATCTTCTCCCTTGCGAGATGACGACGCCGCGCTATCGCATCTCTCTTCGGGCTAATGACACTTCCGCCGAAATGGCACTTTTACGAGGCGGAACATCAGCATAATAACGTGGCTGAGTAGCTGTCAATCACGCGGGCAACCGAGCTCTTGTCAGCAGAGGAGAAGCAGTCAGGCCCAGAGGGGATGTAAAGTCACAAGATAGGGTCTTCGTTCATAAAAATGGAGATAGGTTTTATTGTGAGGAGAACTAGCGGCTTGTACCACAAGTGTTGGCATTATTAAATCTCTCCAGAAAAGCTGCTATCGTCGACAACTCTCCTAAAACGATCCTCTTACTCTCTCTCCAGGGAGATGCCGGTGAGACCGGAGAGCCGGGTCTTCAGGGAGACGGCGGTCCGCCGGTGAGTGACTTTGTCATTGAACTCCAGCGGGAACATACAATTTATTCACAGTCCATGAAAACCACATGACAGGTTCCGTTTCATTTCCTTTAAGGCACTTTGTTGCACTAAATATTCATGCGTGCTTGCGTTATTCCAGGGACCGAGAGGAGAGCGAGGAGAGAAGGGAGAGGCCGGCCCGGCTGGTGCTGCTGGACCACCTGGACCCAAGGGTCCCCCTGGAGATGATGGTCCCAAGGGCAGTCCGGTAAGTTCCGATCTGGAGTCATCTCGTCGCTGTTTGTAAAGAAATTCGCTTTGACTGTTTCGACTTCAACTTTCAGGGTCCAAGCGGATTCCCTGGTGATCCAGGTCCCCCCGGAGAGCCCGGCCCAGCTGTACGTATATATCTAATCTGTGAGAGCAAATGTTGTACACGTTGTGGTCTAGTGAAATGAAGTCTGGATTCTGCTTGTGTTGTGCAGGGCTTAGATGGTCCACCTGGCGACAAGGGAGATGATGGCGAGGCCGGTCAGGCCGTAAGTGTCGCTTGATTGTTCGTTAATTTTACTTTACGTGTGTTCATTTTATGAAATTTCAAACTAGGGTTCCCCTGGACCCACTGGAGAGTCTGGACCCTCGGGCCCACCAGGAAAGAGAGTGAGTACACTCTTCTCAGGCCACTACTATCGTATACCAAGAAAATAATCATAAAATGTTTTCTCAAACAGGGACCACCCGGAGTGACAGGACCCGAGGGGAGACAAGGCGAAAAAGGAGCCAAGGTAAGACATCAAATCAAATAGTAGAATTGCATTGCAAAAATCTAAAGTCTATGGACATTTTAAACGTCAAATTAGTCAGGGGGTCTGCACTCGCAAGAAATCTGAAATACTTGTGTCGACATTACTGTTCATCTGCCCAAGGTGAAGCTAAAACCATTTTGTGTCCAATTGTGCAGGGAGAACCCGGCTTGGAAGGTCCTCAAGGAAAGACCGGTCCTGTTGGACCTCAAGGATCACCTGGCAAACCCGGTTCCGAAGGTCTGAGAGGAATCCCTGGCCCTGTTGTAAGTTTAAACACTTAAAAAAAAAAAATATCCAATTTTTCTTGCGAGCCCAACGTCACTGCTTGTTATTTGCGCCCAGGGGGAACAAGGTCTTCCTGGTTCTCCCGGTCCAGACGGACCTCCGGGTCCAATGGTAAGTTTAACCTTCGCGCAAGTGTGTTGGCGGGTTTGCGACCCGGATACTAATCGGTGTTTTCCAACGTATAACAATCGCAGGGTCCTCCTGGATTGCCTGGTTTGAAGGGAGACTCTGGTATCAAAGGAGAGAAGGTAAGGCCATAAACTGAAACAACAAAGACTAATGGACTCATTTCCTGGCCGATTGATCAGCTGTGTTGTTTGCCCGCAGCTATCAAACCATTAGAGCCCTAGCTGACAGTTAGATGTATGATGGTGCTAATGTCTCTGCTGGTGTGTTATTGACTAGCTGTATGCTCTCTCCTCAGGGCCACCCGGGTCTCATCGGTCTTATTGGACCACCGGGCGAGCAGGGAGAAAAGGGCGACAGAGGTCTTCCCGGTCCGGCGGGAACTTCAGGTCCCAAAGGAGACAACGTGAGTGACAAAAGGTCGCAGGGAAAATCTCAAGGAAGGTCGTACAGAAAAGGGTTCAGTGTTTGCTAGCCATTAGCAAACGAGAGTAAAAAAAGAAAGAAAAAAAGAAAACGCTCTGTACCTTTACACATCTAGTGTAAATCCAGCCATCTATTCTATCCACAGAAACTGGAAATTGCAAGCTCTTAGCCTGTGACATTACTCTCAACACAATCTAGAAATCCTGCCATTAAGTAACAAACAACTAGTCATTCTACTTTCCTTTTTTCTTTAGGGTATCGCTGGTCCATCTGGTCCTCTTGGTCCGAACGGTCCACCCGGATTACCCGTAAGACTCCAACGTTCATATGTCGCTTAGTCTCGTTTGATGAAATCATGCTGACGTTATCAATTATGTGTCCTCAGGGTCCTCCTGGTCCCAAAGGTGCTAAAGGCTCATCTGTAAGTTGTCGGATGAATATAAGAGCGGTCATACTGATTTGATATTCCCTATATTTGAGTGTTTTGTTTTTTTTTCTTTTCAGGGTCAAACTGGACCTAAGGGAGAGACTGGTTCACCAGGAATTCCAGGCCCTCCGGTAAGGCAAAACATTTTGACCGGCTAGCAGTTAATGATTCTGATGCGCTAACAAAGAGTTCTCAAACATTTTACCGGATTAAAAAATGGTTCAAGTACCAGTTTGAACATTTAATAAGGTGAAACCTTCCTCTCTCCGTAACAGGGCCCACCAGGTGACGTCATCCACCCACTGCCGCTCCAGGCCCCCACCAAGGGCCGCTCGCGCAGAAACATCGACGCTAGCCAGATGATGGACGACGAGCCCGCGGACGCCAACTACAAGGACTATGACGACGGCATGGAGGAGATCTTCGGCTCCCTCAACTCGCTCAAACTGGAGATCGAGCAGATGAAGCACCCATTGGGCACGCAGGCAAACCCGGCCCGCACCTGCAAAGATCTGCAGCTGTGCCACCCGGACTTCCCAGACGGTTGGTAGCCGCTGCGCCGTAAAAAGCCGACAACAATCCAAAATCGAACATCTTCCTGAAATCCACGCCCCTTAAGGCACACGTACAACACTAAAGCTACTATCAGGACTACGCTTGTGCCAACATACGGCAATCCCAGACAAAATACATAAACCTAATGCGGTTTTTCGTATGTTGCGGGGATTTCAGTGAAAGACAAGTCGATACGTTCGGACAGAATATTTTCAATCTGTTAACTTCCTCGAGGGTGAACTGAAAGTCCCGCGACTCTCCACAGGCGAGTACTGGATCGATCCCAACCAGGGCTGCTCCCGGGACTCTTTCAAGGTTTACTGTAACTTCACAGCCGGCGGCGAGAGCTGCATCTTCCCCGACAAAAAGTCTGAAGGGGTGAGTAGGGGCGCTGCTATTTTTAGCTTTTGGCTTCAACGGAGCGAGTACCATCACTCCCGTGCTAGCGACCGTACGGCTTCATACATAATCAGTGCTTCGCGGTAAATTGTGTTCATTTTACTCTTGTACCCATGTTACCGGCCTCTGTTAGAGTACAGGGAGGATCTGTGTAGGGGGGGGTATTACCATATTACCATTCTAAGTCCCCCCTCGCTTGCACATTCTTACCTTTATTCATGTCTGAACAACGGGCATTGAGACCGAGACAATTTAACCAGTTTTTGCTTCAGTACATAAAGCGAGCTGTCTGTCGGGTGGGAGTGCTGCGTGTCGGCCATTTTAATGAGGCCTCTAGCCAAGGCACCCAGCCCCCAAGCCCACGGAGAGGCGGAATCAGTTTGCTTAAGATGAGAATAATGAAGCTAAGGCGAAGAAGAAGAAAATAAATCCCGCCTTGTTAAGGCTTTGCGTTAGCCGAACGCTTCCTATCCAGTCGGGGGTTGGGGTGCAGTTGCCTTGCGACTGCACTTGAGATTACTTGTATCTGTACTGTTTACTTTTTTGGACGACATTTTGATTCTCTTTACATTTAAAAAACATTCATTTGTCAAAATGGGATAATTACAGCAGGACCAGAGGGCCGTAAAGTCAAACGAGTTTGGGATTTTGATCGATTGAGATCTTTGGGTTGAATGAGGCTTCGTGGAGTCAATGGATTGGTAGAGGTACAATCCAGTATTTTACAATTGTAGGGAATGTACGGAATTGTTCGATATGCTACGGTTCAACAACTGCTCCTCGTTAGGCTAGGTAAAATTTTCAGTCGGAGAAGCTAATTTAGTTTTTTTCAGTGAATTTTCTACAGTTGCAAGACCACCTAATGTATTTCTTGAAGTGTTCCTCTTAAGGCCGCTCCTTTTATCCACTCTGTTCCCTTTCAGATCTGAATCGATAGTCCCCTTCCATCTGTTACTTGGTCGTCATTATTTTCTTTTTCTTTCTTCCATTTTACATGACGTGTCTTCTGAGATGTTGTCTTCTAGTTATCCTCGCGACATGTTCGAACCATCTCAGTTGTGTACTTTCTTTGAAACCGGCCAAGCCACGATACAGTCATTTTTTATTCCGTCTTTTCTTGCCACACTGGACCTTCATGGCAACGTTCTCATTTCCATTTCTTTCTTTCTATTTTCTACAGCTTGCAATCTTTTTATCATTCCTGGTCTAACCACGTCTTTGTGGCCGCCCGCATTATGTATAACGAACTTCCCGACGTATCACTCAATTAGCGCGTTAATCCCATGATGACATTTTTAATCCAGAGCCGGAGACAGCTTCCTCCATGTCAAAGAGCTGAGGTCTGCCGCTCTTTAAATAGCATCGCAGCAAAGCCCCCGGCGGGCGGACTCTCGTTGTTTTCATTCGTCTCTGCGTACGCCGCAATTTTTACAGCGGCAATTAGCTGCCAGCTGCAATTTGTTTGAGGCGAAACGGCACCTCCGCGCAACGGTCCATTCCAGCAGGTGTGGACGGCTACCCCGACTCCTCGCAGCCCCCAAAGGACGAGGGAGAAAGGGCTGAAGTAAACATCCCTCCCCCGAGGACAACACTAACAATTTTTTCCTTCCTGTTGATCCGTGCCCCCCAGGCTAGACTCACCTCCTGGTTAAAGGAGAACCCCGGCTCCTGGTTCAGTGAATTCAAACGCGGTAAACTGGTAAGCTGGCTTTTCCCAGACTCCTTTTCCCTGAATGCCTGTTATATGGTTTTTACAGAGCAAAATGGCAAAATGGCCCAAAGACTCACCAGGCACTTGGTATAGTCACTACAAGAGAGGTTCCCTGGTAAGTGGCCCCTTGCCTGCGGCCCAGGCTGGGATTTTGTGGGCCCCCAGACTCAGCATGGTTCTGGTACCGCACCTGACGTACAGTACAATACTCGGAAAAAAATAAGGGATATTTGGCTTCTGGGCGACATTTCAGGATGAACTGAAATTTGACCCGAAAGCCCAATGTCCCTAAATTTTAGGAGTAGTGTATGTACGGTATACGCGGCGCACGTGGCTTGACTTGATGTTATGATGGTCTTGGCGGTGCATGACTCGGCATGAGAACGCATGCTCCTTCAGTCCGAAAGCACAACTGAGACGGACGGACCCAAGGGCCCCGTTCTGCCGCCGCCCTGTCCCAAGTCCCAAGAGAGTGGCTGTATGTCCCGATGCCGTAATGACAATGGCTTTCCACTGCAATTCGAAGTCTAAAAAAAGAAATACGATTCTGAAAGGTTTCACTTGAAGGCTGCGTTTGCACATTTGCCACTTAAATCCGTTTTGGGGGAATTCAATTGTTATGGTCCAGGAGTTGGGATAAATTAGGATTAGTTTTTGGGTCTACAATATATGGTTATGTTTGTGGGGTCTAGCTCACTGATTCTAAACTACTTGGGTGTGGAACATTACTGCTTATGCAAAACTTCCTTGGCAGATAGCCAGGGCTTTGGCACAGTTTAACGGCGAGGTAGAAGAACAAAACAAAAACTAAAGCAAGCCACCGGATACGGTTCCTAACATATAAACAATGCCAGAGACTAGAAGATGTACCCGGTGCATCCGAAAAAGACCTGAACCGGTATAGACGGTTTTACAGAATGCCAGCTACCACCTTCAGGAAATACCTTGCCTCCCAGTTGCTACCCCTACTCTTAGCAATGAAACTATCAATGCTAAATGTAAACTGTGGGAAGGTGGGTTTGTGTAACCACCCCAAACTGAACCTCCCGCCTTTCCTTTGCCGCCCTTACGCAACACTCGAGCCATCGGGTGTAGCGTATTTGGCTCGTTTGATGCCGAACACAACCTTCATTTCTGAAACCTTCTTCAAAATGGAATTCGACTTCCACTGTAGAAGTTGCCAGTCAAACGGGTCAGGACACTTAGTCAGCAGCCACCCGGGTGCTTCTGGGAAAAAGTCCTTTGAGGGTGTTATGATGATGATTATCAAGAAGAGGTAACATTCTTGCTTCTACATTCTGGGCAACGGGAAGACGCATGACGACTAGAACTCTTCGAGCCACGGTTGGCCACAGAACAAAAAAATTACCTGCAACTTTCACATTCCCCCACCGATTCAAATCATCGGCGTGTCTATTCGGACTTGGATGTACCGTAGAACTGGTCATCAAGTCTCGTGTTGGTGTGGCTACCGTGGCTCAGGAGATGCATGCGAATGAAGGAACGGAGTGAATGAACGTGCATGGAGAAGACATGGAGACAAAAGGACACTTTTCGCCGATGGCTGCCATTCCGCATGCGCCCCAGTAAGTTTGTCGGGAAAGAACAAGTCACAATGTGGACCTTAATGGAGTTCTCATGGTTGGTATACAAATCGGGATCCGGGGCTCATGCTGTCTCTTCATGCTAACGGGATCCGGCTATAAAGCTAATGATAATCACCTCATTTAGAGACCATTAGCATATGGTTAGCATAAAGGAAGATAAGGTTTTGATTTGATAAGTTTCATCATCGTTAGCGCATTTCCAACAACGCATTTACAAAGTCGCAGTCATAACTAATCATTAAAAGATGCAATTAGCGTATCGCGCGGGTTTATTAAAAAAACATGCTGAAAGCTTGGTAGTGCAACATTGGAAAAATTCACTAACGTTTTGGCAAAGAAGCCGATGAACACTGAAGAGCCCTCATTAAGGTTCCGAGGCTTCTAGTTCAAACGTCTTGGAATTTTCCTACTTGGATTTGCACCGGAACGTAAAGATTCAAAGTTCAAGAGGTACATTTGTAGTTTTGTAACGCAAAAGCTATCAATTTGATCGTCACTAATTATCGTAACGCAATCATAATAGAAGATCAAAAATACGTTGAAAATTTTGTGTTTTTGTTGTGATCAATCAAAAAAATTTCCCGGAAATTCCCATGTTTAATGTAATGTGAAATATAGACATGAAAGTTAGCTTAAAATGTTACCATCGTGATTATATTAACAGAAAAACTTTGTGATAAAAAGGTGGGAAAAATGTACACTTTCATCCAGCAATCAGTTTTTTGGTTGAGATCTGTATCGGAAAAGCTAAAAACAAAATAAGATATATTAACTCATGTAGAAGAAAAATTCATCATAAAACTGTTGTAGATGTAGCCTGAAAATAACCGAATTTACCTCTGAATTATTACTTTGTTTTGGATCGGAAAATCCAGAAGCAATTAGCATTAAAAAAAATAATCGTAGTTGTTGCCAGTGGCTAACCAACGCAGATCAAAACTAGCTGAAAATGTCATGATAGAACGCCAAGGAGGTAAATATGATAAATCATAAAATTAGGTAAAAAATCCACTAACGGTTTCGATTGATAGCTGAAAACGTGGCAAAGCATCAAAGGTCACGATCACAGTTCATATCCTCGGATTAAATGTTAATTTACTCACCGACTTCGCCGCTATCACCACGCTAGTTTTTTCGCTGGCGTCGTTTCGGCGTTTCCCGATCGTGCTGAAATCAACTCCTTGTCGTTGCAGCTGTCCTACGTGGACGCGGAGGGCAACCCCGTCGGCGTGGTGCAGATGACCTTCATGCGCCTCCTGAGCGCCGCCGCCCGCCAGAACCTGACGTACAGCTGCCACCAATCGGTGGCCTGGCACGACCAGGAAGGCGACAACTACGACAAGGCCATCCGCTTCCTGGGCTCCAACGACGAGGAGATGTCTTACGACAACAACCCCTACATCCGCGCCGTCATCGACGGATGCGCGGTGAGGAAGCCGCTTTTGTCCTGGAATTATATAACACGGTCATTTCTGTACCGTAAGGTGCACCGCTTTATTAGTCATGAACACGTACGTCGTACCGTATACACGCGTCGTATTAAAAGGCGCGTGCTCAAACATATAGTCGGGAAGGGTTAGGGTTAGGTTAGGGTTAGTGGACGTACATAAAGTTCTCTGAATGGTTCCGTTTCCGGTGTGCGTACTCAACGTATTGCGTAATGTTCTCTGATTGGTTGTACGCACTGTGAGTTTTGCGTCCCTTGGGAAATGTTTTGAGGTTCAGTCGCACATTAACAGTTTGAACAGATTTTGGGATTCGCAACGGGTTTTACGGCACTTAAAAATTTGGAGGAAATGAAAGGCTTTTATTTGCGCTGTTTGGTACGGAAACTGTGGGAAATTGCAAATGTCGCTGATTCGTCATACGTCTTCGTCAGTCCGTTTCTTTCGAGCCGAACCGAACTATAAAGGTCGATCTGTGGATCCGTTGTTTTATTTTACCGATACGAGCGGCGGGCGTCCGTCCATCTGCGACAGACCGAAGAAATGGCCGCCTCAATCCCGACCGAAACGACAAATACGACGGATGAAGGGCCAATTTCCCTCACCGGTTTCTCGTTATTTGTCGTCGGCAAAACTGAAAGCTCACTTCAGTTATATTAGAATCGCAAGTACCTATTCTAAGTATCGGGATACCAGGTTGATATCTGGGCTTATTTCAGAGAATGAGAATGGCTGGCGATTGGCCGCTCCCTGGAGCAGTTTTTTTACCACAAAAAACCCCACAAAAACGGAGTATTACAACGCCGCGGTTTGTTTTGCGTCGTTCCCAAAATGGAGCTTCCTGGAGCTATGGAGCTGAAAAATAAATTAAATAGATCGAATTTATAAAAAGAAGAAACAAGATTTCGACCTTGAGTTTTCTGCCTGGTTTCTCTATGTACCGTAAATTTCACCCATTCCGTTTGCCCGTACTTATATTATTATATTATTATCCCGTACCTATACTATATTATATCCTTATTCCGTACCTATACTATACAATATCATTATTCAGGACCTATATTATATTATATCATATTATATTATATTATATTATATTATATTATATTATATTATATTATATTATATCACTATTCCATACCTATACTATACTATATCATTATTCAGGACCTATATTATATTATTATATTATATCACTATTCCATACCTATACTATACTATATCATTATTCAGGACCTATATTATATTATATCATTATTCCGTACCTATACTATACTATATCATTATTCAGGACTTATATGATATATGATATATGATACGATACGATACGATACGATACGATACGATATTATATGATATTATATGATATGATATTATATGGTAAAAAGGAAAAGAAAACTCGGGTGTCTCCTTTAATCCTAATTGGCGACTATTTTTGTTTGTTTTGGCGGGGCGCAGCTGAAAAAGGGCTACGACAGGACGGTCCTGGAGATCAACACTCCCAAGGTGGAGCAGGTGCCATTTGTGGACATCATGTTCAACGACTTCGGCGGCCCCACGCAGAAGTTCGGCTTCGAAGTGGGCCCCGTCTGCTTCGTCGGCTAAAGACTGAGCGACCCATGGAGGCGAATCCAAAGAGAAAACAGCAACACCGATTTTTCTTTCTAGGACAATTCTATTTGTAAAAAAAATGTCTTTTTTTTTTTGTTTTTTTTCCGTAAAGCAAAATTCTGTAGGATGAGAGGAAATAACCTTGAAACCTCAGCGTGCCTTCTCCTCCATCCATCGCACGCAAGTTTTGAAACTGTCCCGCCACGGACTCCGTTTTGGCCCCTCCTACTTCCTGTCGCGCTCGTTCTTCGCTTTATCGTTGGGAGCTTTGTTTGTGCATAATTGTCCTTCCCCCTTTCCCGCACTTCTTGTTTTTTTTTTTTTATAAATATATATAAATATATAAATAATTTTTATGTTTGTAAGTACATTCTGTATATTGATCCTGGTGTTTGTTTGATTGCTCTACTGGCTTCTACGGGCGGATACGGCGATGACATCATCATCATCATCCAGAACGACGACGAGGAAATCCGTCGCCTTAGAAAAACGCGGGACTAAAAAAAAAAAAAAAGAAAAGAAAAAAATTGGGATTCTGCTTTTTATGAATGGAAGTAAGAGGAAAGAACAATAGAAATTGGACAGATTCGCCAGAACCGAATAAAAATCGGAAGGCCTGGCCGGAAAATGGCAAGAACTTGGGTGCTATTGTTCTCTTCTGTGGTGCTACACTTTTCGATGTTTTTCCTCGTGGATCTTTCTGCTGCGTATTGTACGTTTTTTTTTTTTTTTATTTCCTCTCAACGCGGCCATCTGCTTGAATTTCGGGAATGAATCGAGAATGACGGGGGAAAAAAAAAAATCCAAAGAGCCTTTTTTGTTTGTTTTTGCTGTTTGTGACGAAAAACGCCGCCAAAAAAAAAATTTGAGCTTTAAAGTCGCGATTTCGAACGGGAAAGGTGCTTTTTCTTCTTCCGAAACAGGTTTTTATTTGAATGATAATAACCGTTGGATCTATGCACTCTTTTACGCTTATGACCACTAGTATCTTACCACAGAATTTTCTACCGTCTTTCACACGTTTTTTTTTTGTTTCCGTTCCATGTTTTCTAAATTTTAAAAAATAAAAATGAATAAACAAATATGTGACTTGAACAATTTCTCCAAATGCATTTGCTGTTTGTTTGCCAGAAGCAGCCGTTTTTTTTGTCTGTTTGTCAAAACTGTGTACAGTACAGACAAAAAAAAAACAAGATACATTTTTTTCGTTTTTTTTTTCCAAAAATGTCAATAAATCAAAGTTTACTGTGGCCATCCACTCCTTTGTATGTCTTTTGAAGCATTAAAACTCATCTGTATGCATGAAATGGTTAAGTTTGCTCTCTTGTTGTCGTCACCGTTATTTATTGTACTATTTAATAAAAAGAAATAAAAAGATATACATCACAAATGTAAGTGTATAAAAAAAGAGCATTGCAGTATCCAGAGTTGATATCTTTTGTCTTTGTCAACAGCGGCTAGCGGTTGCTAAGGTAAGTTGGAACGTTTTGCTTTGCGCTGCCTGAAAAATTAGCACTACCTGCTGGTGTGGAGAGGTATTACAACTGTCGTAATTTTTTTTTTTTTTTTTTTATGCAATGGTCACAGATTTTTATTCAGTTTTTTTTCCCCCCCAGAAAAAAGGCAAAGTAATTTCCAGGTGAGATTGATCCGTGCCCCGACTGGTCCCGGCAACACCCGTGTGGCGGGAGCGCGACGGCTTGGGCGCGTGGACCGGAAACGTCGGCGGTTCAATCCGGAAGCCCCTCGGAGCGGAAAAAGCCGTTATTAAATTCCGGGGGACGCCCATTGGCGCTTATCTGATTGGCATGCAAGTAGGTCAGCGGCGGCGGGACCCGACTTGTGATAACCGCGTATCCTCCGGCTCAAAGCAATTACCCGCCGACACGATGGGGAACACCGGCCGAGCCCAATCTCCCTCCTCTTGACCCTTCTAAACGGAAAGCGCAACGAGGCGCTCTCATTAGAATTTTAACGATGGCTTTTCCCATCCGCGTCCGGTCCATATTTTAAGAAAACATTCTCACAAAACAATAATGATACGAATGTATATGGAGCGTATTTTCCGCACTACAAGGCGCATCGGATTAGCTGCAAGGAATGGCCTATTTTTCAACTGTTTTCATAAATAGGGGGCACCGCATTAGAAGGCGCATAGAATAGAAGCCACAGTAGTGGCTGATGTTGCGTTAGGCGTCCACTAGATGGAGCTGCGCTAAAGGGAATGTCAGCAAAGCAAGGTAAGTCAGTCAAATTTTATCGACGATCAGAAGCTAGGAATAAAGATTATTTGTGGAAAGTACAATCTTGATTACATCAAAAGAGTGTTTGGCTCACAGGTGTCCAACTCTGGTCCTGGAGGGCCGGTATCCTGCATGTTTTTCAACCTCCTCTTTCAAACAGACCTGATTCAAATGATTAAGAATATTTTCAGGCTTCTGCAGAGCTTGCTAAAAAGCAAATCATTTGAATCAGGTGAAAACTGGAAAACGTGCAGGATTTGGATTCCCAAACCTAAGGGACTCTAGATCCTTAAAAGTCTTGATCTGGACTCGGCTGTGACCTGTAAGTCTTGGCCTTGATCTTTAAAGGTCTTGGTCTTGTCTTGGTCTCTACCTCTAAAAGTCTTGGTTTAGACTCGATCTTAACTTAAAAACTTCTAAGCAAAGGTTTTGGTCTCCACCTTGAAAAGTTTTGGTCTTGTCTCGGTCATGATTTGTAAGTCTTGTTCTTGTCTTGTCTCAACCTTTAAAGGTCTTGGTCTTGTCTTGGTCTCTACCTCTAAAAGTTTTAGTTTTGACTTGATCTTAACTTAAAAACTTCTAAGCAAAGGTTTTGGTCTCCACCTTGAAAAATTTTGGTCTTGTCTCGGTCATGATTTGTAAGTCCTGTTCTTGTCTTGTCTCAACTTTTAAATATCTTGGTCTCATCGCCGAAATTGTGTTTTTGGTTGTCTTGGTCTCAAGCTCCAAAAGTCTGCGTCCTGTCTCTGGTCTCGATAATCTCTCGGTCTCTGTGGTCTCGACTACCAAATGAACCCTACTTTTTCGTTTGTGTCTTATCACGAATAATATAAATAAAAGATTTCACAAAAACGCCTGCTGTCGCCTTGTTGGCATCTTAGTGCCGTTTAACTCGTCTTTTGTGCAAGGAATCAGATTTGGGAGCTTAAAAAAAAAACACACAGTCAAAAAAACGCCGCCATTTTTCCGTTTTAATTGGACGTCTTATCAGCCCGTTGCCATCAATCAAAAGTCTTAACAACAAACGCGTAAAAAGACGTACGGGCAAATACGGCCGCTGATTAAACGGTAAATCCTGCGCCAGTGCTCAGGTGCGAGGTGACGTTTGTCAGCTTTGCGTCGACTTACGTCGAAGGCGCTCGGGCGAATCGGCCCATTTTTAATGACGGAATATTTCACGGGGCTCTTTTTTTTTTTTATTATTTTATTCCCTGTTAAATCATTTGCGGAACAACAAAAGAGGAAAAAGAGAATTCCGAGCGTGTTATTTGCCGATGCAAATGAGGGCACTAAAATGTGATATATGCGCGGGTTGTCCCTGAGGGGCGTACCTGTACGTACACCGCGTTGCACGGAGATGGATTCAATATTGGTGATGCGTTGGAGAGTGCGCGGCTTTTCTCGATTGACTCAAAAATTCCCCCCGGAAAAAACTGAACGTCTGATGAGGGTAGGGTTTTTTGTTGTTGAAAATCGAGCCCCCAAATTCACTACGCATGGTGAAACGTGGTCAAGTATTATAAAAAGACACAATAAGTCCTAATTCTAAATCTAAGTCCTAAATCCTAAGTCTATAAGTCTATATTAAGCTAATATCGAATAGTTTGCAAATATTCAGTCGAATAATGGAGTAGCGCCTTTGAGTAACAATACAGAATATATGTTTTTGCTTAGTTAGCAACAATATCGAATACGAAAGAAAAAAGTGTAAATTTCACCTAATACAGAATCCTAGGAATATTATTGCGTGCGAACAAAGATGGACTCGGAAGGTCGAGGCCTAGAGGCTCTCTTCTGCAGAAGATCAATTCCTTTGACTCAGATTGTTTTTTTTCCAGTCTCTCCTATTGATGATTCTAACACTTCTTGGGTAAGTTCAGGTTCATTTTAAAGTTGGAAGTACTCAAACGACTGAAGGACTCATCTCAGGCCTGAATTATGAATTATGATTGAAAAAAAGTGCAAATTTCACCTAATACAGAATTTTAGGATATTATTACGTGTGAACAAGGATGGACTCGGAACGTCGAAGCCTAGAGGCTCTCTTCTGCAGAAGATCAATTCCTCTGACTCAGATTGTTTTTTTTCCAGTCTCTCTTATTGAGATTCTCTCTTATTGATGATTCTACTTTGGTAAATTCAGGTTAATTTTAAAGTTGGAAGTACTCAAACGACTTAAGGACTCATCTCAGGCCTACTTTCCAAACCGTCTTGTGTTCAAACAAGCGAATGAATTATGATTGGAAAAAAAGTGCAAACGTCACCTAATTCAGAATCTTAGGAATATTACTGCGTGTCAACAAGGATGGACTCGGAACGTCGAAGCCTAGATGCTCTCTTCTGCGGATCAATTCCTCTGACTCAGATTGTTTTTTTTCCAGTCTCTCCTATTGATGATTCTGACACTTCTTTGGTAAGTTGAGGTTAATTTTAAAGTTCTAAGTACTCAAACGACTCGAAGGACTCATCTCCTACTTTGCAAACCATCTCGTGTTCAAACAAGCGCAGTTGATCAAAACACGCCATTGTCCTTGGCGATGGATTTCTTTGGCCGGGTCTCTCTGCGGGAGGACGCTCCCGTCATCAAAGCCAAGAGCGGTTTGGGCATCCCGAGCAAGAGGAGGAGCCGGGGAGGGTTACGGGCGCGGGACCATATGCTCTCCCTTCTGCCGCTTAAAGCCCACCGTCTAATTAAATCAAGGCTACGTTCCGCGGCGCCGCTACAAAGCGTCTCGTGCCGAGAGGAGCCTCAAAGTCATTTTTGTCTTAAATATTCCCTTTTTGGCCCTCTGATGGCAACCCAGCCAAGGATGAGCGCTGCTCTATTTTAAGTGCCCCCCCCTCACGAGAAATCTCGGATGTTTGCAACCCCCGGTGACTCGGCTACACGACGGTTCCTTTTCTTTTTGAATGTTAATGATCTGTGCTCCGACTTGTTACCTGCCATCCTGTAGGGGAAACATGGCCGCCTCGGGTGGCGTATTTACACATCAAAACAGCTCGCGCGCCTCCCTCGTCGCCGCCCGCCGCGCTCGTCTGTGCATCTCGCCTCGCGTTTTTACCATTGTTGCTATTTTTCTACGCCGATTTTTAAAAAAGTGACTGACGCTTTCGCCTCACGCGGAAATCTGCCTGGTGTAATTCCAAGACGACTTTGACGCTTGTACGAATCCGAAAAAATCTGTCGAAATGTGTTTGGTAAGGCTGATGCAAATTTTGAGCTTTTTCTGTGAGAAAATGTTTCTGTATTCCCGCACTTCCCCAAATATAGGAAGCACCCGCGTAAACGACGCACCCTTCGTTTTAGGGTGAATTTTTCGGTAAAAACATTGGCGTCAAAAGTTAAACGTCTGAATTAACCGTGTTGAAATGTCTATCAAGAAAATTTTATTGGACAATTTTTCAGATTAGCATGGCAATATTCTAAATAAAGAAATTTTAGACACGTAGACATCTAAAAACATACGAAAAATCGGATTATCGGAATGTCTTGCAAACTAATTCCCCGTCGTTACGGTTTTCAATGGATTATTGTTGGCCGTCAGACGCCGAATTTCGCTAAGCGCTAATCGCTCACATCCCTAAAACGGAGTCTCCCGACCCCGATGCACTTTTATGAAGCGCCCGTGTGAGTTTGCTAGCCGTGCTGACACCCGCCCAAGCGGCCCGATTTTTTTCATTAAAATCCTCCGACCGGTTTACCTTGCGTGATAGCACCCCGGTCACATGATCGCGCGGCTCAATTATCTGCTTCCGACACCTCGGTTGTGACTTGTCGGCCATGTCGGTGACGCGCGCTGGCCCCCCGTCCGCCAGACCCGTTTAAACGCGGCTGTGGCATGACGTTGTGAAGGGCAACGTGTCTACACCGGCATGGCGGCTAATGCTAAAAAAATTTGCGGCAAAACGGATGCGTTTCATGAAGGGAATGTAAAAAAATTAAATAAAATTAAGCCGTGTGATGTGCGTTCGTGCTTTGTTGATTTTTAAAAGATCTTATCGTCCAATACACTGTAAAGTTTCCATTTTCTCAACTCTTTGGTCACAAACTGGTGTTTTTGCTGAAACTTACTGCTGGTTATTAAGTACTGGACTAAACTAGTTGATTTTTAGAGGGTTTTAATTGCCAAAAACACTGCTTGACGTGTTATATTTCACACACAAAAAAAGAGCTCGTTTGATTGACTCTTTTGTCAGAAAATTGTGTTTTTTGGTGAAACTTGCGGCTGGTTATTAAACGGCGGACAAATCTAGAAACAAATGTGGCGTGAGGTTGATTTTTGGAAGATTTTATCGTCAAATACGCTGTGACAAGTTACGTTGAACAAAAAAAAACAAAAAACGTTTGCTTGACAATTTGGTCAGAAACGTGTTTTTGATGAATCTTGTCGCCGGTTTTTAGATTGCGAGCAAATCTAGAAACAAATGTGGATTTTTTTGAAGATTTTCTCGTCAAATACACTGACAAGTCACGTTTCGCAAAAAAAAAAAAAAAAGTTGTTTGCTGGACATTTTGGTCAGAAACTGGTGTTTTTGGTGAAATTTGAATATGCTTTGACGAAACTTGAATTAGGTACGTCGTTAAAATGATCTGTTGAAACAAGCGGCAGTGGTATCGGTACTTGGTATTGGTGACTACTCTAGTTGACAACTCTTGGTATCGTTCCGAAAAAAACAACAAAACAACTTGAATTTGATGAAATTCGAAAGCATAACGCTAACTGAAAAAGTCTTGTTACGTCATGAAAATAAATATTAGCGTTAGCCAAAAGCGTTAGCTTGTGTTAGGTGGCATATGTTTGCCCGCGTAAAGTGCTGCTCTCGTCTTACTTAAAATGCGTAATTGTTCAGTCTGTCACTATATGTCGCTGGCATAGATAGAGGGAGAAAAACAGCTCCTATATATGTAATAATACGATTTTTGGGGGGATTGGTAAAGCGGAATTATTTTGCTGGCTTGCCCGTTCGATTTACGAGCGCCGCCTCCAGTCGTCATGGCAACCGAATCCGGAGTGGGACGCCCCTTCGGACCGGCTAATTTTAGCAAACGGAGGACAAGGAATCTTAATGGTGTGCTAAGTTCTTGCCCCTTGGGGGTATTTGAATGAAATCGCGCCGCAAAGACGTTATGAAGACAACGGGGGAAGCGCTCGAAATGAGCATGGTTTGTCTCCCTTACGTTAGCGCCGATTGGCCGGTTTAGACAATTACAGACGTCTGTCCTCATTGTTTGCTCCAAACTGGGTCACTTTTTTTTTTTTTTTTTTCAAATCACGACTCACTGTAAAAGCTGGCAGGCGGTCAGCATAAGCGGCAAGCGGAAGCGTGCCGTCGGCTTTCCGGCTGCGTTTTCAGTTCGGCGACGGCGCACCTGCGTCGCCGTCCACGCTCGGCGGCACCCGCCGGAAACGCAAAGCCTAAAAAAAAAGAAAAAAGAAAAAAGTGTTGACAGGCTGACAAACGAGCGACGTCCGCGTGGGTCCGATCCTTAATGTGTGGCGGGCTCATTAGAGAGAAACGTATGCCGCTTATTCTCCCCGCGTCGGAAAAGCCCAGAGATGAGATTTTTGCACTTGATTCATCATTTATGGGATAAAATGATCCACCGAGGCATCGACAGCAGTAAAAAAAAATAAACTCGTCGCTTTGGAAAGAGTTAGTTTTGGAAGAAAACTATTTCCTGTTATGTTACAGATTTTTAAGATGATATTTTTATATTTATTATATTATTTATTTATTATAGATTTTTATATTATTAAATGTTATATTATATTAATATAATATAATATAATATAATATAATATAATATAATATAATATAATATAATATAATATAATATTAGACTTTACAGGTAACCGATCAACCGGATTAAAAATAACCAATAACTGCTCACTAATCCTATTACAAGATGGGTTTAATGTCCATTTAAATAACTTGTTTACTGTATGGATAATATACCATATCATATGTATCATATCAGTACACTATTATATACCATAACATATTTACTGTATGTATCATTTCATATATATGATATATATCATATCGGAACATATCATATCACGTCATACCATATTGTATGTATCATACAGTATATACCATACCATACGTCATACCATATTGTATGTATCATACAGTATTTACCATATCATATAACATATCATAGGAATGTATCATATCATATAACACATATAAGTATCATATCATACATACCATAGTAAAAGCAATATCATACGTATGTATTGTATCATATCATAATTGTATCATATATTGTAGCATATACCATATCATACGTATGTATCATATCTATACCATAGTAAATGCCCTATCATACGTATGTATCGTATCATATCATATCATGTCATACCATATTGTATGTATCATATATACCATATAACATATCATAGGTATGTATCATAACACACATATCGTAAGTATCATATCATACATACCATAGTAAATGCAATATCATACGTACGTATTGTATCATATCATATATTGTATCATATATTGTATCATATCATATACCATATCATACGTATGTATCATATGTATCATATATATACCATAGTAAATGCCATATCATACAGTACGTATGTACCGTATCATATCATATATTGTATCATATATCATATCACATGTTGTATCATATATCATATCGTACGTTTCATATATCATAATTGACCAAAAACATTTGAGTTCCAAGTTTTTTTGACTTTTATAGCTGTCAGTGGCAGCCAATGAGTTTTAACTTGGACGTCGGTGACATCGTTTCAGTTTCTCTCTTAAGAAAAACAAACAAAAAAGCTGGTTTGAAGGAACACGTGTGAAAAGGTGTTTGCCGCAGTCCTCCAAAAGACACGCGCAAACAAGTGTTGCGGCCCGCGCCGCCTAGCTGCATTATTAATGATGTTGCGCCGCGCCGATGACGATGATGCAAATGAGCGCGCTCTATTCCCGGCTCGGAAAATCGCACCCGATCATTTTCCGATCGGCTCGGCTTCCGCGCGACGGAATTTGGGCGAGATTTCGCGGTACCGCGCGCGAGCCCGTCTCATTCGCTTCGAAGAACGCCGAGCCTGCCGGGAGCCAAACTCGCCGATCGTCCCCGTCGTCGGCGGTGACAGATGGCGGGATCGACGGAAAAGAAAAGACGGGACTCCGCCTCTTCCCCGAGCCGGCAAACGTTTCGCCGGGATTCTAGTTTTGCGAGTAAGCCCCGACTTGAGCGCGAGGCCCGGGGCAAGACGTGTCCCGCTTTTGGCCCCCCCCCCCCCCGACGCGTCACGTCCGAACGTGCGCGGCGGTATTAGCGGCGGGAAAGCGGACAGACGGCGACGACGCCGTCTAATCTCCGTCGTATAATTGAAGTAATCCGGCAAACTGAAAGCAAACGGCTGAGGAAACCACGCTTAGCGCTGTTCAGGTGTCGCCGGTTAATTTCCGTCTGTTGTTTGACCAAATTTCAGCCTCTTGGGAGGAAATTCTCTCCGATTTTTGCAGTACTTTTGTATAATACACATTAGACATACGTCTTTGCTCACTTTGGGAAACGATTACAGTGGACCCTCGGTTTACGACGTCCCCGCCTTACGTTTTTTTTTCACCTTACGACGTGGCCCCCAACGTTTTTTTTGTCCCCATTTTTTTCCCGTTACGACACATCCAAGATGGCGGTCGGTGAGCGCTCAGCTCATACGCATATACACGTGTCGCGGGTTAAATTCCCTGGCATTTTCTTTCTGTTGTTTGACCGAATTTCAGCCTCTAGGAGGAAATTCTCTCCGATTTTTGCGATCCTTTTGTATAATACACATTAGACATACGTCTTTGCTCACTTTGGGAAACGATTACAGTGGATCCCCGGTTTACGACGTCCCCACCTTACGTTTTTTTTTTTTCACTTTACGACGAAGCCCGCAACGTTTTTTTTGTCCCCATTTGTGTCACATTATGACACATCCAACATGGCGGTCGGTGTGCGCTCAGCTCATACGCCTAAACACGCGTCACCGCTTACGTCAGTATAATGCTGGTCTGCTATTGGTCAGACTCCCCAAGATACTGGTCTACTATTGGTCGGTGTCGCGGAAACAGGAAGTAAAGAATTAGCCGTTATTTGCAGTCATATGCTAATCACATGCATATATTCTTTATCCTCCAAAAAAATGACTACTACTTCTTATTTTCTATTATACTGCCCCCAGTGGCCAAGGTGAACACACGAGAAAGAGAAGCACACATCCACTGAAGCGATAAATGTGTCAAAAAGTAATTCAATAAAATCATTTTTTTCCTCACTATATGCCACTATTCTTTTGGCATATAAAAATAATAAAAATAAAATCTCTTTTATCTACAGGAAGCAATCTTTCGCAGCGTATAATTCAGATTTATTCAGTTTTTCGGGAGCAAAACAAAGACGAGTGTGTTGACCCGGGAATCATACGCTTCGAATTATTAATACGGTCATTAAATATTGTATATTTTTTTTTTCTTTCTCCACTATAAATAATAGAGATATATTTTTTGGGATGTGGTTTTTCCAAATCGGGAACGCATTCCGTTCCAATTTGGAGGCACGTCACACGATATGCCTGCTGACATTTCAAAAGGTCGTTTAGAACAAACAAGTCGTCATGTTCGCGGCGCGGGGACGGATGGACGAGGCCATAATGGCCCCTGCCCCCCCCCCCCCTCCATATTCCTCATAAATCAATGGATGCAGCGCCGGCCGTTAACACGGAACTAATCGTAGCATGAGGCTGCTGCAGTAAGTGAACACGAAGATGGGGGGGCGGGGGGGCAAGGGGGGGGGGGGGGGGCGATGGTGATGAAACGGGTTAGTAATGGCAGCGCGCCGGAGAGCCGAGGAGAAAAATCTGTCAGGGACCTAAATTTAAAGCCGCTTTCACTTTCCTTCCATTTCCGTGCCGTTTTCTTGACGGCGCCATCAAATCTCAATGTTGACTTCCCGACAAAAAGGAAGCGTCACGCAACGTTTCCGCAGATTTTGGCTGGAAAATTCTGTTAGATCAAAAAACTAAACTGTTCTAGAGAAAAATGTCTATTTTTTGGGGGGGCGAGAAACATTGTTTTTTGTAGCATTGTGCTAATTTGTTAAAAGAAAAACGTTTAATTAATTCTTATAAATGTTTAAATACTGCACTCTTGTGCAGTATTTTGACCATTTTGCGTCATCTTCTTCTACATCATTTTCGCAGTATTTCGGCCATGGTACACTAACTAAGTGGTCATGCCATATTAAACTTTGACATGTCACCATCTGGGTGAAATTTCAGCTTCTCTATGTTTTCTTTCAGTGCTTTCCCTGTGTTGTGAAATGTCTTTGATGTAAATAGCAAAGGATTGGACAAAATTCAGCACCTTTGTGCTGTATTTTGACCATTTTTGGACATTTTCTTCTCTATCATGTATGCAGTATTTTAGCCAAGTAATGTCACCCTCCTTGTAGTGTGATAACAGTTACATGTTGTTACCATTTGGGTGAAATTTCATCTCCCATAGTGTCTCCTTTCAATGCTTTTCCTTTTGTGAAATGACTGATTTCCATAAAATTAGATTTTGACCAGTTCTGGTCATTTTTTGGTCTACATCATTTTCACAGTTTTTAGCCAAGGAACGACAGACTCCTTGTAGTGTGAATACTAAGTGGTAAGGCCTTGACATGTCACCATCTAAGTAAAATTTCAGCTCCCTCGTGTCTTCTTTAAATGCCTTTCCTTTGGTGTGAAATGACTTTGAATCCATAAAATTAGATTTTGGCCATTTTGTGTCATTTCTTCTCCATCATTTTCACAGCATTTTAGCCAAGGAACGGCACACTCCATGTAGCGTGATAATGAAGTGGTCATGTTGAACGTTGACACGACCATTTAGGTAAAATTTCATCTCCCTAGCGTCTTCTTTCAATGCTTCTCTGATGTGAATACCACAGCATTTGCTACAAAAAAGCAAAATAAGTATCAGTGGTTGGTATCGGTAGACCCCACTAGTACTCAATACCTCCCAAATAAAGCTGGAATCTTACTTGCCCACCCCTACGTAATTCCTCTAAATACACAACACCCCCCTTTTTTTTCAGCGCCTCTCGAACACTGCTTCCAAATTGACCTCTATTGATTTTGCAGTCATTCATCTCCTTGGCGCGCGTGCCAGAGTTGGCCCGGCCCTCCCCTCCCCTCAACCCCCCCCCCCCCCCCCCCCCCCCCTCCCTCGTCAGGCTGCAACTTCCGGCTCTCGGCCAGTGTCTCCACCGGCAGCGTCGGCGCCCGTCTCTAGGCGGGGTGATGTAAACTTTGTAGCGCCGCCACCTACCGCCTACCAGCCAGCGGCCGACATGCTTGGACCCGACGCGTAAAACCGGAGCGAGGACCAAGGAGGAGGAGGAGGAGGAGGAGGAAGGCGATGCATCTTCACACGCAGCGTTGCTGAGGAAAAAGGGGGGCTTACTGTAAGCGCGCGTTTGCTCCTTACAACGACACCTGCAAAGAAGAGGCGAGGAAGGCGGCCGGGGGGGGGAGGAGAGGAAAAGAAAACAACAACAACAAAAAAAGAGCCTACAAGGTGAGGGGGTGGGGGGACGAGGCGAGAGAGATGCAGCCCGCCAGCAGGCTCCTCACGCTGGTCTTCCTCATCGTCATGGGTACCGAACTCACACAAGTAAGATTTCTTTTTTTTTTTAAACCCTCCTGTAAAACGCCATTTTGCTTCCTGTGGAAAAAAAAATTTAAAAAATCAAGCGGCCCTTTAATTGGCTCCCGAGAAATGAGCGAAGCGTATTTAACGGGATTACGCGTGCAGCCTTGACATCGCTGCTCGAGAGAGGGATCCGCTTATTATTGTTGAGCGCGTGACTGCGTTGCCTCCCGGAGGCGTCGTGAGCGTGCTGGCTCAGTCCATTAATGCTTTAAAAAAAAAAAGAAAAAAAAAAAAGACTTCCTGTGATGCGAAAAGGTAAACACTTGATCAAGGTGGGCGTCTGGATGTGCGTGACGCCTGGAGGAACTTGGAGTTTGTGATCGGAAACAGCAAGCACGGTAGCAGGGAAAGTGCCCTTTTTTGTGATGACATATGAGTAATTATACGATAATGCAAATTTTTTTTTTAAAAAAACGACGTCGTAATAGGGTATTATTTCCGCAAGACAATAATAATACAACGTAGTTTTATGTTGTCACAAAAGTGTTTATCTTTCAAACAAGAGCACCGTCCAAGGGAGTCAAAAATATCACCAATGCTTCATGAAGCTTCATTTCCCCAACTCTGACTCAACCACTTACGTAATTAATACCCTATTTGGGCAAACAATTTTCTTGCGTTACTGAATAATCAATGTATGTCGTCACAAAAAGTGCTTATCTTTCAAACAAGAGCACCATCCAAGGGAGTCAAAATTATCACCAGTGCTTCATGAAGCTTCATTTCCCCAACTCTGAATCAGCCACTTACGTAATTAATACCCTATTTGGACATACAATTTTTTTTGCGTGACTGCATAATCAATGTATGTCGTCACAAAAAGTGCTTATCTTTCAAACAAGAGCACCGTCCAGGGGAGTCAAAAATATCACCAGTGCTTCATGAAGCTTCATTTCCCCACCTCTGAATCAACCACTTACGTAATTAATACCCTATTTGGACATACAATTTTCTTGCGTTACTGCATAATCAATGTATGTCGTCACAAAAAGTGCTTATCTTTCAACCAACTAAGAACATCATCCAAAGAAGTAAAAAAAAAAATATCGCAAGTGCTTCGTGAGGCTTCATTTCCCCATCGCCGATAATAGCAGAAATAATACGCTATTACAACAATCGACTTTTGTGATTTACCGCATAATCACTGTTTGTCATCACAAGACATCGTTCAACCGAGTGTGAAAAAATATCACATCAATTGCTTCGTGAAGCTTCATTTAACCTTCACTAGAAGCACTGTAGGAAAACAAAGCTTCATGAAGCACTTACGATATTTTTTTCGACTCCCTTAAAAAAAAAAAACTTTTTGTCAACGACATAGAGTGGTTTTGCCGTAACGCTGAAAAATAATCTATGTATTGTATTATATCTTGTATTATATCTTGTATTATTATTTCCGTAAGAAGTTATATTGGTGATGGGGAAATGAAGCTTCATGAAGCATTTGAGATATTTTCTTACTTCTTTGTATGGTGATCTTGTTTAAACGTTTTTTGACAACAAACACACAAAAATCATATGTTGTATTATTTCTGTATGTGGTAATATTAGCGATGGCAAAAAAAAGCTTCACAAGTGCTTCATGAAGCACTTGCAATATTTTTTTGGATGCCTCAGCATGATGCTCTTGGTTGAAAAACACTTTTTGTGACGACATATAATAATTATGTTGTAACGTAAAAAAAATCATATGTTGTAATTGGTCAGTATTTCACTCGTGATGGGGAAATGAAGCTTCATGAAACACTTGTGATATTTTTGGACACTATTGGTTGAAAGATAACTTTTTGTGGCGACATAAGTGATTAAGCGTTAACGCAAAAAATAAAAAAGTATCATATTGTTATTAGGGTATTATTTCTGGCATATTGCGGCATAAGCTGGAAGACGGTTCACACATGCGACTTTTTGGCAAAGTTGATATCTGTTTTGTATTGCAATATTTTGTTAAATTAATGACAGAACGTAATGTAATCGTAATTGGCTTTCTTTCAAAGCAGAGAAATGAATCAAAAAGTAGGTTACGATAACTTTTAGGATATTTGCGCGGCGTTACATTATGTTATATCACATAACCGCCACCACATTATTTATTTAAATATTTTAATTTTTTTATTATTTATTTAAAATTACCACATGGTAATTTTCGCAATTGTGGCCATATTAGCTCGACTTTTATCTAAATACCAAATAATTGCCATTAACTCTTTCACGGACGAGAAATCTTGTCTTTGAAAAATCTTTGTGTGCCAACGGCGAGTTTTCTCGTCAAATGCGCTTAGTTTTTTTTTTTTTTAAATGAATGATTCATGCTTACGGTATTTTTCGGAATGCAGACCGGCAAAATCCTTATCTAGCAAAATAAAAAAACAAAACAAAAAAAAAAACCAAAATAAAAAACCTGCAGAGGAGCTGCAAGGCTCAAATCATGAGAAAAAAGTAATAAAAATACGGAGCAGTGATTGCTATAGAACAGAATAAGGTAGAAACACACTTTTTTGTATGTAGTATTTTGTATGTTACCGGAGTACTTTGCATAGACATATCACCAATATTTTGTCGGCTTTGAAAGGTGAGTGAAAATGCACCAAATCGGCCGTCGCTTTACTGAAAACAAATGGCTAACTAGCCATTTAGCATTAGCATTAGCTCAGTAGCTCAGCCCGTGAAGACGAATCCCACAAAAAGCGTTTGAAATTCCCACAAAAAACGTTTGAAATTGAGTTTTGCTGTTGGAAAGACGCTTGCCGGATAAAACCGCGACGCCCTTGTGCAAGGCACTCGCGTTTTTCACTGAATGATGTTACGTCCGCTTCCGAGCGCGGCGTCCAACGCCAAATAGCGATCCGAGCGGGAGCCCCATTTCTCCTGGAGGGCCACCGATATGTAGCGTAAATGAAAAAGACAAACCGTTAGAATTTCACGCAGAACCAAAGCTTGTTTTATTAGCGCCGAAGGGTATGTTTGTTTGTTTTTTTCACGGATTTAAAAAAAAAAAAAACCCATTGCAGCAGATCAATACATCAAGAGAAGCTCTCACGCAAAGGGCAGCTCATCTCCCGCCACCGCAAGCACCTTCCAACGGAGCCGCGATAAAAGCTCGATTAAAAAAAAAAAAAAAAAGAGAAAAGAAAAAGCGTCGGCGCGCCGATGCCGCCGTTAAAATTGCCGGAGATGCTATGAAGCCATTCCGATGATAATGGATGTGGGGGAAAAAAAAAATGCCAGCTGGATTGTTGAACGCGGCGCTTGCTAAAAGTGGTCCGTTTGCGAGCGTTGAGTGCCTGCGCCAATGTTTATAAAAACGAGGGTTCCACAATCGAAATTGCATTCGGCGTTGATGGAAATCCATACGCTTGCTCGACTAAACAACCGGCGGCGTCATCGGCATTTACGGGGGGAAAAAAAAAAAAAAAAAAAAATCGGAAAACGTACGTTCCATACGATGAAATTGCATTTTGACATTCGGTAGATTATAGCTTCAAAATTACGTTCAATGTTGATATTTACGTGCTTGGTCGATCAAAATTTTTATCTGTTTCCGAACGTACGTTTTTTTTTTCCCTCCACGTTTATGAAAATCCATAAATTTGTTTGACTGTCGAGCTCGATTGGTTTTTATGTTTTTGAACCGATTATCGGTAGTCATTTATGCCAACGAACGATATTTGGAGCCGATATTCGGTTTCGGTTGTCGAGCTAGACCAGATTTGAGTTTTTTTTTACCGATTATTGGTAGTCAAGTATGCCAGTTAGCGATATTCGAAGCCGTATTGGTTTTAAGTTTATTGTAGTCGTGGTTTTTGTCAGTGGCACTGAAGTGAAATAAATTTGAAGCGTATTTGTCACATGCCTTTGTGATGATGAAATTAGAGCCCATCAAAAACTGTTAAAAAAAAAATGCTTGTGGCTGTTGAAATCCATTGCAAACATTTTTTTTTCTTCAAATTGTTGGAACAAATTCATGATATTTCCATTCATTCCAATGCGGCGAGTTGATTTGAGATATGAACCTCAAGACAGCGCCGTATATTTGTGATCTTTTTTTGTTGTTGACAAATACATCTTAAAAATCTATGTTTTTGTTACTATATGCCACTATATTACTATATTACTATATTACTATGCCACTATATTGCCACTATATTACTACACTATATTAGTGGGTTCAAAGTGTGAAAAGTAGTCTGAAATTTACCGTAAATGTTATTTATTATTTACTACAAAGTACAAAGTTCGTTTTTCTGATTGAAAAACTCAGAAAGGGGGCGGGGCTACATGTCACTCACGCAGAGTATTTGGGTCAGGGCTGAATGGAACGTCAGCTGACTGAGGGTAAATCGATAGAAGGAAGCGCCGCCCAGGGAAAAATAGGAGCGGACTATTTTTAGCGGACTGACGGGGTGTCACTCTTCCCGTTTTCCAAAAACTTTGAAATATGACAGGCAATTATGCAATTTCTTGGCTGTGATTTATTTACTTTTCTAAACGGCATTTAGAATGGCGCAAATATTTTACAATTCAGCTCATCTTGAAATGCTCCATTATTAAAATGACGAATTGAATTGAATGTATTGCCCAGCCCTGGTATCGGTACTTGGTATCGAGTACTCCAATCGTAAACGATGCTGATTTAATTCTAATGACTTTACTTAGCAGTCTAGTCTCAAAGATGAGCGTGGTATCCATTCTTAGTTTACTGCCCAGTCCGAGTATCGGTATTTGTCAGAGCGGTATCGAAAACCTCCTATTTTTGACAACGGTTTCATCTTTAATGTTCACCGGCGTAAATCGCAAACAACGTTGATTTAAATCAAATCTTTCTAACGACTTTAATCAGCGGTCCAGTACCAAAGACGAGCGCGAGATATTTGATCATATTATAACCCATAATGACGGTTAAAATATAATTAAAAAAAATGGAAGCCGGAGGTGTTATTGCTACGAGTGGCAATCCGAGTGGGAGTTGAATTGTGGTAATGCACTTGTGGGCCCGGAGCGCGATTGTGAGTGTGTTAGCGTCGTCATGGCAACTGCTTCTCGCCGTAATGCGCCACGGGCTGCGATGTTACTTTTTTAAAAACGCGGCTCGCTTCTTCCCAACTTTGAATGCTCATTTGTCAGAGCCGGGGCGTGAAAAATGGATTCGCTATTTTGCGGCTGCTATTTTATTTGCTTCTGTTGACGGCAACCAAATCTCATATTCTCGGGACACAGGCGGGGGGGGGGGGGGGGGGGGGGGGGGGCGAGGGATGCTTGACCTCTGCTGATGCACCGCAAAGGTCGCAAAGGCACCGAGATGCGGCAATGCGGCCTGCCTTTTAGCCATAAAGTGTGATGGGGGTGGTGGGGGTGGGGTGGGGGGGGGGGGGCAGTAGACAGAAGGGCTGCGGCGATATCCGATGGTCTCATGCATGATGCATCCTTGCCATTTTCGCAGCCTTATTTCACATGGCTGAATTTAAAATTGTGTATAATCAAGCGCACCAAACAGACGGGGGGCGATATGAGTCACTGGCGGGAAGCAGGAAACTGCCCCCCCCACACACACACACACACACACACACTCATACAAGTATTTAATTTTGAGATAAATCACAAAAGCAAAAGTAGGCCTTTCACATTAAAGGGAAAGTGTTTTAAATGAGTTTTTTTTTTTTTAAATGTGTAACAGTATGTTCTTTTCAAATTAAGAGCAAATGCATTGGAACATGAAGCAACTTACTGCTAAATTGTTTTAATTTTAATTTTTTTTTTCTTTTGCACAGAATTTTGTGCCCTCCAGCTAAGAAACAAAAATATGCCACAATTAGAGCGCCATCTGTTGTTAGGATGCCAAGGAGTAGATGTTTTCGGGGGGGGAAAAAGAAAAAAAAATGCAACTTGGAGGATTTTTTTACTGATAGTCCCAAGAAAAAATTGACTGGGACAGGACACAACCGCTAAATAGCCCTATATATGGCAGAATCGAAACAGATGTAACACAAACTATCTCCTGGAGTTTCCGGGGGAAAATGCTTTACAAATATAGTTCCCAAGTTTTCTAGAAAAAAATATTTCACAGGGGATACACCGTTGAAAAAAAGTTGAGAACCAATATTAACATTCACAGGTGAAAATACAGGTTAACTGTTGTTGCTGCCATCTTGTGGTCGGGAATGTAATTGTGAGGGTCAGAAAATGGGCGGCTGTCCCTGCGGGTTTTAATTACACGCAGTACCACATTTAGCGTCCAGATGGCGCCAGAGTCCCGAACATTCAAGCCCAATCCTCATTAGGGGCTTGAAAGCATCCGGGCCCCCGTCGGAGAGGCTCCATGAGTTTGTTGAGAGGTGGAGAGGAGAGCGGAGGCAGTGTTGCCACGGCGACCGGAAGCATCCCCCCCCACCGTCTGATTAATCCCTCACTGTCACCTCGGCCCGGGGGGGTCGAGCCGCCACGGGCGGATCAAACCGCAATGGCAGATTTTTCCACGGGCCCGGCTGACATCATCGCGTCCGGAGACGGACGCGTAGTAGCTCTCCCCTCCTTTGTCCTTACCTCCTCCCCCCTTTCTCTCCCATCCTATCGGAGGGTGCGGCCTCTTAATGACGGCGGGCGGGAGGCGGGTTGTGGGCGTGGAGCAAATAGTAAAGAGGCGCATCACAGAGAGACGCCAGTGCGCGGGAGAAAGCCGAGCCACGCGCAGGATCCTACGCTTATCCCATCGCAACAAAAAAATCCAGCGGATCGCCGTCTGTCGGGAGAAGAAGATGTCGGAGAGAGGAGGAACCCGGCCGGGGACCCGGTGTGAAGTAGCGAGCCGGTCCGGGCTGGGCGACCCCCGTCCAAAGATGATCTTCCCCGGAGTGGTTAGGATGAAGACGGCGTGAGTAGGGGCGCACTTTTGTCAGGGCGGAGGGGGAGGAAGATGTCCGTGCCGCTGCTCAAGATCGGCGTGGTGCTGAGCACCATGGCCATGATCACCAATTGGATGTCGCAGACGTTGCCCTCGCTGGTGGGGCTCAACACCACCAAGCTGAGCACGGCGGCGCAGGGAGGCTACCTGGACCGGAGCACCGGAGTAAGTGCCAAACTCTTTGCTTTCGTCCTTTTACCGCCGACCTGGTAACTTCATCTGAGAGTAGGACAAAACCGCCAGGAGACAGACCCATCAAATACGTTAAGACCACGGTTGCGGTCGCAGGTCCGCTAACCCCGAGCGAGTCCTACAAGACTCGCTCGTCTGAATTTTCCACAAAGTCGTCAGACCGAGGGCTTACGGATCACAGTCCCGCTTTCGGGATTACCGCGGTCCCGCATCAGCCGCCGACTGATAAGAGTAGACCCGTCAAATATAAAAAGACCACGGTTGCGGTCGTAGGTCTACTGACCCCGAGCAAGTCTTCCGAGACTGGCTCATCTGAATCTTCCGCTATCTCAACAGTGTATGCATGACCGATGGGTGGTACATAAAAAAAAACAGTCCTAGTTCCGGGATTACCATCGTCAACCATCTGATAAGAGTAGACCCATCAAATACATAAAAAACCGCGGTTGCGGTCCTGGGTTGACTAACCACCAAGCAAGTCTCATGAGACTGGTTCATCTGAACTAAAGAGTATGCAAGACGGAGGGGTTAAAGACAAGTCCCAGTTCCAGGATTATATTCTCCTGCATCGTCCACCCCATCAAAAAACAGAAAAAACACAGTTGTATTTACTAACCCCCGAGCAAGTCTTAGGACCAAGTCCCTCCAACTGAAGGCCTATGGCTGAGGAGACACAGATACGACGAGTCCCAGTCTCAAGTTTACCATTCCCAAGTAGGAATCAAGTGCAATGTCCTCTCACTGATCAGAGTAGACCCCCGAGGTCAGTTCCAGTTGAAGGTTTACCAACCCAAGTACCTCTCATGACTCGCACCATCCACGTCCAAACCAAGGAGTTAGCGTTCCGGCCTCAGCTACGTGGTCCCAAACCGAGTCATCTTGAGTGTGATTTGAAAAACCGGGGGTGGCAAGGATGGCGTGATCTCTTCACGTTTGAATCAATCACTTCCCCCAGTGTTTTATTTCCCCCAAACCCCTGTTCAGTTTTTTCAAGGAGCGGATCTTGGCGGCGGTAGGCTTTTTCCAATTTGTTCTCCGCTTCCTCCCACTGATGGAATCAGTCGGCGCGCGCGGGATTCGCAGGGTGATTAATGGTTTTTCCGCACGCTGGGTTCAGTCAGTCGGTCAGAAATTTTTCTCCCGCCAGTGAATGATTGCGGATAGCTACCAAACGATTGATTGCGTTATCCGGATCCGTCGAGATTTGTGGCGTCGCCGGATGGGAGCGATCGGGACGGGGGAGCGATCGGGACGGGGGCCCTCCTGCTTTTCCGAGATATCTGACAGGTTATTTCCAATTTTTTCACCGTACAGGGTTGAAAATGACCTCTTAGCATTCACAAAGGAATAATCGCCGGTTAAAAAAAGAAAAATCAGGCCCAGATTTGACTCCTGAGAGGAGAGGTAGGAAACAGGAGACATTTCCATCTGAATGAATCCTGAGCCGGACCGCCATCATGGGATCCATTCGGGTTTGGGTTGTAAAATTCTGGGAATTCAACGGAATAGGTGTGGCAAAACTGACATTTCAAAATTGAACTTTGTCTCTTTCAATCCCAAAGAGACATTTTTATCATTTATTTAAACGAGGGACGGTAAAAAGGATCGTACTAAATGAATCAAGTAATAAAGTAATCAATTATTTGACCAACCTAATGTAATCTGTAATTAGTGATCGTAAGTATTACTTTAGTACCAAACTCTTTCGTACTTTAGTTCTATTACTTTAGGACCTAGTTTCATGGATTACTTTTTTCTTATTTACCTAAAGTAATCAATTACCTTGGTATTCAGCTATATAAAGTATCTGATTACTTTAGTAATTCATTCCATTAAGTAATCGATTAGTACTTAATGCTTGCATTAGCGATTGTTACAACTTCCTTTCACCAAAGTAAAAAATATAAGTACGTGTAAATAACATAAAAATATATACGAATTTCTGACCCGAACCCTTTAGTACTTTAAAACCAAATTAGTGCTTAACTACCTAAAGTAATCGATTACTTTGTAACCTAATGTAACAAATTACTTTAGCCTTTATTTACCTAAACTAATCTATTTCGGTATTTAGTTACCTAATGTATTGGATTGGATTTACTCTCTAATTTAGAACTTCTTTTCACCAAACTGAAAAAATAAGTACGAGTGAATAATATTTTAAAAATTAGGGTAAATAAGGTAAAAATCCGTCTTTGGGATTGAGGTTAGGGTTAGAACTTCCTTTCACCAAACTGAAAAAAAAAAAAAAGTACTAGTAATTAATATTGAAAACATTTAAGGGTATCTGAAGTCTAAAAATAAAAAAGGTAAAATTCCGTCTTTGGGATTGAATGAGTGAGGGGGAATTCAAAAATATCAGAGGAATTTACGTTTTCTCGTCAACAGTTTCCTTGAGACATCAGCACTAAAGCGTGACTTTTTTTCCCCCGTCCTTCAGGTGCTGCCGGCAAACCCGGAGGAGTCGTGGCAGGTGTACAGTTCGGGCCAGGATGGCGAGGGCAGGTGCGTGTGCACCGTGGTGGCGCCCCAACAATCCATGTGCTCCAGGGACGCCCGCACCAAACAACTGAGGCAGCTGCTGGAGAAGGTAGCCCCATTTTTCATTTTCTAAGACACGCCTCAACGAATCGTGTCCACAACGGAGGACACCGGTTTTTGGTCTACGTTATCATTCGAGCTGCCGCGCCGAGTCCTAGTCTGCTCCCGCTCGTGTCAACTTTGCCGTCTGACCGAGAAAAACTGGATGTTTGCTTGCAGGTCCAGAACATGACCCAGTCCATCCAGGTGCTGGACCAGAGAACCCAGAGGGAGCTCCAGTACGTGGAGAAGATGGAGGTGCAGCTCCGAGGCCTGCAGACCAAGTTCAGGCAGGTGGAGGAAAACCACATGCAGAACATCGCCAAGCAATACAAGGTGAGCAAATCCGCGAGGTCGGAACCATCTCGTCTCCGGGGACTGTTCGGTCCGGTCCCGATTATACAAAAGTTTGGGGTCACCCGGACCGATCTATGGATTAAAAAAAAGGACCGAGCCCAAAGGACCCCAGACTTTTGTCTACCTACATGTCTACCTTCCATGATCACGATTTCAACTTTGAAAACATCTGAACATGCTGGTGCCCTAATATTGCAAACTCAACCAACAGGGGGCGGCAGATTTGAAAGAACGCTAACTTTTTATGGCTTATTAACAAACTTAGCTCGTAGCGTTAGCGGTAAGTGGCTAACTTACTTTCTTCTGCAGCCGGTTTGGCCGTGAACTAATCGCGTTTTCACATAACACCAATGCCATAAAGGGACAATAAACATATTTCGCCATTTTCAGCAGTAAAAAGTGAATATTTTATCCAAAAATACCTTAACTATCAATTATTTTTCTTTTATGTACAACTAATACCTTTGAAAAATATTTTTGTCATTTGCATTTGAAAATTGATTATACAGGTTACAGTTTATTCTGAATCTGAAAAAAATATATCTTAAAGTAAGTCAAAACGCCTGAAAAATGCAAATACTTATTCAAACTATAAACATTTTTGACAAACTTAACTGTTTGATGGTGGAAAAAAAAGAATAAATAATAATAAATGTAAATGGATCTGGAACATTAACACCAATTTTTAGAACATTGTGCATTTCTTTTTCTAAATCACAATATAAATGAAGTCTTATAAATAATAAATAGTAAAATTCTCTGAATTTTTTATGGAGGGTTGCTGACACCCTTGACAAGTGCAAATCTAATATAAATGAGCCCTGTAGTGACAACTGTGACCATTGGATGGCAGTATTGCCATACATACTACACATACATGAAATCAGGGGTGTCATACATATGGCCCGCGGTCCAGTTCTGGCCCTCAGAAGGGTTTAATTCGGCCCGTGAGATTATTCGAAAATTATCTAAATTTTTAAATAAATGAAACCTCTTTTATTGATGAATTCCACTAGAGATAATTTATCGAGGATTGGCGCTAGCTAGCATGTTCATGTCCATGTACTGTGTGAGTCCAACTTGCATGTTTAGCATCATGATATTCATCACGTGCATGTGTTTGCCTTTTTTCCTGTGCAAAAAAAAAAAGTAAATCTCGCGCGTTTTGTTTGTTGTGTGTCTGCTAGCGAGGTTAGCAAGCTGCTATCAACAGCCTGTCGTTTTCTTGCTTGCAGGGCTAACTTTAAGACATGTAAAGAGAGAGAGAAAAAGAAAGAGCCAGAGGGAAGAAGAGGCAGGTCAAAATCCAGATTTTCCTCCCGTCCCCCTCCCCTCCTGACCCCATTATCCCAAGTGAGAGATTTTTTTAAGTGGAGGGGGGGGGGGGGGGGGGCGGTTGATTTAGCAACCATTAAGAGCCAGACCAGCCCCCCCGCCCACACCACTGATTTTTTCCCCTGCATGTTACTTATTGCTGACCCCCCCCCCCCCCCCACACCCCCCACCTCTACTTTGACTCCCAAATGTAATTGATTAATCATCTCTAATTGTTGTTATTTCATTCTACTTGCTTTGGAGCTTTTGTCTATGCATATTTGGTTACTCGACAAAAAAAAAAAAAAAAAAAGAAAAAAATAGATCAAAAACGAGTGATGAAGAAATGAAGCTTCACGAAGCACTTGTGGGAATTTCGGACTCCTCTAGATGGCGCTCTATGTTCAAAGATGCAGATGCACTAGTGCAGGGTTGTCACTCATTTTTTTTGTGGGCTGCACGATTATGTCCCAAAATGATCACGATTATTTTGGTCAATATTGAAATCGCGATTATTAATAATGTAATAATGTTAAAATAACGTCTATTTATTGCTCAATTTTTAAACAAGCAGCATATAAACAATGCTTCAAAGCTTGATATTCACAAAATAATAATAATAAACTCAAATAAATAAGGTAAATAATAAATATGGCAACACTTACTAGCTGAGTGCAAACCAATGAAAAAAAATGACGTCTACTTAGAAGGAGCACATTATTTACTTTGAAGCCTATTTTAATCAATTAGCAGCCAAAATGTAAATTTCGCTCATTTCGAACTAAATTCAAATTTTTTTAGCTTTTCACTATGGGTGAGAAACTCATTGCCATTTCACACTGGTAAATAATATATTAAATATATTAAATATTACATTTATATTACCACCAAGAGCACCATCTAGTGGAATCCGAAAATATGACGCGCTTCGTAAAGCTTCATTTCCCCATCACTAGTAAAAACCTACACGTAAAATTCCAGTTGTGTGTGACATGTAAAAAAAAAAAAAAAAAAAAAAAAAAGCATGTAACCCTTATTACGATGTTGCATTTTAAAAAGACTATGACCAATAAAGAGCTTTCCCAATTGTTGCTGGTGTATCGAGGGCTTGCTTTTTTTTCTGCATATTTTTTTGTTGGTGTTGTACGAAGCGGCTGGTCACCGCCGGGACGGAGCCTCGCGTAAAAAAAAAAAGACAAAAAAAAAAAATCGGGTTTGTGCACGCACACACACACACACTCACACCCGCAACACACGCAAGGGGGACTTTAGCGGCAGGTTAGCGTTAGCGTAGCCAGGAAAAGACAGCTTTTTTTCCTTTTTGCGAAGGTCCGGGTGGGCGGGGCCGCGTTCGCGAGGCGCCTGACACTCAACCGAGCTTATTCTAATCCTTTCAGGCCATAAAGGCGAAAATGGAGGAGCTTAGGCCGTTGATACCGGTGTTGGTGGAGTACAAGGCCGATGCCAAATTGGTATTGCAGTTTAAGGAGGAGGTCCAGAATCTGACGTCAGTGCTAAGCGGGCTGCAGGAGGAGATGGGGGCCTATGACTACGAGGAGCTCCACAGCCGAGTGTCAAATCTCGAGGAGAGGCTGCGAGCGTGCATGCGAAAATTGGGTAGGCCACAGACACGTGCACGCACACACCCCGGCGCCGCTCCGATTAATCGGTGAAATGAGTAAGGCAACAAAATCACAGTGCGAAAAATGCGCAAATGGATACGGGAAACGATTGGCCATTGTTGATTTTCAAAGTAAAAGCAGTGGTTACAAATACAACTAAAAATACGAGCACAGATATAGAAATCGAAGTATTTTTACACTTAAGAGTAGTCATAGGCCAATTATCGGCGCCCATTTTTGGGATTTTGACAAAAATCTGCATTGACCCCTTGTGCAATATTTTGACCATTTTTTGGTCATTTTCTTCCACATCATTCTCGCAGTATTATAGCCAAGAGATGGCACGCTCCTGGTGGTGTGATAACAAAGTGGTCCAGCCATGTTGAATTTTGACATGTTGTCAGCATTTGGGTGAAATTTCAGCTCCCTGCTGTCTTCTTTAATTCTTTCACTTTGATGAAACACCTTTGATGTACAGATCAAAGGATTGAAGGTTAATCATTTGATGGCCTGTACTATATCATTTTAAAACAGTGTTAACTTTCACATTATTTTGTAAGGAATTCTGCTGACAGAACATTCAGCATTTTTTTTTTTTTTACTTGACATTAAAACAAAGAAGAAGACATTTTGAAGCGGGTAATTTACTGTGGAAAACTATAGCGAGCTGTTTACAATTTAACTTTTTCTGACATAGCACAAAACGGTAATGTCATGTAAAATGGGGCATGGGCGCCATCTACTGGTGGCTGCACGTAAGTGAAGTTGCTTCCAATTTTGAAATTTACAGTGGAGCAGTAAGCAAAAAAAGCAAAACCAAAAAAAAAAACGTACATGACGAGAATACTCGGACTATCGTTTCATGTTCCGACCGCCGTACTCGGGCGTCTCGACTATCCCCTCGCTCTGATTGGCCGTGACGTCCTCTTATCGTTTTGGTTGACGGCGTCTCAATCACCGAGCAAATCATCTGACGGAAAGACGGAGGATGATAAATTGGTCCGGCCGAGTGGGTTTGGCTTTGCGGCCCGCCGACAGCGTCTTCACACCTCTGCCGCGAGTCCCGGCGCTAATGGATGCACACCCACACTCGGCCGGATAAGACAGCAGCCGCGCCGTCACGCCGCAAATCGCGGGGAGATTGTGTCCTCCTTCTCCTATTTGTCTGAGTATTATTTACGCTGCGAGAGCTACTTGGGAAGAAGGATTTTCGCGAGGAAATGTGAGCAAGCCTAGAAATCGCAGAGCTAATTTCCTCGGCTGCATCCGCCCCGATTTGGATTTTTTTTGTTATAAGCAACAGCATACACCGTCAACGTTCCAATTTTGTTTGAGTGTAAATAATGATAGCTGATTAAACGATTGAAATCTGCTTAACTCGGGAAATTTTAGCGGCATTTTTACGAATATCGGTTATCGTCCGTTTTAAAAAAAATATCATGGTAAAACAATTCAAAAGTGATTATCTCAAGGAAGGTATTTGGCATTTTTACGTTTCTCGGTATAATCTGTTTTTGGTTTGTTTTTTGAATAAAAAACCAGGAACTATTTGGTTAAAATTTCAGGTCACTTTATCAAACATGTTGTTGGACCTGGGAACTTTCGGCGTCTTTTGGTAGAAATTAAAACGAAGATTCCAGACACGTTTTAAAACTTATTACTTATTATTCTACGTACTATTACTCCTCACTTATTACCGTTATTTGGAATTTTTGCTGAGAATTAATATTTATAAAGCGCAATGATCATGACCTGTTTATGTTTTCATTTAACTTTTGAAACGACACATTACCGATGACACATAAACTGGATAATTTTGTAGAAAGGCCTAATTTTGACATCAATATTATTATTCCTTTTACTAAAAAAAAATATCAGTTCCAAAATATCGGCCTTCTCGACTACCAATAATCGGTATTGGCCTTGTAAAAAACATATTGGTATATTCCTACACCACCTAAATAAATATATATATACTGTATGTATATTATACATATATAATGTATATACATACACAAACACACACACACACACACATCTTAGGCATTTATGTGTAGACACACGCATAAATACGCAGCTGGGATTCAGTGTCTGCATTCCAAACACGAAAGCACGTCTTTGGCACTGAACGCGTTAACTTCGGGATGGGCTTTAAACTTGAAGGTCGAAATGTTAGACTTCTGCCCGGCGCGCAGTGCATGCAACTTATTTCCCCGCTCGTAGCGCGGTTTGTGTATGAACACAAGACAAGGGGAGATAAAAGACGAGGTCACCCGGCGAGGGACGGCGGCGGAATGGAGGCCCGCCGGTGCTTTCATGTTGGCACAAAAGGCGCAGCGGCGCTCCTGTTGCTGAGATTTCACTCATGAAGGTCGATAAGCTGCGTAAGCGTCAGCAGAACAGGATGGGAAAGAAAGCGGGGGCCTGGAGAGAGTGGAAAAAGGCAAAGTAAAGTCGCCCGCTGAAAAGGGGGTCCTCGCCATCTTGATTTTGGAGGCAATCGGGCAAAATCTTGAGCAGTCCGTTTCTAGGGGATCTTATGAGAAATTTGTCCCCTCACAAATTGGCATCGCTTATCTGTCGCAATTAGATCGTTTGTCTTCGAATGACCATGCAAAATGACCAAAGTGGCCAAACCAAAATGGCAGACTTCCTGTTCCTGTGCCTAAACATCATCAATATGTCCGCCTAATATCACGCTCCTGAGTGAAACTGGTTTGGGGATTCAGGACAAGTTTGAATGCTGGAAACCAGAGGAAAAAAATGGGCAAAAAAATGGATCGTTAAAAGCAAAATGGCCGACTTCCTGTAGCTTTTCGGGAAGGGGTTCTTCAGACTTTTCAGAGAGTCTAATCATCATAGATATGTTCACCAAATATTTTGTTCCCAAGTGAAACCGCTTTTCTAGGTTTAGGTCCAGATTGTCTGAATGCTGGAAATGAGGAAGAAGCCCAAAAATGGCTGCTTCAAATCAAGCCTTTGGAACTGATGACAATTCTGTCTCTGAAGGACATCTAATGATGGCCACTTCAAACCAAAGAGTAGAGATTCTATTGCTTTGAGGCCAGGGGTTCTTGAGACTCTTTGTGGGTCTACTGACGCTAGATATGCCTAGCAAAGAACTTGTTCCTTTGCAAAACTTTCTTTGGGGACTTTGAAAAATCTTGAAAATGGCTCCGAAATTGCTGCTTCAACCCAAAATGGCTGACGTTTTTCTTCAGGTTTATTTTATGGGTCTACTCACGACAGACATGCCTCCCCAACTTAATTTTCTGCCATCAAAAGTGTCTTGGGGTGGTGCTTGAAAATCAATTCAGATTATTTCAGCAGCACCTGAAACGGGAGCAGGAAAGTGAAAGTAGATTCCGTCCTTCAAGCTTTGCCGTGCGTTGGAAGAGTCCCGCGGCGCGGGCGAGGCGGACAGGAAACGAGCGGGGTGGGGCGCAATGACCATCGATCAAGGGGACGCGCCCGCTTGCCGCGCAATAATCAAATGGATAAATCACCCGCCATCGCGTCCCACCGATGCGAGCGCTCGGGGCCAAACGAATGACGGAGGAAGTCCATACCGGTGCGCGCAAAAAACACCTGCGAGATGGGCCCGGGTTATTAACTGACTAATATCTTCGCCATTTCTCGTGATTTCAACCGTGGGGTGAATAAAGACCGTAAGACTCGACAAGTGAAATCATAAACGCGGTCGAAAAACAACAAAATGGATTCCAGCGTAGCAATTTTTTCCAACAAACAGTTGTGTCATCTCCGGTTTTTCCCGTCTGCTCACCTTTGACCTGCGTACATTCAGGGCAAGCGGGGATTAGACCCTCTAGACTTTACAGGGTGCGAGGGGTACCGTTGTCAAGGTGAATATTAGCACAAAGGGAAGATTGCTTCACAGCGGGAAACCGACGGCCATCGCAAGATGGAAGCGTAATTGGAAAAAAAAAATGTATGAATTATTAAATAGAGCATGGAAGTATTACTTGATTCTAATCCTGTTGAGGATTACGTAAGAGACTCAACCCCCCGCTGCCAATCGTAAATACCGAGCACAACAACAGCAGCGAATCATTAGTTATTCATGTGAATGCGTTTCCTTTCAAATGAATCGATTGTCAAGATGATGGAGTGTGAGGATCTCTGATTATTTCGCGTGAGAACATTAAAGCCGGTCGCAGTCAAGATTGGGTTTGGACGTGTACCTAAAACAAATAACGGGGAAGCGAGCACTGTTTAGCGCCAAGACAAAGCTAGCTATCCCATGCTATTTTTAGTAGACGACTTTAGAAACATTAGGGAGATTTCTGACACGGTTTTTGAAACGAAGTAACATCAAAAGCAGAGTTTTTTGCTGGCTAAAATATTTCATTAGAGTGAGCTTGCTTTGTTCAAAAGTGATCAGTAGGAACGGCAACCGTGTCATTTGAGTCCCTCATGTTGATAAACTTCCTTTGAAAATAAATCAGACAGGTCTGACCAGCCTATATATGTAAGGGCAATTATCTGCTAATGCTGCTAGCATCTAGAGTTACTCACCGTTGCTAACTGCTAACGTTAGCAACAGGATAGATAGAGGGATAGATAGAGAGAGAGAGATAGATCGATCGATCTAACAGCCTGTTAATACTCGATCTTGATAGATAGAGAGAGATAGATAAATAGATAGATCTATCTAACAACCTGTTAATACTCGATCTTGATAGATGGATAGAGAGAGAGAGAGAGAGAGAGAGAGAGCGAGAGAGAGAGAGAGAGAGAGAGAGAGAGAGAGAGAGATCGATCTAACAGCCTGTTAATACTCAATCTGGATAGATAGAGAGAGATCGATAAATAGATAGATCTATCTAACAGCCTGTTAATACTCGATCTTGATAGTTGGATGGATAGAAAACGGAAAAAAAAGCTTCAAGGAGCCTTTTTTGGGAGCGTAGGTACTGAAATTACGCGAGTTGATCATCATGCCGAACACGCAGACGCGCGAACACTTGTCTGGCAATAAAGATGCCAAAGTAAAAAATCTAGAGCACTTAACAGCAGGGGAGGTTTTAGGAAACTTGGAATGGTTGTAAAGTTAGCGGATAATGAGTGAAAATTTGTGCAAAAGGAGCTAATGGGCGCCCAAACAGGCCATCATGACTTAGTCCTTAAATTAGCGCCGCGGAAGGGCTAATTACGAATGATCTCATCCAAACCGCCTAATTGACATTTGCCTGGGCGAAACGCCGTCCGAAGGCAAGCGTTTTATATCCCCGCGCTGATCCGTTCTCGTTAAAGTCGGCGCGGCCTCCGCGTAGTCGGGGGTGATGACTTTTGTCAAGTTCGCGAGAAGAACTCAATCGCCGCCAATTAAAAGCGTGGCGAAGACGCGCAGAGTACGCGGGGCGGCTCCCGGCGCGCGCGCGGAATAACAACGAGAATCTATCGAGCGCCGTAAAGACGGCGAGAAGGGCCAGATGGACACCGGCTCCCCTCATCCTTCAGGCAAACTCGTTTGGATGTCAAGCAAATGAAATCCCGGCCTAATGAATCCGACGTTTAAGACAAAGCGGCCCCGGGCGGCTCGGGGCTCCCGCCTTCTTACCTTTTGTCCTTCGCAGCGTGCGGAAAACTGACGGGCATCAGCGACCCCATCACCATCAAGACGTCGGGGTCCAGGTTCGGCTCCTGGATGACGGATCCCCTGGCGCCTGAAGGAGACACGCGGGTAAGAACGTGGATGCTTGTGCGTTCCCTTTGCGTGTGAAAAAATGACGATGATTGGATACGATGATTTGATACGGTTTTCTCGGTGGGTAGGGGCCAACGAGTTGAAAAAGCACATTTTACAAAAGGAGCGTTGACCAAGGCTGTGTCAGGTTCAGTTTCTAGAGATTTTCTGTCAAATACGCTGTTTGGGAAAAGAATAAAACTGAAGAAGAGGGAAGATGGTTCTCAAAATGGATCCCGTAGCTCCGGGTCCAAAATTTGTTTTTAGAAAAAACACGGTTTTCCATGGACAGCTAACGACTTAAAAACACACTGACAAAAACAAAAACAAAAAAGAAAATTGGCTATTGGCCCGTACCGTATAATACAGAGCAAATAATTTGAATCATTTGATTGGGACTACGAATCAATTCAATGTGGTACGTCTTAGTTCGAGAAGGTATGATTTTTCTTAATACAATTTCATGCATTTCAATCATCTTGTCAGTCCATTTCCTTCAAGAAGTATCTGTCCAAGAAAAGCCTGCTACATGTCTCGATATATTTCCAAGTGGAACGATTTGATTCCGTTGGATTCTACGCATCCTTTGAATGAAAAATGATTCTTCCTGTCAGAACAGGTTTTGTTATGCTCCTAATTTATATGTGTTGATGATTATTTCCTTTAAACAATATGAACAGTCTGATATTGCGTAGACAGCAATGTTATGAATCAGTGTTTTCTTTTACGCGGGTTCGACGTTGTACCTTTTTTAAAACTTACGATATAGATTTGATGATAACTGTCCGATTGCACCTCCTTTTATTTGGAAAGGGACTTTGGCGTTTCAGTAGATCACAAGAACCGACAACGATGCAATGCGAGGAATCGTTCTTCAGTTCTATCCAAGCGGGTCCGATTGGGCGCCTCTGGTGGACCGTTCCTGGCCCGCCTGCCATATATTTGACACCGCTGTCTTAAACCGATAATACACCTTTTGAGGGGGCCATAAATTATTCAAATTTTTAGCTGCAGGTGGCCTCTCGTTTTACAGATCTCGTTAGCGTTGGTAACAAAGCCGAGACTCTGAGCAGAAGGAAGCGGCTCGCGGCGCCTCAAAAAAGGAGCCTTATCCACACGCTTGTTTGCACGGAGCGAGCTAAAAGCCGGAAAGCCGCTAAGGCCCCTCTGACACGCTAGCCGGAGAGCGTCTGCGGATGGAGGCTTTGCGTTGGCGCGCGTCGCCCTTCGCTGGCGGCGTTTCGGTCACCGCCGAGGTAGCCAAGAGGCCAAATGAGCGAAAGGGAATTTCATTAAAGTCCTCATTGGATTTTCACTGAATGAGGCCAGCTGTTTTACGAGTGTCAGCCTGAGAGGCTTTTCGCAAAAAGGAAAGAGCGGGGAAGAGATTATCGCCAACGTAAATGATTTTTGAAACATTGCGGACCGTCAATCGAGAGTCTTAGGCTCCAAATGGGAAAGTGTGGCTCCACGTAGCACCTGGGCTGATCTATGAACCAAGAACAAGCTAGCTGTAGTAATGCTATCGCATACTTCCTGATTAGCTAAACACAATTCACGAAATTTGTGACCGTAAATATCGCACATTAGCGATCGTCTCTTTTTTTTTAGCGAACTAATAGTGCAATTACTTGAGTTTTATGCTCTTATCTTTGTCTCTGACAAGATAAAAATGACTCTTTCGCTAATGTACGTTCAAATTCCTTCGTTACTGAAATAAGGTCACTAGTTGACGTGGATTTTATTTATTTATTTTCCAAATGATGAATTGACAAAAAGATGCACGTCTCAGTATTTTGTCATTGTAAATTTTCCAATTATTTAAAAAATTACGATTGTCAGACCCTTGAAGATAAGAACGCTTCTTTTCCACGAAGACGTTACGTCGTCGTTACGCTTGTCTCGCTAAGAATCATTTACGACAACTACAGCACTCCAATGGCTAGAAACAACGGAATTAAAATTGAGTACGCGACGTAATAAAAATGACTACTTCGCTAATGTACAATCCATTTCCTGCGTTACCGAAATAAGGTTACTAGTTAACGAAGATTTTTCAAATAGGCGCGTAAATGAATTGCTGAAAAGATGTATTTCTTGACTAGCCACCGCAACAGAATTTTGTAATCGTAAATATTGCAAAAAAACATTTAAGATACGGAGGTTTCTTCTCCGAGGATATGTTACGTTGTTTGCGTCTCCTTAGAAATAACGAAAAAAAGTTACGGTATTTCAATGCCTGAACCCTTGATGTCGTCCGCATTTCGTTTCGTTCGTGCGAAAAAGTTACTACGACGGCTGAAAGGAACGTAACTATAATTTAATAGCGATGAGCTCATTAAGAATCTCCAACACCCGATCGATTAAACGTTAATTGCATTTACCGATACAAGCGGGCCAGAAATCGTCCAGATGATCCCGCGCAGAAAAAAAACGCGACAAGAAAAAAAACCAACGATAATGTGACACAAATACCCAAAAGATCCATGGGCCCGCTTCCGCTCCGCAATGAGAAAATGCAAATACAGGGTATAAATCATTGTAGATTTAACCAGACGCGGCGTAGCGGACAAGCAAAGGTGAAGTAAACACATTTTATTGGCGGCAAAACAGGAAGACTTTATTGGGCCCGGCGATCAGCGACCCGACTTTCAATGTCACGTCGGGAGGATGAAGAGCATCCGCCGCTATGTAAATGACTTCCTGGAGGCTGCTTCAACTTGCAAATTGCTGACCTAATGTTATATTTAGCGTAGCGCCAAGGCTACCTGGAAAGTGATACATAATAAGCAGATATCGCACCAAAGATCTGACGTTCTCCTCCTCACGGGGGGGAAATGAAGAATGCGCGCTAATTGACGTTAGCGTGGCGCCGTCTTTTTCGTCCTGTGGTTTCGATCCTCGCTTCTCACAAAGTCAGCATTGTGTTATCGGTTGGCTCCATGTTTAACTATTAATAGAAATGATTTCTCTTTTCGCATCCTGATACAGTACCGTGGAACTATGCGGGAGTGGGTTGAGGAGTTTCATGTGTTTTGCTTCCATCTTATGGCACATATAGGAAATTATTTAAAAAAAAATTTTCATTTCTTTATTTTTTAAATTTGTTGCCAAGGGAACATGTAAAGAACTTTGGAAGAGAATTGAAGAAAAGGATTTTCACCATGTCAGAATTTAGAATTTGATGTCAGAATTCCCACTTTCTGATTCCTCCATCCATTAGTCAGAATTCTCACTGACTGGTCAAAATTCTCTTTGTTTTTTTGACCCCGGAAGTCAATTTAGACTTTGAATCACTCATGTTACAGAAAGAAGTGTGTAAATTCTCCATTTATTCTGAATTCTCTCTTTTAATTCAAAATTCTCACGATTTTGATTTTATCCCCAGGATTCTTACGTTAAGTGCAATAATGAAAAAAAAAAATGAATGGGGAATCCAGAGGATAAAGTCAGAATTCTGAAAATAGTCAAAATTTAAGACAAATGAGAATTCTGGGAATTAGGTCAAAAATCTCACTTTAAAGTAAGAATTCTGAGAAGATGGAGAAGTCAGAATTCTCACTTTAAAGCCAGAGTTCCAACTATTGTCAACATTGGCACTGAATTCTCAGAAATCTCAGGAGAATGGGGAAAAATAAGTGTAAAAGAATGAGAATTCTGAGAATAGTCATCATTTCGACTTAATTACATAAAAAATAAGAACAGAAGCACTTTGCAAGAACTCTGAATCCTCTGACTTAAACGTCAGAACTCTCATTCCAATGCGGGAATTTGGAATACCGGAATTCAGACATAAAACTGTGCATCTTGTCGTCCTTATTTTTTTTTCCCACCGGCACACTTCTGCAAAGAACAAATCAAATCAGAACTTTCCCGACGCGATTCGACGGGATGGCGGCAGGTAAAAGGTAAGGTAGGATATCTGCAGAAGCGTTTGGCCTCTGGCGCCAAACGCAAGCGGGGGCGGTGAGAGCAGAGTCGCTGAGATGGGGATTTTTATTTGGGGGCGACTTTCCCGCGGCGCCCGGCCCGTTCCGCCCCGGAACTGTCCACCCCACCGTTTGCGTTCGCCCGCCGTACGCTAACTTAATTGGGACGCTCGTCGACTGTGTAATTTGATGGCTTCGCCGTAAGTGAGCTGCCTACAAAAAGAGAAATGCGGCGGAACGCTTTGATTGGAGCTGCGGAGATCCCTTCTTTTTCAGCTGCGGTTTCTTGTCGTTTGAATGTTGGCAGACGCTGTTATACGGTTGCTACAAAGGTTATATTTATTTTACGGTTTGCATTGTTTTTCCCCGTTGCCAACATTGTGTGGCGTCAGTTTTCCTCATTTTCTTGGGTTAATAACAAGAGTGAAAATCTGAATCTCGAGGAAGGAATTGGAAGACGATGGATCCGTCAAATCCGGGTTTTGATGCGTTTTTATTCGTGCCGTATTCTGACTTACAATAAGTCCCGTAACGGGATGTTCGTCGGCTGTTAGCATCCGGTGCAGCCGCTGCCTGTTGCAGCTAACAGCAGCTCGTGTTAGCTGAGGATTTTACGGCATTATTTTCAATAAAAGAAGCGAGCAGACTGAACCACCGCCCGAGTCCGTCTTCGTCCACACACAGGAATATTAATAAAACGGAGAGGATCGCGTAAAAGTTCGACGTCTCCTTCTTTTTCAATTAAGAGTGCACCCGTATTCCATTTGACTCGGTTCTTAATCGTGGTCTTTTGGCATATGCGCAGAATTATGACCTTGGCGGAACCGAATGGTGTGCAAAAACGTGTGTTTTTGGCAAAATGAACTTGAGGAAAAACAACTCTTTGGCGCACATTCATGTGTACACTAGCGTTCAACCCGCAGCAAATATAGCAGAAGTGAGTCCTATGTTTGGGTAACCGTCAGCTGTTCTCGAAGGTCACCCCAATAAACAACAAAATCAAGTCCTGATTATAGGGTTTCTATCCCTCAGCCTTGTTTTCACGGAGCGTTTACGGTTTGGTTCATTTCGGTACGTAGTTCAGTAATTGTGATTTGTCCATTAGCCGGTTGGAAATGATGTCCGCTGCACGGCGGGCGGACGGGCTCGGTGAAAATCCGCTGCCGCCCGCCAGTTGCAAAGCGTTGACATCGATCCGTCTTCTTAAATTAGCGTTGACGAGCACGCACGCCGCCGAAATCCTGCGGCGGCGCCGAGGAAAAGGTCAGCGTTCTTACTGCGGATAACGCGGTTTAGAGGGTAAAATAATACGGCCGATTTCGATGCCGCCGGTAACCGTCAATCCGCGCGTCCCTTCAGCCAGACTCCATTTTGCCGATCGATAAATTGATATTAGAAAGCGCGACGGAGGGAATGTCAATTTTCTGTTGGTGGTTAAAGCTGTTAGTCTCCCGCGGTCCCAGTTAGGGAAGGGCACTTGATGCGATTCCCTTCATCGACAAGTTTAACAATCTATGAATGAAGTCAGAGGCGCGCTCCATTTTGGCTAAATTAGCAAGCGGTGGCATTTGGAGTCCGGACACACAGGGGCAAACAAATTCTACTCCGGAGGGAGTCTCAATCCCGATCCCGATCCCAAGCGACCCTAATTCCTTTGTGTCCACCTTTGCTGCGGTCCACAGGTCTGGTACATGGACGGTTACCACAACAACCGCTTCGTGCGGGAATACAAGTCCTTGCAGGACTTCATGACGACGGACAACTTCACCTCGCACCGACTCCCCCACCCGTGGTCCGGAACGGGCCAGGTGGTCTACAACGGCTCCATCTACTTCAACAAGTTCCAGAGCCACGTCATCATCAAGTTCGACTTCCGCACCTCGGCCATCAGCAAGTCCCGGCAGCTGGACTACGCCGGCTTCAACAACGCGTACCACTACGCCTGGGGCGGCCACTCCGACATCGACCTGATGGTGGACGAGGGGGGGCTGTGGGCCGTCTACGCCACCAACCAGAACGCCGGCAACATCGTCATCAGCAAGCTGAACCCCAACACGCTGCAGATCGTCAAGAGCTGGACCACCAACCACCCTAAGCGGAGCGCCGGCGAGTCCTTCATGATCTGCGGCACGCTATACGTCACCAACGGCTACTCGGGAGGCACCAAGGTCTACTACGCCTACTCCACCAATTCCTCCACCTACGAGTACATGGACATCGCCTTCCAGAACAAGTACTCGCACATCTCCATGCTGGACTACAACCCGCGGGACCGCGCCCTCTACGCTTGGAACAACGGGCACCAGGTGCTTTATAACGTCACGCTGTTCCACGTCATTCGCTCCGAGGAACTCTAAAGACTGAATGTACGCGTAAGGACTTTGGGGGGGGGGGACAAATATCTGAAGATATCAGATCTAAACAAAAAAGAAGGAACATTTTATATGTTGAAAAAGAAGATCATACTACGACTATACTAGTTAGACAACGTCATTTTCTAGTCGCCATCCTTTTGTCGGACAGTTAGCTTGGAATGAAAACCTTCGATTGTTTACCGCGTAGAGATCGATTGTAAAAGTAGACTACATCTATATAAATCTATATATGTACATCAGATTGAAAATAACACAGATGCCAAAAAATAAGAAAAATATGCCTTTTTTATATCGCCTATCCACACTCATTCCAACGGCCGTGATGGTTCCAGGCGGATCCCCAAACAAAGACAATTACCGCGAAAGAAAACAAAAGCCGAACGGCGTGTTTCCGAGGACGGCGCGTCGCGTCGTATCGTTTTCATCCAGTACAGTAGCAAATAAAGTCCGTCGAGGACGGCCACAATAACGACCGAAGGCCCCGACTGTTGCCGGGCTCTCTCGGCGAAGCTCGTTTAACTCGTATCGGTGAAAACGTTTGAAAAAGAAAAGAAAAACAAAACGCTTTCTTTGCATGAGTGTTTTTTACTGCTACTGAATGTCTTTTGCTGTATGGTAGCCTCCGATTTCAAAAAAAATAACACGGGGGACTTTTACTTTGGGAATTTTGCTATCTTTAGCCGCTTCTTTGTCATTATTTATAGCTTGGTTTGATTTTTCACTCCCGTTCCGGTCTTTGTACCCGTGTAAATGTCGTCGCCATAGTTTCGCGTTTATTTTCGAGCGCATGGAGTAATCCGAAGAAGATGAAAAAAAAAAAAAACGTGACAGAATGTACTTGAGGTTGTCATCCAGAATTCGCCTCATGCACCCGTGGTTGAAATTTGGTTCTTTACGTTCCATGTCACGTAGACGCTTGTGAAGGACAGTACTGTTTTCAATGTAATCCCCGTGGATGAAAGAAAAAAAAAAAAAAAAAAAAAAGCTTTTCTTTCGTGTTGTACCTCAGATGAGATAGTTAATGATTTGTGTCAAAATAAAAAGAGAATTCTAGTGTTTGGATTGTCAAACAAAAAACAAAACCAACGAGCCTAGATTGATTTTTTTTTTCCTTTAATTAGCATTAACATTTTGAAATCACTTGCTATACAAGCTCATGTATCTTGTGTCAAGTTGCATGTTCGAAGGATTTTGTGCCTGTAAACCCTGCCACAATTTGGCTATAGCTACAAGTGAAAGTAAAATGTAAATTAAGCGGCGTAAAATAATGATGAAAGCATTTTTCTCTGCCTTGCCCAGCCATTTATTTGGCTAAATAAACAGCAGCTAGTAGCGTTCATGCTAAGAAATATTTTAACATGACATCAATGCGGTCAGGTCAACTTTAAAACGAACATTACCGCCCTGAAATTACAAATGACCCGGATTTCTAAAGTCAAAAATTATTAAACTGATATCACATTATTTGGCGATTAACAGCAGCATTAGCAAAGAACATTTAGATGCTAGCAGCATTAGCAGCACTCAACTGCCCGACTCGGACTATTGAGGGTTTTACGATTACTTTTCAATTGTTTTAAATGACTCAACTGATAGAGTTGCCGTTCCTACTGATCACTCTTTAACAAAGCGGGCATACTCAAATGTGCTAGCCCGCAAAAATCACTTCCTCATTTTGTTATATAAGCCGAAAGGCGCGATAAGCCTTAAAAGCTCTCAGACGTCTTTGGGCGTCAATGGCAGTGATTGTCGAGCGCAAAAGTGTTTTACAGTCTTCCGTATTCCGAATTTTCAAGAAAAATGCTAGTTTCACTGCATCCAAATTTTTGGATAGACTTTTCAGTAAGATACGTTCGATAACCGCGGGCCTAGCTGGCCGCAGGTGCTTCTCCTCAACAGGGAGGTCGAGGAGCTCCCGGGGAGCCTTTTTCCACGGGACGCTAAGAGGCATCGCTAGCTCGGTTGCGCTAACCCGCATTTTCTAGAAGGCTCTGTTTAGCTTTGATCTTGCGAGGGGTTTGATTGCGAGCGCGGTTAGAATACGGCCCTCCCCCACCCTGCCGTTTCTCAGCCCGCCATCAAACGTCCTCTGTACTTTGATGTCCTTTGTTCTGGCAAAATTGTCCTTTTTAGTCAGGAGCGCCGTCGTTTCTGGCTTTGGCCTTGATTCACAGTCCATTTGGCCGCTTCCCCGCCCACGTCTTCGCCGTCCATCCTTCAGCCTGTCAATCTCTTGCCCCGTTGTCTGCTAAACAAGCCCCGGCCGCCCTCCCCCCCTCCCGCCGCCTCTTAGTCCTGTGATGTTTCAATCGATGAATAAATGATTGCTTCTATTTTCACCGGGGGGGGGGGGTAGCTCGGCCAACACGAGGCGCTTTTTCTCCGGCGGAATGCGCTACAGATGATTGGGGAGACGTGTCAGCGGGACCGTCTCCCGACGCGCGCGAGCGAATGAGCTGTCAGTCAGCGGCTGAATACATTAGCATTTTATTTCTTTTTTTCCGTCGTGATCGGCGCCTCAAGCCTTCCCCAAAACTGATAGTTGCGTTTGGTTTCATCACGTCGTGGCGCCGACTCGCAAACGGCTCCCGTGGGCTAATTAGCCGGCGCGCCGCTGCAGCGGGGGCTAAAATAACACGGCCGGAGCTTTGACCTTGCCGGGGCCTGCCGAAAGGGAGCCGGATTTCCCACAGGACCCGAGCACTTATCGGTAATGGAACGCTACAAAGGCAACTAGCTGAGAAGTCGCGTGGCGCTACAAAACGGACGGCGGGGTGGCGCTGCGTTTATTTTCTTAGACGTCGGGGACGCATCCGGGGTCGATTTGTTTTCGGAACCGAGAGACGGGACCTTTAGGTAGGCCGATAACCCGTTTGACGGTTTGCCGTGTGCTCCGCCCGTCAATTTTTCTTCTCATCTAACAAAGGGGGCGTTTGAGCAGGGCGGAATATGATTGGTTGCTTGCAAGCTGCCTGGGAAAATAATTAGATGACAATCACGGCGTGATTTTGACCTTCTCGGCATGCGCGGAGGATAAGGAGGCGGGCTTTGTCATCGCCCCTTCGGACCCGAGCGTCACAAAACAGGATGTGACACGTAGGCGAGACTACATCAATAAATAGGCAAAAATTGGGATAATGTTGCCACCTCTGGGAGATGATTGGATGAACCGAACAAAATCAAGTCTCGCGAGATTGCTCCCAAAGTGTGACTTCAAAAGAGCAAACATCGAGTGCTTATTTTTTATTTTAAAAAAAACCCCACAGATTTACGCTCATGCTACGAATTGCTATTGCGCATCATTTTCTTTGAACCCTCTAAGTCGTCAAATTTATCGAAAAAATATAAACAGTAATTTTTGATCAAAGTCGTGGGCCTCGAGGTGGACATTGGAGGAAACGCAGTGCAGTTTGACAATAATAGGAGACAGTGATACGGTATCGCTAGTGCTTGCAGAGATGACTCAACAAGTCGCCTCTGACAATAATTATATGACAATCACGGTTTTTCTGTTTTGTTTTTTACTTTCTTGGCATGAATCGAGACTAAGGAGCAAGGAGCGGTTCTTTGTCTTCAAAATAGCTTCCCTCAAACTTTTCCGGTTGCCGTATCGCAAATCTTACCCGCCCGGCTTGAGCACGCTACACGTTTTCATCGTAGCTGTCAGCGGGGGTTTGCCCAGCCTAAAATGATTACAAGCCCGATGCGGCGTCAAATAACGGTTTATAATAAATCAATAGAAGCGCTTATGAGGGAAAAAAAAAATGAGGAAAGGTTGAATGACACCAAAGGGAGAGGCTTTGTTTTAATGATTCGCTGTAAACCGTCGCAAAAGATTCCAAGGGGGCCCACGCCCAACTCCAGGGGACCCGAATGTTTGCGCTACCTCGTCAGCGATACAAACACCTGCTCGCCGTCGACATGCTAATTAGCATTCTTTTAACCGGATGAAATGTTCTGTGATCCAACGGCAAAACGACTAACGTATTAAATTGATGTACCGCTATTTTTTTAACACCATTTAAATGTCTTTTATGTCTTACACACATCATGGTGTCCCAATACTTTTTCACGGATGATACAACCCCAAATTTGAAGGCGAGATTACCGTTTGATGTTACCGTTTTTTTTTTTTTTAATTTTATTTTAGAAGGGACCTGGAGAGACCTGTTGATGTGATATTTTACATATATATATATATATATATATATATATTTTTAATATAAATATAAATATAATATAATATAATAAATAAATATAATATAAATATATAAAAATATATTTTTGTCATGTCTGTTTGGGTTAGATGTTCCGTGTTGTATATAATGTATATGTGTGTGTGTGTATATGCTGCCATATAATTCATATCTTAATTGCTGCAAGCATTAACGAACAAAAAAAATAACATTTATTCATCATAATTTTACACTTACATGCAGATGGATATATATAATACATGGTGGTAGCTCAAAAACTGGCAGTTAAAGCAGTTTGAATGTTGATGTTCAAATTCTTAGTTCAGAGAAAAAAACATGTTTATATATTTACAAAAAAACCCACACTTGTATTAAAATTTGAACCTTATGGCTGCTTGGGAAGTGAACGTGTAGATCTTAAGGAGGTTGTTATTATAGAAATCCCAAAATGTTTATCCGTTGAAAATTCGCATTTTGGTCAATAACTCAAAACTAATACGAGCAACATAACCCTTGCGAAAAAAACCACAACGATTTACAGCGTATTTGTTAGCTATTTGATTGGTCCCTCGTCTTTATTCGTTCAAATATTGGAATCTACACCCGCCTCAAAATATCTCTCTCGGTCTGGCTCAAGTACGCAGATGTAAGGCCGAAACAATCGGCGGCGGGATAATAAGAAGCTATGATCAGAATCGTGTACGACAGCGTGCTTTGCATGCAGATGTGAGCGCGGTTAAAAAAAAAAACGTATAACGTGAAAAAGGCAGATCCGGTCGCGGCGACGCCCACTTATACAACCCGTGTCAATCGGGCTTATTAGTCTCGGAGAAATGACAAAGGGTGTCCTTTTAAAGGCCTGCGGGTCACCTCATTAGCTTCCCCGGAATTATGCGGCGCAATTAGGGACAACGAGGGATCCCGCCACCCGTCACTGCCGCGACAAGCTGTGGGAACATGTGGCGGGCGGGGTGGGGGTGTGGGGGGGCAAGGAGAGGAAGGTGAGGCGGTGCGGGATGAGCGCGCCAGATGGTGTTCATTGATTATTCATGGTGCGTGATGGATGTCACTGTCAGAGGCGCACGGCGCTCTTGGCCTCGGCGCACCCGAGGGCCGGGACGCGGGACGGGTCTGCGGGTTCTACCCGGGGTTTTTTTTTTTTGCCATCGTTGGATCGCGCCGCGTTCCCATTTGTGTATTTACGCTCATGTATTGCGGGGGGATCAGAGGGATTTGCAATGTTACATTGCGGCGGGATTAACCGAGGGCCCCGCGCTGATTGGTTTGCGGGCTTGGGCGGACCGGGGGCTTGAACCCGTTCTGATTGTGAAGGAGGGGCAAGGGGGTTGGGGGAGGGGGAGGGCGCGTTTCAAGTGCGCATTCAAAGGCATCGGGTCTTGTGGAGCAGTCGCGCGTGAGCTGGCGTTGCTGTCGCAAAGCGCCGCGTCAGATTTGACAGCATTCGCGATTAACTTGTCGCTTCAAATTTGCATCCTCCGCCAAGGCTGCGGGGGGGGGGGGGGGGGGGGGGGGGGGGGGTGAAGCGGGGAGGGGGCGTCCCGGGGAGCAAAGCATCTCGGCGGATTGGATTCGATCGCGGAATTTTTGCGATTTTAGGTTCGCCGTGTATTTCGGGTTGGCTATTATGACATAATATCCGGTAGCCCTAGTGGTGGACGGAGTACGACGACACATGCTAGCTTAGGAAACGCACGGAATGCGTACTTTAGTTTTGCTAGTTTTGGATCAAACAGTAGTTGATAACTTCCGAGGGGGGGATCGTGAATTTCGGATTATAAATAACTCGTGTGTCTTACGGTTCAGTGTGGTGTTTCTGCATTTTTTTTTACTAGCCACCAGGGGGCAATTCACCAGTGAAGCAAAGGTGTGGCTTCTCCGCCCATGACACTGGCTAACAACAACGGTAAATTTCGGACGATGAACTGCAACTTTTTTCTCTCGATTTGAGCCCTGCGGTTTATACTCCAGTGTGGCTTATCTGCAATTTTTTTACTAGCCACCAGGGGGAAATTCATTGGTAAAGTAAACGCGCAGCTTCTTCACCAATGAGACCAGCTCACAAATTACCGTAAAATTCGGGACTATAAGCGGCAACGTTTTTCTCTTGACCGTAGTCTAGTACGGCCTGAAAATACAAATACAGTATTAAAAATGTATAAATGATGTTGAATAAGATTTTAAGTTTATGTCACATATGTAACTTTGAAATATATATCAACGTTGTAATTCCTCTTAAATTCGTCGTATAGTTGCCGTAAATTTCGGACGTTAATAAGCCGCAACTTTTTTCTCACGCTTTGATCTCCGCGTCTTATAATCCGGTGCTGTTTTAGTTTGACGACCGATGACGGTGCGGAAAAAAAAAAAATGGCCTAGTGCGAGTGAGAAAATGCGTTTTAAAAGGTTTGACAAGTGTTTGAAACCTCTAACCTGCGCTGAATTGAAAATGTTTGTAGCTGCGCTTTACCGTTTATCATTTGAAGCGGTTTTATGAAGCACCTGCTGCATTTTGAACGGCGGCGAGCGGCAGGTCTCCCGGACTCCCTCCCGGCTTGACACGGGACTATTGGCGGCTTAGCGCCGCGCATTTCAATGTGGAGCGGAGTCTCGGCCTGCCGACTTCCAGCCTCCAATAACGATAAAAAAAAAAAAAAAAAAAGCAACTTCATCCCGCAATTGGGCTTTCTGCCTGGACGTTCGTGTTTTTTTTTTTTTTTTTTTTTTTTTTTTACGTGCGCGCCGGCAGAAGCGGAGGTTCTTTCAGGTCATATAAATCCCATTTGCCAGACGCGACCTTAGCTAAACTCAAGCTTCATCCGAAATCAATATTTTTCCTGTTTGTGTACTGGACGGTGAAAATTGTCACTGGTAGGGTGGCGAGAGCAACAATCGGTGACTTGTAAAAATTGAGAGGCGGCGAGGCCCGCTACGGGAAGTTGCACCCTCGCAGATGGAATTTTGGTCTCGGAATTCAGGTTCAACACTTGAACGCGCATGAAAAAAAACAAAACAAAACAAAAAACACTTCTTTTATCTTATATTTCTGACTAGTCTCAAAATTTTCATTTAAACTGAGCCCAACAAAATGTGCACCCAGATTTGGGATTTTGACCAAAATGGGCATTGACCCCAATAAAATAAACAGTTCTCTTATCTTAAAATTCTGACTAGTCTCAAAATTTTCATTTAAACTGAGCCCTACAAAAATTTGCACCCAGATTTGGGATTTTGACCAAAATGGGCATTAACCCCAATTAAAAAAAAAAAAAACACTTCTCTTAAAATTCTGACTAGTCTCAAAGTTTTCATTTAAACTGAGCCCAACAAAATGTGCAACCAGATTTGGGATTTTGACCAAAATGGTCATTGACCCCACTAAAAAAAACAAACACTTCTTTTATCTTAAAATTCTGACTAGTCTCAAAATTTTCATTTAAACTGAGCCCTACAAAATTTGCACCCAGATTTGTGATTTTGACCAAAATGGTCATTGACCCCAATAAAAAAAAGCAAACACTTCTTTTATCTTAAAATTCTGACTAGTCTCAAAATTTTCATTTAAACTGAGCCCTACAAAATTTGCGCCAACATTCGTGATTTTGACCAAAATGGGCATTGACTCCTTGAGTAATCGATCACTTTGTGTATTTAGTGGCAGTTGTTTAAAGCATTTAGCAATACGTACACACATAAAACTAAGTAAATGAGATTGTACGTCTAAACAATTAGAGGGAAAAAAAAACGTAAAAACACGTCTTTGGGATTGAATGAGTTAATCAAAAAGCGGGAAAAATGGAGGCGAATCCCCCTCGGCGACCACAAGGCGATTTCTTTTTTTTTTTACGAGCTCATCCAGGGCCGGCTTTAAAAGCAAAGACGAGCGCTCGGTCCAAGGCGATAAAACAGCCGGCGCTTTTAATTAAATCAGGTTTGCAAATGGCCCGCGATTGGACGGTCTCGCCCAGACGTGACAAAGACCACTCCGGCTCGGCTCCTGACCTCCCGCTGCCTTTCCCAGATATTTTCGGCACGAGCCTTCCCCGCCCGGCTTTATCCTCGCTCGTCAGGATTTCACATTCACGGCGGAGTTAATAGACAGCCGCCGCCGCCGCCGCCGCCGCTCGGATATGCAAATGCAAAGAGCTAATCCAAATTGGAGCTTTTATTAGAAGATGTCTCACGCAATCTTGGACTTGCGAGCGTGCCGCAGATTCGACTGAGAGAACAAATACGGCGTCGTATTGTTTTTCGTGATTTGTGCGCACAATGAAAAGCAAAAAGATTAAAGCCATAATGACCATAATGTCCAAGATTTCACCTTATAAAGTGAAAGATGTCTTTTTAAAATATTAACATTACATTTTATTGCGGAATTGACGTTAAAACGTGAAACTTATCACGTTAAAATGCCAATCACATTATAAACTAAAAGTTATCTAGTTAAAATACAAAACTTCCTACGTTTCAACGTTAAACTTGTCGTAACGTAAAACAAACCTTAAAACGTAAAACCACATTCAAAGGTTCAAGATTTCACGTTATAAAGTGAAAGTTATCTAGTTAAAATACAAAACTTCCTACGTTTCAACATTAAACTTGTCGTAACGTAAAACAAACGTTAAAACGTAAAACCACATTCAAACGTCCAAGATTTCACAATATAAAGTGAAAGCTAGCTTGTTAATATATTAACGTTACATTTTATTGCGGAATTGACGTTAAAACGTGAAACTTATCACGTTAAAATGCCAATCACGTTATAAAGTGAAAGTTATCTAGTTAAAATACAAAACTTCCTACGTTTCAACGTTAAACTTGTCGTAACATAAAACAAACCTTAAAACGTAAAACCACATTCAAAGGTTCAAGATTTCACGTTATAAAGTGAAAGCGAGCTTGTTAATATATCAACATTACATTTTATTGCGGAATTGACGTTAAAACGTGAAACTTATCACGTTAAAATGCCAATCACGTTAAAAACTGAAAGTTATCTAGTTAAAATACAAAACTTCCTTCGTTTCAACGTTACTTGTTTTAACATAAAACAAACGTTAAAACGTAAAACTTACCACATTCAAACGTCCAAGATTTCACGTTATAAAGTGAAAGATGTCTTTTTAAAATGACAAAACGTCCTACGTTTCAACGTTAAACTTGTGTTAGCATAAAACAAACGTTAAAACATAAAACATACGACATTCAAACATCCAAGATTTTACGTTATAAAGTGAAAGATGTCTTTTTAAAATATGAACATTACATTCTATTGCGGAATTGACGTTAAAACGTGAAACTTATCACCTTAAAATGTCAATCACATTATAAACTGAAAGTTATCTAGTTAAAATACAAAACTTCCTACGTTTCAACGTTAACCGTGTCCTAACATAAAACACACGTTGAAACGTGAAAGCTATCACTTTGAAAGGCGGACTTTATCGCGCTGCTATTGAATTTTCTTTCTCCTCGGCGCGGCAGAACTCGGCTTCCGCCGTAACGCTACCCGTTCCGATGTTACCGACAAATTAGCGGGAAACTAAATCTCCTTTTGTTGGGCGCCGCCGGCAACGGCAAACGTCCTCCGACGAGATGAATTGCGGCGGGCTAGCGTTTGGCTCTCGGCGGAGTGGCGCTCGTGACGGCGGCGTATGGATTTCCGCGGCCGGGACCTGCGAGGCCCTAATGATATTTAGACAAAGTGCATCTGACAAACAAGAGAGCGATGCGCGAGACGAGGTCGTGTTTTCTTTGCGCGGATGGGATGTCGCTTTCTTTGCGCGCGGCGACGGGGGGAACGCGGAAGCCGATGCTGATTGCCAGATTGCCGCCCGAGACGGATGCGCCCGATTTTACAGTCGTATCAATCACAGGCGGAAAAGCGCTAAATGTCTTAGCGTTTTGTTTTTTTTTTCGATTTACCCTACGGGGAAGCGAAAAAGGCTGAGTGAAGAGAACAATAAAGAGGCTTCATCCATGCTTTGGATTCACACTTGAAGAAGATATGGCTCGGAGAAGGTTTTACTGTTTTTGGCAAGACATATAAAAGGTGTACACAGATGACGAATATCTACCATAAAAAATTTTGGTTTGTTGATCATGGTGAGGAAAAATATGTGTTTTAAGAGCTGATAGATTATTTGAACCTTATGGTTGCTGAGGAATGAAAGTTGAGAGCTCAAGCGGGTTGTTTTAGTAGAAAATGAACGAATCAGTCAAAAATTCGGATTTTTGCCGGTAAATCAAATCTTCCCTGTGACGTAAGTTCGGTTTTGCGGAACACATTTACAGTTTATTTGAATTGTAAAATTCCAAACAAAAAAACATGAGATTTTAACAGAAGTGTTAAAAAGTTTGCTTACCTAGCACAATCTCTTATAAAATTACCTGAAAATCTAAAGAAATCCTTGACGATAACGCAGATCATTATCAATTATCTAAAAAAAATAAATAAATATAAGCGCAGATAAGCGACTCATCTGATAATCATCCAATCCTTAATGGTTAGTGCCGTAAGAAAGGTTGACTTCCATTCTTTAGTTAGAACTGATATAAGTAATAGATGTTTGTAAGTGTAGAAACACTGCCATCCAATGGTTACAGTTAGCACTGCAGTGCTCAATTGGCTTATATTAAGTAAGCATTAGTCAAGGGTGTCTTCTGCCCTCCATTAAAAACAAAAAACCTACGAGAATTTTATTATTTATTATTTTTCTTACTATTTTAAAAGATGAAAATTCTCATCCATGGCACTGAAAGAATTAATAAAAATATATAGTATTCATTTTATTTTATCTTATACAGTGATTAAAAAAAAAAACAATGTAAAAAGATAGCAATTTCGATGACACGATTATCTTCTGGAATCTAAAACTACTTAAAAAAAAAAGTCGAAAAACCAAATGTTCCGCTTCATCCATCTTCTTTATCACCTGGCCGGCCACTCGGCTCTCCTTTCCCCCGCCACAATCGCCGATCAATCCGCTCACATTCACCGAGTCATGAATTATAAATGCCTTTATTTATTCACCTTCACATCGCTAGCTATGGGGGAGGGAAAGAAAAAAAAAAAAGGCCGTTTCATTCCGCTCCAAGCACACGGCGGGAGGATATTCCGTCGGCGGCCAACAGCCAGAAGAGCGATATGACGTTTCTGGGCGGATTACAAAGCCGGCCCGTCAACGGCGGACCTCATTGGTGGTTTTTCGCGGGGCGACGGAGGGAAACGGCGAACGGACGGAAGAGGGTGCGATGCTTTATTGGACGCCGTTTCATCATCTCTTGATGGTCCCCTGAGGCTTGGCGCCGCAGATTGTTTACTGAGTTGCGCGCGAGTGTCACAAAGTGGAATTGATGTGTACTTCTTTGGACAGAAAGTCTCGCGCCCAATGACTCAACGGGGCCAACTCACAATTTACGGCGGGTGATTATCACCCCGAGAAACAGCATATTCATTTCGTCCTCTCATGCTAACAGCTAAGTGACGTCCCGTTACGATAATTCTTGTAAGAAAGGTTGTGGCCGAAATAAAACTACTTAAAGGACGCACCCATAATTTTGGAATTCATTTCTTATATTTGCTCTTCTCGGATCCTCCCCCCAATGACGGTAGCGATAGCGTCAAAAGGCCATGTCGCCAACTAGTGGCCCGGCATGTGCATTGCGTGCGCGCCCTTTCCCGTCATGTTTACATGACGCTGCGTTTGGCCGGGATGCGACTCGCTTGAGACAAAATGCACTTGATGCTAACAGCTAACTGACGTCCCGTTACGATAATTCTTGTAAGAAAGGTTGTGGCCGAAATAAAAATGGCTGAAAACTCGGCTTATGTGCTGACGGATCAATTTCCCTCGAATGCTGTAAAAAAACTAAAAACTAAATAAAAATAAGTTACTACTTAAAGGACGCGCCCATAATTTTGGCCTTCGTTTCTTATATTTGCTCTTCTCATATCCTCCCCCCAATGACGGTAGCGATGGCGTCAAAAGGCCATGTCGCCAACTAGCGGCCCGGCATGTGCATTGCGGGCGCGGCCTTTCCCGTCATGTTTACATGACGCTGCGCGCGGCGGCGCCGGAGTCACGACAGAACAATAGAGGCGTCTATTTCAAGTCTTTTAAATGATTCGCTCCCGTTGCGAGGAAGTCTATTTCCAGCGCGGAGGAGGCGGCAAAGCTGAGATTCCTCACCCGGTTATTGAATAATTTACACGAGCTGCCAGTGTACTCATTAGGACTGGAGTGTAGCGAGCGGAGTCGGGGCGAGGGAGAGAAGTGGGGGAGAGGCTGTCAAATGGCGAGGGATGAGGCTTGGAAGCGGGGGGGTGCGCCGTTGCCAGTCACGGATACAAGAGAAGAAGAAGTACCGAGGGAGGGGGAGGAGGAGGGGCGAAAAATAGTTTCTGTCGGTGTTGTGATTAAAAGATTTATGGGGGCTGGAGTATGCGCGCGTGTTGTCGGGTTGCCGCGCTTCCCTCGGTCTCCTTTGAACCGGGTCGTGCCGGCGGGCCCGGGGAGCCCGCTAAAGCCCGCATTGATCGCGCGCGCGAGGCGCGGCTCGGCCTTTGAAATAGCCCCGCGGTGACTGCGAGGAAAGGGTGGGTGGAGCGGGTGGGGGGTGAGGGGGATTCTGGATGGATGTGAGCCATGTGAAAGGTATCGGAAGGATATCGTGCGGAAAAAAAAAAAAAAAAACACTAGGGGGAATGCGGTTCTAGTTGACAAGTCTAAACTTCTTGAACAATTGTTAGCAAAGCCGGCGTTCACGTATAACCGCGTTTAACGCCAATTAGATTCGATTGAATTGGTTGTAAAACAGGGCTGCAGGATTATAGCCAAAAGAATAATCATCATTATTTTGGTCAATATTACATATATACTTTATATACAATACTATGTAGATATAATTACAAATAATAATACACTCAAATACATTTCGTAAATAATGAACTTACTTGCTGAGGGCAAACCAATGAAAAACTTGAACCCCAAACATTAACTTTTAAGCAAATTAGCAGTCAAAATGTTAGGGCCGGTATATTTAGCATTTTGACTTATATTTCAAGGACGACAGCGTTCTATGTCTATGAAAATATGGGTGGTATTATACAAAAGATTGACTTCCATTCTTCAGTTAGAATTGATGTACAGTAGGTAATAGCTGTGTTGTATGTGTCTAAACTCCAATGGTCACAGTTATCACTACAGTGCTCAATTGGCCTATATTTAGTATGCATCAGCCTCCATACGTCGACCAGAATTTTGATTTATTACTGTTGTAACTATTTTAAAAGACCAGAATTCTCGTCCGCGGCACTGAAAGAGTTCAATTTCCTCGACCGCAAGCTAATGATTTGTCTGTCGTATCAGTGGTTCTGAATTAGCATTAGCATTCTGACAGGGTTTCTGAAGGTAATCGATTTGTGGTGATTTATGATAAGAACACTGTTTCTTTTCAAATCGAGAGCAAATTAATTGGAACATGAAGCAAGATTGGGCAGCTCGGTGGAGCAGTGGTTAGCACGTCCGCCTCACGGTTCAGGGAGCCTAGTTCAAATCCGCCTCGCTCCGGCCTCTACTGCGTGGATTTTGCACGCTCGCCCCGAGCCTGCGTGGATCCTCCCACGTTCCAAAAACCGGTAGGATAATTCCTTGGCAAGAAGCGGGCATAAAGGGCCGGCGTGAAAGGGCTTGCACGTCACGCAAAACACATCAAGTGTGATCCTTAAGAGGATTTATCCGAAGACCCGCTGGTATCATCCCTGCATCCGGACCGTGACAAACGCCGGCCGCGGATCCCTCCGCCGCCCCCTCGCCGGTGAATATTTCATGAGCGGCGCGCGGCAGATGTTTCTCGTAAAGCGCATCAATATTTACTTTTGGTCGCCGCACTTCATGTTTTAGTATTCAGGTGACAGCGGGAGATTGGCGGCGGGCGGGCGGGCGGGCGGCCTAACCGCCGATACGGCGCTTTTTGTCTTTTTCGAGAAGGGTGACGATGCATTATGAATGAAAATCGGCTACGCAATAATGGATTTTTTTTTTTTTGAAACGCATTCATACCACTTGCTGTCTACTATGTCAACAATCCGGAAGAATAAATATATAAATAAAAGCAATCTCGGCGAACATTGTAGCTAAACTAACGAAAAGCGTGTTGCTACGTCATTAGCTAGCTAAGCTCATTGACATGGTGGTTATGGAGCTAATCAGACAATTTCGCCAAATACAATCAATCCCGGGATACGGCTTCAGTTTTTTTGTTTTTTTTTCACGTTACGAAGCGGAATACGAAGTTTTTTCGTGTTTTTTGTGACGGCGTTTTTCCCGCTTTACGGCATCAACAACGATAACAAAATTCAAACTCGGCGGTCCGTGTACAAGGGAGCAGTAAGAAGACGAATCTGGAGATAACCACGAAGAAGGCAGGCGCATCGTTATCCTCGTTAGGGAATATGGCCGAAACTAGCTTAAGTCATGTCACTCCAGTTTCATTTTTTCTTTATGTATTTTTTATTTATGATGTCATTTAAGTACATACATGTATATTATATTTAAGTAGTACTTACTATACTATTTCGTGACTAATTTTTAATATGTACGTACATGTTTTTATGTTTTTACCGGGGTTTTGCACGCATTAGCTAATTAGCATAGGTTTCTATCGCCCGCCATACGACAATTTCGCCTCCCAACTCCGGATCGGAAAATTGGCGTCTACTGTACAGCGTTTGTTATCCTCACAGCAGAAGACGGAACATTTGCAAGTTGATTGTTAAATTGATTTATTTTCGATTCATTCATTTATGTGAAATATGTGTTCGTATTAATATCGTCAGCAATATAAAGTATCGAAGGAATAATAGCTATGAGATTTGAGTACGGGCTAAAAGAATGTGACTGCTTGGTGAAATTTTCCCTTTTTTTGAGTTAAACTTCGAAACAGGGAATTTTATAGAAAATAGAGTGAAAAATAAACCAACATTGCTTAGCTAGCTTCCAGCTAGCCTCTTGATTTTGCGTCCTTTTCGCAAATTTGAAAATTTTGCCCTATTGGCCCGTACCCATGGATTACTTTTGGATGTGATTCTATATTTATATTGAATACGGTTGGATTGTGCCTAAAATTGTGGCCTGCAACTTTATTTGAAATGCCAGAGAAGGATGCATGTATTATTTCTGCATGCTATCACACATGTTGTGATTGCCACACTTGTTGTTTTGGATTAACACAAAAATTGGTAGTGGTAGGGGGGGCGAATCCAAACCTAATCTGGATTATCCTGGCCGCCTTTTTTGGCTGCCGTCAATTCCCTGGAGAGCGGAAAAAAAGGGAAAGTAAAAAGCCTCGTGGCAGTGCTATTACACCCCCACCCCCTCCTCGCTAGATGACAAATGGAAACGGCGCGAGGGCCTCCTCCCCGAAGAACATCCATTAGCGATCACTTAAGGGGCTGCGGTCCATTATGAAGATGTTGGCAAGGGGGCGAGGCGGCAAGATGGGGAAGATGCTCTCTGCGGACTCGCAAATGGTGCGGATTAGCTCCGCTCGCCTTTTGGACAATCCGCATTGTCCTGCCACTCTTTACGTGTACAGCAAACTTGAAATACTTTTCTGCCTTGTTAGTTTTAACCTAACGACCTGCAATATAAGCAAGAAGATAGCTACAAATCTATCTTGATGGCTAATTTTGCGCTTGACGTAGCTTGCGAGCTAACTGATTACATCCTATCTCGCTAGCTAACTATTAGTATATACGACCTAGCGAACAAGATAGCTAGCTATCAAGATAAATGTCTACATAATAAGATAGCTATTAATCCTGATTTCTACCTAGCAAGCTAATAATATAGCTTGCTAGCAAGCTATAAGATCGTCATTTATCTTGATAGCTCGGTAAAAAGATCGCTATTAATCTGGATTTCTCTCTCTCTTGTTAGCTTGCTAGCAGCAAGATAGCAATTTATCTTGATAGCTAGCTATATAATGAGATACCTAGCAATTTAGATATCTAGCTAGACAGCTAATAATATAGGTTGCTAGCTAGCAGTCAAGATAAATACCTACATAATAAGATAGCTATTAATCCTGATTTCTAGCTAGCAAGCTCATAATATAGCTTGCTAGCAAGCTAACAAGATCGTCATTTATCTTGATAGCTCGGTAAAAAGATCGCTATTAATCTGGAGTTCTCTCTCTTTATCTTGTTAGCTTGCTAGCAGCAAAATAGCAATTTATCTTGGTAGCTATATAATGAGATACCTTAGCAATTTAGATATCTAGCTAGCTAGCTAATAATATACGTTGCTAGCTAGCAGTCAAGATAAATACCCACATAATAAAATAGCTATTAATCCTGATTTCTAGCTAGCAAGCTCATAATATAGCTTGCTAGCTAGCAGTCAAGATAAATACCTACATAATAAGATAGTTATTAACCCTGATTTCTAGCTAGCAAGCTAATAATATAGCTTGCTAGCAAGCTAACAAGATTGTCATTTATCTTGATAGCTAGGTAAAAAGATCGCTATTAATCTGGATTTCTCTCTCTCTATCTTGTTAGCTTGCTAGCAGCAAAATACCAATTTATCTTGATAACTATATAATGAGATACCTTAGCAATTTAGATATCTAGCTAGCTAGCTAATAATAAAGGTTGCTAGCTAGCGGTCAAGATAAATACCTATCAGATAAAACAGCTTTTAATCTAGATTCATGGCTAGTTATCTCGCTATTAGTATAGCTTGCTAGCTCGCTAACAAGATATTTATTTTGCTACCTTCAATATCTAATATGATAGCTATTAATCTAGATTTCTGGCTAGCAATACATATTTATCTATTTATCCATGTGTAAAAATGGCGGTCCCTCCATCCATCCAATTCTGCTCGAAAATGACCCGGAATCTTCTCCAACCCATCTTACGTAACGTGATTGTATTTGCCTTTTAATGAAATTTCCATTGACACCAGACATGAAAATTGAAGGCGCTTCACTGGGCGAAAAGAGCCATTTCCCCGCAGGAGCGATTAGGCGCGATCCCCCGCGCCAAACAACAAAATGTCAGGACGCAACGCGTGGGAAGCCGATATTGAGCGAGGATCAGTTTGATTGCCTTTGACAAGAAAAAGCAGCCCCGCGTGAACCCTCGTTGACCACCGGGCTTTTCAGCACATCGATTTACATGACGGACCGGCTCTCCGCCTTAATCACCGCTAACCTTTAACGCCGGCAGATAGAGCTACTACGTACACGCTAGCTTTCAATGCTAGCAGTAGCTTTTGTGTTATTTTCAGTACTATCTATAATATTTTATCTACGTTATCATAATCCCCGTTTTCTCCGAATTGTATTTACCTTTTGGGTAAAGGCTTTCTGTTTCTCCCCAAAAAAAGTCAACTTTTAAGTGAGCATGTGCGAGCAAGAAGAGGATTGGGGATCTAGAGGGACGCCCCTCTCTGCGGGCCCCAAAGTGGCACTAATTGGCACCGAGTTTGACAGAAATCCAGCCGTCCAGGCAAACTCCTAATGACACGCTTCGCAACCCAGTCGGAGGCGCGGGTGAAAATTTATTTTTGTCTTCTTTTTCACTCCCCGCACACGCGCCGAGTTACTCGAGCATTTGCCGACGAGTTGAAATACACGCGATGTATTTGTATAAGTCCCGAAATACTGGCGAACAATCAAGAGGTTTCCAGTAAACAAATCATTTTGGTTCGAAAACAACAAACCCGTGATCTCAAAATACGTTCAAATGTTGAAAAATGAACGAAAACAAAGCTGAGCTTGAAACACTTCCTGGTTTCGCTCTAAGATAACGGTGACCTGCCATCTAGTGGCCGACACTGGAAATACAACAAAAACAAACAAGGCGCGGAACACAATAGTTATATAATCGGAACTAATTTTGACTATAATGCAGAGAATTTAACACTGAAATGTCGTCAAAACACAAGGTTGAGCTTGAAATACTGTCATACAAAATAGTTGTTCACCCTCTAATGGCCAACACTGGAAATGCACCAAATTTAAACAAGGAGCGGAAAAAGAAATTGTCATATAATGTGCACTCATTTAAATATACTGCAGCTAACTTGAGTAATTCTCCGCAGGGGATAAAGAATATATGCCAATTATCAAAATCAGTTACTTTTGTTAATCCCTAAAATAAATATATTTTTTTTGCCATCTTGGAAATAAATGTCTTGTATTTTAATGGGACACATTCTGTATGAATATAAATCGACAAATAAAAACCGAGCACGTTGAAAAGTGAACAAATGCGCGGCTCATTGTCGATTCGATTCGTCATCCATCAAGGGCGAGGACACAAATGATCGATTTTCATATCGTTCCGAGCATCATTTTTATTCCAAATGAATTGGGACAAATTTGCTGAGCTTGTGTCATTGTGTGTGTATGTCGATAAACACACACACACACACACACACACACACATATACACATATATATATATATATATATATATATATATATATATATATATATATATATATGTATCATGATCGTTTAAATGTTGATTGAAGCGACCTTCAGCAGTCATATTCATTGGACACACAAGCACGCACAGACACACACACACACACACACAGAGAATTTTTGTGAACGTGTGTGTCCTTGTATGCGAGGATGCTGGCAAGGGGAGTGTATGTTTGCGCCATCTGCATCCAGCAAGGATTTGATCCTCCTCCAAGGTTTCGGCCCGCGCCGAGACGGACGGGAGCCGAGGGACGTCTTTGCGTCTTAGCGGGCCGCGAGAGACGCGCGGCGGCCATTTCAGGCGCGAGAACGGGGGTGGGAAAAGTACGGCCCCGGGGTCACATATTGATGAAACGGCCAAGCCCGAGGCCGGCCGCCTCGAATGCGATTCCGCTTCGTTGCTACGCACTCAAACCGCGACAGAACGGGAAACAAAATGTCCAACTGGAATTCTGGGAAATAAATAAAAAATCAACTCGCTCAGTGTCACGTCCGTCTGGAGCTGCCAATCTCATTTTTTTTCCCCACTTTCTCCGACCGAGCGCCAGCTGGCCGACGCGTGACTCACTGGGCTCGCCGTCACAAGCGCCACCTTTTTTCCGATTGGCCTCTTCGGTCGACGTGCTAAGCTAACGTAGCATACGCAACAGTCAAAAATCAACAGCCATATAAATTGTTTAAAAATATGACGGGTTGATTCTGAAAAAACAAACAGCAAGCGTAACAATTGGTTAAGTCGGTTTAGCATTTTTTTGTTGCTAACAAGCCTACCGTGTAAAAAGAAAAAATGTGCAGTTCATGTCTGAAAAACACTCAAAACAAAATTGAGAGGCTAACAGTAAAACGTGAACATCGATTGAAGTTGTTTAAAAATATGACCACATTGATTCAAACAAAGTGGGAGCGTATTGCTATTCTTGTTAGCTTTGCAGGCTAACATAGCTTGCGTCAAATTTAATAGGTTTAGCATTTTTCAGCTAACAAGCTCACGATGTGAAAAGTAAAAAAAATATGTCTTTGAAAATCACTCAAAATAGAATTGAGATGCTAAGCTAACGTAACATAGTAAAAAAAACTAAAAACAGTTTTTACAGGTAAACCGGGCAGATGTTGCATATCTTTTTAGCTTTGTACGCTAACATAGCGACCGTTGCAAATGTTCAAGTAGGCTGAACATTTTTCCGCTAACAAGCTTACCAACAAAATCAAGATGCGATGCTAATGTAGCATACCCAGTAAAGGTCAGCATGTTGCTAGCCTTGTTAGCCTTCCACGCTACGATAGCTAGCGGTACGAACGTTTAAGTGTTTCATTTTTCAGCGAAAGAGACGAACACGAAAAAAGGAAAAGATGTGCAGTACACGTCTTTGAAAATCACTCGAAACAAAATCGAGATGCTAAGCTAAAGCAGCAGCAATTAAAATGGTTGAGCATGTTGCTAGCCTTGTTAGCTTTGCTTGTTAGCCATGTCGCGAATGGTTAAGTAGTAGGTGTAGTTTTATTTAGGTAACAATTTTACCATGCAAAAAGAAAAATCAAGATGCTACGCTAAACTAGCATGAAAATGATAGTGAATACAGACATGCTTGCCAGGTTTGTGATCTTGCAAATCGTTTCTAACCAATCAGCATTAGTCAACAAATGAAGCAGGATTCCCACGATGTCATGCTCACTTTAAGAAAAAAAAAAAAAAAACAGCAAGCAACCGATGGCAGAGATTGATTAAAGTGATGCTTGCATTCCGAGCCAGAGTCATTTGTTTGCATTTAGCGGCCCGCTGTTCATTTATCAAGCGCGGATTCGGGCCGGGGGGGCCGGCAGGTATTACTGCAACTCCCGTCGGTGAACTGGGGGGGGGGGGATATAAATATCACACCGTATCGTGAAGCTGCCCGTTATTATTACTATTTTTTTTTTAATATGTGTCCAGGATCACACGAGAGAGACAATCAAGGTGGCGGAGAGCAACAGGACAAACAAAACAAAACAAAATAAAATATGAACAAGCAACCGGGTTAATTGATGTGTTTGCAAAAGTGTGCACCCCCCCTTATAAATGGGAACGCGGCTTAAAGTTCTCGAATAAAATCCAGCTGTTCAAGTAGGCTTTTACAGACATTCGATTTTGAAAAAAGCTGGCGCAAAAGCAGGGGGTGTGTAGACTTTTTTTATATCGTCCAAAAGTGACAATAACCTCATCCCTACATAATTAAGACATACGAAATTTTGTTCCCCAGATTTGGGTCATTTAATCAAGTGTCTTAGGTTAACCTTACATAAAGCTCAGTTGTTCTTTTTCGATGCCTTATGACGGTTTAATGAATTAAAAAAATCATCGAGGTTTGAGTTTTATGCTGCTCAAATGATCGGAAACTCCAAATACAGATCGTTAATGTCTTCATTTCTCATTCTGGTCAGGATGTGTCCGGATGTCGATTTTTTTTTTTTTACATTTGGCCTTTCCTGCACAGAGACTAAAAAAAATAAATAATCTATCGTAAACAAAGTTGAAAAGAAACAAGTGTAGCGCTCTGCGCTCACTAATTCCATCTTCCCCAATTTGCTTTTGTCCGTGGTGCAAAAGGGTTTTTGGCTGTTGCATTTAACAGTTGAAAGCGCTTTTTTGTGTGTGTGTGATTAAATACTAAAATGAGAAAATGATCTGTTTGTGTTTTTGGTACGCAATGGCCCCAGTGGAGCAGTACTCGGCTTCGGAGTTCCTGAAATGATCGATATTCAATCTGGCGCTCTGACAAAAACTTCGAGCACTCACGCCAGATATTGAAATTCAACGCCTATTTTTCAGTTGTACAACTTGGAATTTAAGACGTACTTATAAAAAAGTAAATAAATAGTGATTAGTATACTTGTCACTATATGCCAGAGGTTCCGGTCCGCGGCCCAGTACAGGTCCGTGGATCAACTGGTACTGAGCCGCACCCAAAACAATGAACTATTTCCGTGTTATGTATTATCCGTTCCTGAAAAGGATTTTATTTTGAAAAACCTTTTATTTTGGCCTGATTCTCAGATTCGTTTGGGTCAAGGGACAGGTGACGAGCCTACAACTTCGTACAACTTCCTACTTACAAATTGTCAAAGGATGGATTCTCGAACTTTTTGACACCCAACCAGATGAGATAGCAAATGGCGGCACCCTCAAAAGTAATGTTGGAGACTCCCGACATTGCATCTGTGTGGAGAGAGGAATAAGCTGAGGGCTCACGTTAGTTTGGCGTTAACATCTGCTCGTCTCCCCAAGTGTTGGCCAGTCCGCGGTGATAAAAAAGTTGGGGTCTCACGATATATGTCATTGGCATGGAAAGGTGAACAAAGACACATTACCCGTAGGATAGCTTTTTTTTCTAATGCCGATTAGGTGAAATTGGATGAGTTGCCGGGAAGTCGTGCGCTCGTTAACCTGCGCGGTTCGAAAGGGTGTAAAAAAAAAACATTTCGGACACCTTCCTCCGCCTTGTCTGGAATGAAAGGTTCTCGTGTCGTTAAAGGTCAGCGTCCTTCATCAAAGTGACGTGAAGATGATACATCACTATCGCGTCTGGTCGGTCCGGCTTAGATTTGTAAAAGGTCAGGCAGGAAAATCACCTTGTTGGCGTTGGAAAAAGTGGCCCGCGCGGTTGCGTAAAGTTGCTCGCCCGTAGGCGAAACGGTTCGGTAGCCCCTCGGGTCGGCACAAATGTCGCAACCGAAAGAAAGCAACGAGACTCGTTAGCTCGGATTGTAACTGGATCGTGCGAATGTTAGCATTTTAGGCTAACAACGGCATACAGTTATTTTAAGCGTGTTAGAATCCCTGAATGGTGTTGAGTTAAAATAGAATCTAATTTTTAAGTTAAAGTGCATAATGCCCCCATACATTGTCTCCTGGTGGCAAACAAACCAAGATAATACACAATGGGGCTACAGGGCTCAAATCATGAGAAAAAAGACGCCGCTTTTAGTCCGAAAAATATTTGGTGAATTTATTTTCAAGTTGGCCTAAACCACGGGGACTGTTCCGTACCGATCACTGATCAAGTCCAACAAAAGCCGGTACCACTTGGGACCATTGGCGGGCGCTTGATTCTCATTTTAGCAAGTTTGTGTGTTTACACAGCAAACAGCGCCGCCAAAGTGCTTTTTTCGAGCCTTAGATTCAACCAATCCACCTGAAATATTTTAAAACGCAACACTGGAATATCCATCGCGATGATTCCAACCCTTTACGTGATAGTCGCTGATACCTTGAGCCAATACCGGCATCGTATCGCCCCGAAAGCGAATCTGGCTGTATGGTAACATAACCGCTAAGGGTTCGGGAGGTTAAGTCGCGGCGTTAAATCCTCATAAATCTCCGACTGGATTGTCAAGACAAGAGACACCGCGAGGAACGCGACCGCCATCAATCCCTCACTCGGGTGATAAACGCGTGTCTTTTAAGACTTTTCTTCCCGACGGTCCAGAAAAAAATTGCTGATCCGTCAAAAGGCGTCGGCGGCTGTAAATCTATTTGTATCATAATTCACGTTTTGTGCGGTGTTCAGTGAGACCCAAAAAAAAAAAAAGATGAGAAATTGCGTCAGTGCCCGAGATGACAACTTCTGACTGAAGATCTTTCACGGACATTAAAGGACAATCCTTGTCCTACGTCACGCCATTTTGTCTACGATGTCGCCTGGGACCGACTTATTCATCACGGATCCGAATGAAATTGCATTTCATTTGAATAAAAGATTAGGATTTCGCAGAGGAAGTTATGCTAATATTATGCGCTATCACGCCTCCGCATATGAGCCGTGAGACACAATGTCCTCATCTAAATGGAGAATTGGGGTTTTTGTGTCCGACGGAGAATTCATTGCGAGCCTCGTCGTTAGCTCGTCTTTGGCTTATAATTATGATCCTGACCGCGTCTGGTAATTAGTTCAGCTTCGTGCCATCGCTCACGGTGGAGATCAGGATCTTGGGAGGAAATATTGAAAGGAAAATCTTACTTATTAGCAGGAGCTTTGAGGTATAAACGTTTGAGAGACAAAACGTCAAATTCTTTCCAATTTCGTGCCACCAATTCGTCAGGGAAAGGTGGTTCAAATTTGGTAGTGAGCGGACAAAATCTTTGAGTTTGTTTTTGAAGGGTCAATTAAAATCGCTTCAAACCAAAACGACCGACTTCCTGTGTCTTCTGACTGCATGTAAAGGTCAGGTTGAAAAGTCGATTTGAAACCCGGCGTAAAGGTTCCTGGCGAACCTTTGACCCCTTCTTTAATCTTTAATGCTCGCAAACTATTTACTGTATACAAAGAAAAAAAAGGAATAAATAGCTGTGGAGCCTTATTCCGCTGGAAGCGGGAGAAGGTCCGCCTTATAATAAAATGGTTCCTGGTAAGTTCAGTCCTCGAGGGCCAGTCCCAACACGCTCGGTTCAACCGATTCGGGTAATTTTCAAGCTCTCACAGAGCTCGCCGATGAGCAAAGCATTTGGCGTTCTACGGAGGGGAAACCGGAAAACACGAAGGACTCCGGCCCGAGGACCGGAGCGAGACACCTGTGGTCAGCAAAATCCTATCACGTTTTGCGGAAGGGCATTTTTGAAGCATGATCTAAAACGGGCGCTTCAAACTAAACTTTTCCAGCTCCGCTCCTTGCAAATTTTGCGTATCTAAGGTAAAGTGTCTTCAGAGACAGACTTATTTTTCTCTTTACTCATTTTTTATGTGTTTTTATGGCGAGTCATGAAAGTTTGCTGCCAACGCTCCGGAATTTAGCGTCACCCATCTGTCTGGTTAGTATACGCGATGCAAATTTGTTCACAGGTTAGCCTGAGAACCGACAACCTGGCGGGGGACCGCCGCCTTGGATTTAATTATCCGCGCATCCCGGATCTGAAATCATCCGCTCGCTCAGCACATTCACGGTGTTTTGCTCCTGGAGGACCGACGGGTGAAGATGCCTCGCGTGCAAAAACAAAACCACAGAAGAAGAAGAAGCCCGCGTCTAAAATTAGACTCATGAATAATTAATGAAGAGAAGGCAAAGTGACCCAGATGTGGGGGAAGCTCGTTGTCCGTAAACGCGCCAAAATGGATCCCGAAGAGCTAACCCAGACCGCGCGGGCGCGCGGGCTAACGTGCGCTAGCCTCGGGTCTTAATGTCCGTGTCCGCTGGGAGCTCATTAGCCGCCGGGCGAAGTACATGAGTTAGCGCGCAATAATGGGTATTAGCCATTAGCTTGTGGCTACGCGTGCAAATATGCCACTAAAAGCCCCCTGACCGCCACTCCGCAAAAGCTAGCTGCAGCTTCATTAATATTTTTTCAAGCTAATCTGTGTGCAAACTAGCATGCTGGAAATTTGGACTAGAAGCTTGTACTAGAGATAAAAATTGTACCAGTAAGAGAAACAGCCCCAGAATATTAGAAGAAAGTGCAAGTAAAACAGTACTAGACATTCTATGAAAAATAGAACAGGAGATTGCACTACATATGGTACCTGTAACCCTAATGGAAACAAGACATAACAACGGTATTAGAAACAGTACTACAATAGTGGAACAAACTATAAATGTGAAAATGAAGCTTCATTATGCACTTGTGATATTTGGTGATATCTAGATGGTGCTCTTGGTGCTAAAAATAATCACCAGTGCAGTGGAAATGTATTAGCTTTCTACTATATCTCTGAACCTAGAGTGCCATCTAGAGGAGTTCAAAAACATTGCAAGTTTTTCATGAAGCTTCGTTTGTCCCTCGCGACGAGAAGTCACTCGACAATACTAGAAATAGTACCGCACTACTAGAAACAGTAATACAAATATTATTGTAGAGTCTCATTTAGAGGAGTCCCAAAATATCGTGCTTTGTGAAGCTTCATATGTCCATACTAGAAACGGTACTACAAATAAAAAGTACTGCACTAGAAACAGAACTACAACTGAAAGTATAAACAGTGTAAACAGTACGACAAATACTATTGTAGAGTGCCTCTAGAGGAGTCTCGAAATATTGAAAGTGTTTCATGAAGCTTCATTTGTCCATCACTACTAGAAATCATACCCCACAATACTAGAAATAGTACGACTAGAAACAGAACTATGACTCAAATTCAAAACAATACTACAGTACAAATATTATTGTAGAGCGCCACCAAAAGGAGTCCCAAAACAATGCAAGAGCTTCATGAAGCTTCATTTGTACATCACTACTAGAAATCATACGACAGTAGGCGAAATAGTTCTACTAGAAACAGTACTACAAATACAGATAGAAACAGTTCTACAAATACTATTGTAGAGTGCCATCTAGAGGAGTCTGGAAATATTGAAAGTGCTTCATGAAGCTTCATTTGTCCATCACTACTATAAATCATACTTGACAGTAGGAGAAATAGTACTACTGGAAACAGTACTACAAATAAAAGTAGAAACAGTACTACAAATACTAATGTAGAATGCAATCTAGAGGAGTCCCAAAATATCGCAAGCGCTTCATGAAGCTTCATTTGCACTAGAAATCACACTGAGTACTAGAAATAGTACTGAACTATTAAAAACATAAAACAAAGTGTTAAACACTCAGTGATAAACAGTACTAGCTATAGCAAAACTACTTTCAGCGGCAGTGGAAAAGCATCAATGAGAGTCGGTACTATTTGCAGTAGCTGGCGCTAGCTGCTTTTGCCAGTGACGAGCTACTCCGGTGCCAGGTACTGTCACGTTTTTGGTCAGTTTGAGGCGTGTTGAGACAAACATGTCATGCGACATGCCACATGCGTGCGTTTGGTGACGTGGAATTAAAAAAAAAAAGTCAATCAGCACGCACGCTGCGGCGTGTCCATATGGAGCGCGGCGGCCATCTGTCCTCCTCTGGCCCTCCTTCCTTCTGCTCAAGTCAGGCTGCTCGGAAAATGTCTGTCAGTTAGGGGTCTTTGCCACGCTAATATGCATGTTACAGTATATTATCTATTTTACATAGTTTGTTATTAAAATTATTTACGTCTGTACGCTAATCAACATTTGTTAGAATACTGCACCAACAAAACAGTCACGCACCTGGTTGTTTTTACCGGGAGATTGCCCCCTCTGGTGGCTGGCAAAAAAAAAGTAGTGGCTTACAATCCAAAGTTGGTGGTACATTTGTGTTACCAGCTAATAAGTAAATTACAATATACGATAAGACGCTAGTATGCTAACATTTTAGTGTTGACATGCTTTGTGTGTATTTTTGTGTTAACATGCCCAGTATTTTAGCATACTGATATTAGTACACTGAAACGTATATTAATGTTATCAATGTACGATATTTTTTTTCCTATAGGGCTTGAACATACCTGCATGTTTAGAAAGAAGAGCAGCACCAACATATTTTCAAAATAACACAAGGCGCTCAGACTGTTAGAATACCGCACCAACACAACAGTAACATGCCTGGCGGTTGTTAACAGATATATATTTTTGTGTTAACATGCCCAATATTCTAGCATATTGATATTAGTACACTGACACGTATGTTCATTTCAATGTAGCATATTTTTTTCATATAAGACTTGACCATACCTGCATGTTTAGAAAGAAGAGCAGCACCAACATATTTTCAAAATACCACAAGGCACTCAGACTGTTAGAATACCGCACCAACACAACAGTATCATGCCTGGCGATGTGGGAGATTGCCCCCTGCTGGCTAGTAAAGAAACCCTGCCTGATACACCACAGTGGACGATAAGCCTCAGGGTTCAAAGCGCGAGAAAAAAGTCGTGGCTTAGTCAGAAATTTACGGTACGTTTGCGTTATTATACCAACACACTTGTAAGCTAAAGCGTATGCTGCAATGTTAGTGTACGATTAGTATGTTAACATTGTTGTTTATATTTTTTACAGTAAACATGCTAACATGCTAGCGAAGTACACGTATTGTATGTCAGTTACGCTAACGTTTCTTCTTTGAGTACGCAATTCATAACATTTATTTCATCGTATTGAATACGTATTTTGTATATTCCTACGCCATTTTCACGCAGGGGAGTATTTTCGTGATTTTTTTTTTTTTTTCTTTGTTCCGATGATTTTGTGACCCGGCGGCGATGGATGCGGCGGCGCCCGGTGACGAGCGCTCACCTGCCTCGGAAGGTGCGATGCTATCTTCAGACATGACGACAGCTCGACAAACGCGACCACTTGCTCGCCGCCGTGCATTTGCACTTGGCGGTGTGTGTGAAAAGGAAGGGGGGGGGGGGGTGTCGCATTATTTCAGAGTTTGTCCCCCTCCCCGGAGAATGATGTGTCTTCACGTGCGCAAATGACAATCTGGACAAAATGCCCGCAGGTAGAACGACATGGATGACATCACCATTTTTTTTTTTTCGTGCGTTGAAGTATTTGTTGAATTTATTTAATTATTTATGACTCTAATTTGAATATTTGTTATAATTTCATGATCAGGTTTGAATCCAATTATGTAATGAAGGTAAAAAACAGCTCACTCATATTTGTGTATTTTATGAAAGAAAATCAGTCCATTTTTAGTTACTTTTTCTATTAGTTTTTTTTATACAAATAAAATAATTCGGGATCAATTACGTGATTTTATTACTTGATTACAATTTAAAATAAATTAAAAATGTATAAAAATATTTATATTTATAAATAATAAATATTTATTACTTCATTACAATGAAAAAAAATGAAAAAAAATGTTTTATTTAGGATGAGAAACTATTATTTTGATACAGTATTTCATTTGTATTATTTAATAGGATTCACAATATTTTTTTTTAAATCTGCTTTATTTTCAAATAGAATTTCTTTATTACTTCATTACAATGAAAAAAAATGAAAAAAAATGTTTTATTTAGGATGAGAAACTATTATTTTGATACAGTATTTCATTTGTATTATTTAATAGGATTTACAATATTTTTTTTTAAATCTGCTTTATTTTCAAATAGAATTTCTGTTTTAATAAATTCTGAAGTAATAAAAGAACTTCTGTTCACATTATTACAAATCTCTAATACACACAAAACAGCGTTGTTGTTCTTGTAATATTGCAAATTTTTCTCAGATTTTTTTTTTTTTTTAATTTATATTTCCAATGTATTTTAGGGTTAGGGATCTTTAAAAAAAACTTGCTTAGAATTAAATTTTCTAGATGAATTCATGAGTTCATGGAGTGTGAAGGAATTGTCACGTTTTTGACACGTGGTATGAAAACAAAACAAAACAAAAAAAAAAACCGACTGAGTGAGCAGGCAGGCAGATGACGCGGGATAAAAGCGGCGCTCCTTTTAGCAGCGCCTCAAGCTAATAAGCGCTCCGATTTTTGGAGGTCGGTAGTATTTTGGGACCCGCTCCCGCCGGCTCCTCTCAGCACGACAAGATGTCGCCGCAATAAAAGCTGAGAAAAAAGCTATCAAACGTAATGGTATATTACATATATACATATATACGTATATATACATTAGGAAACAAGCTAGCCTTTCAATGGGGTGTGTAGACTTTTTATAAGCGCCCGCCCAGATTCACGACAGGCTTTGCGCAACCGTTTTTCTTTTAGCGCTTTTATCGGGACGGAACAGCGAGCTTCGGCGTCGACGCGAAACCTATTTTCGTCGGTACGAGAGAGCGACGAAGATGGATGTCGGCGGCGCGCGCGAGAAGGCGAATTAGCGCCAGCCGACAATGAAGAAATAAATCTGGGTCACAATCCCGCCTGCGTTCTTTTTTTTTTTTCTCCAGGAGAGACTTCACAAAGATTTTTTTTTTTCTTTTCTTGTTGCTGCTGGAGACGAGAAAATGGGACAACTCCGAAGAGATAATGAGCTTTGAGTGTGTACGCGCACGCGTCTGTGCGTGCCAACCAACCTCATCGGTGAAAAAAGTTGATCAATGAACAATTTTTACACAAATGAAAACAATGCATTAAAAAAAAACCTCACTTTTATCCACTTAAGTTTATTTGTCTTTGAAACGTCACAATGTCTCAGTGCTAGCCGCTAGCTATACCGCCAATATTTTGTAAACAATATATACGATCAAGAGTTTTTAAATAGTAACATTTTAACATTACGACTTGTGTTCAAAAGAGATGCTGTCAGTAAAAAATGATCCATAAATAGATATTTTATTTCTACCGCAAAAATATATTTAAAAACAAGTCATAAAAGTCTACGTTTAATTTTTGTCACGATGTCTCAGTGCTAGCTGTTAGCTAGACCGCCAATATTTTGTAAACGATATATACGATCAAGAGTTTTTAAATAGTAAAATTTTAACATTACGACTTGTGTTCAAAAGAGATGCTGTCAGTAAAAAATGATCCATAAATAGATATTTTATTTCTACCGCAAAAATATATTTAAAAAAAGTCATAAAAGTCTACGTTTAATTTTTGTCACGATGTCTCAGTGCTAGCCGCTAGCTAGACCGCCAATGTTTTGTAAACGATATATACGATCAAGAGTTTTTAAATCGTAAAATTTTAACATACGACTTGTGTTCAAAAGAGATGCTGTCAGTAAAAAATGATCCATAAACAGATATTTTATTTCTACCGCAAAAATATATTTAAAAAAAAGTCATAAAAGTCTACGTTTAATTTTTGTCACGATGTCTCAGTGCTAGCTGTTAGCTAGACCGCCAATATTTTGTAAACGATATATACGATCAAGAGTTTTTAAATAGTAAAATTTTAACATTACGACTTGTGTTCAAAAGAGATGCTGTCAGTAAAAAATGATCCATAAATAGATATTTTATTTCTACCGCAAAAATATATTAAAAAAAAGTCATAAAAGTCTACGTTTAATTTTTGTCACGATGTCTCAGTGCTAGCCGCTAGCTAGACCGCCAATGTTTTGTAAACGATATATACGATCAAGAGTTTTTAAATCGTAAAATTTTAACATACGACTTGTGTTCAAAAGAGATGCTGTCAGTAAAAAATGATCCATAAACAGATATTTTATTTCTACCGCAAAAATATATTTAAAAAAAAGTCTTACAAGTCTACGTTTGTTTTGTTTTTTTTGATACATAAAATTTTCACCTTCCAGAAATCTATCTTGATAGCTAGCTAGTTAACACGACAGGTAATAACGTAGCTTGTAAGATAACGATATTTATCTTGCTAGCTAGCTACTGCTATAGATTGCAAGCTAATAATGTATGCTAGTTATTTACCTGCATAGTTAGTTAGCTAAGAAGTACTAACTTTTTATTAGCATTAATCTAGATTTCTTACTATGAATATTTATCTATCAACCACCTATATATTTTTTATTTACTTTCAACTCATTCCTTGCGTCCAACGTAAACAGGATTAAAAAAAAAAATATATATATATATATATATATACACATACATATATATACATATATGTATTTATAAAATAATGAAAAAAAACTGCTTTTATTCTGTAAAATACACAAAAAAAGATTTTGCTTTTTCTGAAGAATAGGGCAAAACATTTTGATCAAATGACACTTTATGGGATTTTTTTTTTTTATATATAAGACTTTTTTTTTTCTGGTCCAATTCCTTACAAAAATGTCATGCATCAATTCTTGTATGATTGTTTTGGTAGCCACGCTTCCTGAATTTCAATTTCAATTGTTAGCGCTGCGAAACCTTGATTTATTTTTTTGGCAACTCCATTTATTTATTTATTTATGTATTTTTTTTTTTTTTTTACCTCCTTGTTGTTTTGCGCATTACCTTCTTAAAAGTTCCACCTGTACGTCAAGAGCTTTTTCTTGGCAGCGTTACGATCTTTGTTATGCCGGTCCAGTTCCGTTTTATTTTTAGCTTTGGCGCGGCGGCGGTTGGCCGTCAACTTCACTCGTGCTCACTCGGATGCCAGCGAGAAAAGAACAACCTGAAATCTTTTTTCTATTTTTTTTATTTTTTAGTTTAAATCACATCGCCATTAATGCCGTAAGAGCACATTTGTGATTTCATTGCATTTGAAGGTAAACTAATAAAAAATGTTAAAAAAAATAATAAAGATCGCGCGTGGCTTGAAGCTTTGCCGAGGAAATTGTTTGGCGCTGTTTTTTTTTTTCTTTTTGATCAACAAACTCCGCCACAGCTTGTGTACTATTTGCATAAGGCCTGAATAATACATGACTGTTTTTACGACTGCAGTTCGCTTTTGTTCTTCAGCGGCACAGAGGCGGCAAAAATTGTGTTACTTTCGTTTTCGTAAAGGCGCCAAACGGTCTGAAATCAAGTCTTTGGGTTTCGGAGACAAATGCGGCAAAGTGTGAGAACTGTTAACCGCGGGCTGATGGTGACGTTTTCTTTTGGTGCAAAATGATCAAGAGGGAAAACGAATAATGAGTCATTTCGGTTCTCCTGATGAATTAATCATGAAAGCAATTTCAGAACAACAAAAGTAAATGTTCGAAGCTCATCTTTTTCTTCAAGTATTAGCATATGCGGACTCAGATACTGACACGTTTTGTACTATTGAAGACTCAATAGAAATTCAAGAAAATAGAAATATGAAAAAACTTAAGCTAACCCTAAACATGGAAGCAAAATAGGGGAAAAATTGTGGAATTAAGGTCAAATTTAGCTCGCTAGCTTTATTTATCCAGCTAGGTATATACAGTAGTTATTTTTAGCTTGCTCGCTAGCTTGCCCTCTATATGTAGCTACATAGCTAGCTAACTAGTTATCTACCGTTATCAGCTAGCCACCTAGCTACCTATATACTTATCTAGCTAGCTAGCTAGCAAGAGATAAATGGACGGACAACAGACGTACACACTGACAGAAAGAAGAGCTAGTTTGCTATACTTGGATGAATTGCGCCGCTAGTTAGCTCGTTTTGGCAAATATCTAGCTAAATCTAGCGAAAAAGCAAACAAACACAAAGCTAGCTAGATATTTGAACTGCGAAATTATGCTATGAAAAATCTGTAACCAAAAAAAAAAAAAAAAGGGAAGGAAAACATTGTATTTGTACCATGTTACTGTACATGCATTCGGTGGTGCCGGTTAAAGTCTGGTTCCAGTTCTCCGTGTTTTACAGCCCCACCTCCGATTCCCCGGAGAAAACATCCAACCCGACGCGTAAGAAAAGATCAAACTCAACATGAACTGCCGCTTGTTAGCGCAAAAGCGAAGCGACGTGCGCGGATGCTGCGCTCGTAGCATCCATAATTTAGCCCGCGGTGATGTTAAGATGCACGGAATCACGGCGCCTCGTCTTGTCTCTCGTCGCATTTAGTTTACATTCCCGTGTAAGACAAAACATCAGCCGAGTCCGCGCACCGGTCGTTACGCGCTAAACGCGGCAAAACCCGTTTGCGAAAGCTACATATTGGAAAAAACGCGAAAAAACGCGAAAAACGCGTGCTAGGCTTGTCTTGGACTCGCAATTTTGACTCTTTCAATATTGTTTGTAATATTTCGTCATTTGTATGCTAGCTTCGCCGAGGACTTAAAACCGACTTGAATGTTTACAAAACCATGCCAGCTGTTTAGAGTCCAGCTGCTCTGAGAGAAACGACCCCCCCACCCCCACCACCACCACCACCACTACCCCACCCCCGTATCGTATGAGTTTGTTCTCCAATCCTGTGAGGATTTAACACGACACCTGAGCTCGTTCCCCAAGTCCCAATTCATCTTGTCAGAAGCGATGGAAAAAAAGGCCACTGGATCACTGCCAGATTCTTTTTTGTCCCTGGCGACCGATCCCAAAACACCACCAAGGCAGCATGGACCTCCCAGGAGGTGAAGATCCTACCCCATCGGGATGACCTCTGATGGATGTTGTTGACTTCATTAGGTAGGCTAGCTACGTAGCTTTTGAACCGCATTGCTCAATTTGTGCTAGTTTACTGCGCTATCAGCAAAACCTGGCTAAATTAACCAGGCTAGCGACGTAGCTTGGTAACTAACGATGCTAACGTTCAATCTTGATGTTAAAAAACATCCCGTAAGACGGGTGAAGACACAAATGAGTCGCAAAGTTTAGCTTTGCAGAAATGTAGGTCGCCACGGACGAGAAATTGAAGAGGGTACATTGCCTTTGATGTTAACATGAATCCTCCTGTTCTATTATGGGTCAAATTGACCCATTTGAATATTAGTTTTTCAGTACAAGACTTCTGTTTGTCTTATGTATGTAAAGTTGTCATAAAATGGCATTCGAATGCATTTTTTTTTAATTAATTTGACTACTTCTTAATCGATAGGCAAAGCCCGGGTCAAAATGACCCATAAATATTATTGATGCTTCTAAGAGGAAAGAGCATTGTTATCTAGCACGATTACGCATGAAAACAGCTTCTGAAACTTTTGGACTATTACACATGACTCAAATTGGCGAGGGTCAAATTGACCCGTGATGTTCTAACTAAAGAACGTAACACACGGATATAAATTAAGGAGTGTGTTACTTTGTGAGTGGATTTAAATGTTTTTGAGACCTTTGGATAAATACACACACCGTCGGGTCAAATTGACCCCAAAATATTATTGTTCATTCTAAGCAGGAAGAACATTGTTGCGCTAGCAGGATTACACAAGAAAAAAAAGCTTTTGGACAACGACACATTGCCCGGGGTCAAATTGACCCAGGATGTTTTTACTACGTAACACACGGATATAAATTAGGTAGTGTAGAGACTTTGGAATGAATACAAACACCTTCGGGTCGTATTGACCCAGAGATATTATCGCTGTTCTTGAAAAATGATTATAAATCACTGGTTAAGACAAAAACAATCGATTTGGATCTTACACGTTTCTAACAAGTGACTAAATACGCCTCGGGTCAAATTGACCCAAGGACATAAATGCTGCTCTTTGTAAACAAACATACCAGGAGGGGAAAACGTTCGATTGTGCTTTTTCAATTTTTCTCTGACCCGAACACTGTTTTGCAAACTTTTTCCTCTCTTTTTTTTTTAATAATCCACATTCTAGCTGTTAAAAAATAATGAAAAAAAAAAAGGAGTGAGAACCTTTAGGCGCTACAGTGTTGTCTCCTAGCAACCAGCACAAAAAGGGTAGGCAATGGAGGAAAAAAAAAAGGCAGTTTCACCATTCCAAAGTGTTTTTATTTATTTTTGCAATATTAAAAAAGATAAATTGTCACGTTATTAAGGGTCGAAGCTCGGCACGGTGGAGATAAAACCCCTGAAAAGGAAGTAACCCGGAGCCCATCCGGCACCCGCAATATTCCCGGCCGTCGTGGCAGCTGGATTGATTTTATTTTATTTCGCTGCAGGGCTACAGGCAAACTTTTCACAGCCTTATTTTATGTTTTCCCAACAAACAAAAAACGAGTATACCAATGTCCTTCTTTTTTTTTTTTGGGTTTTGTTTGTTTGTTGTTGCTAAGATGCCGGAGGCAGTGTGGAAGCGGCGGGAATGGGGATGAGCAGGTACTAGACCAGACCTTAAATTCCAATTACGACTTTGACGCATTTTTGGATCAAATTTACTTTACGAAACGTTAGATACAGATGAAGTTCACTCCAAATGATGATAGGGTTGGATATGGATCATTAAAAAAAAAAAAAAAATCCATATAAAATATCAGTAGTTTTTTGTTAGTAAAATTCGATAACCGAGGTTCGTAATAGCCGTTTTTGTCACTGATCCCAATATGAGTCCTTTGAAAAAGTCACTGATACCGAGTACCGATACCACTGTAACTTTTGATATATATAAAAAAAAAGTCACTGATACTGAGTACCGATACCACGGTAACTTTTGATACATAAAAATTCCACCAAAAATCAATAACAATCATTTTGAGGAAGAGTATATATATATCCCCTTTTAATACTTTCCTTCAAGTCTACAGCAAAAATATCAACATTTCAGTTTCTATACACATACTAAGAGAAACTGCATCTTAATTGTAATATTTCAGACATGTACGTTTTCAGTTCACAATTATAAAATGGCCACAAGAGGGCAATATCAGCGATACCAATACCCGGTATCGGTCCTCGTCTGCTCCTAAGTATGATGTTAACTATTACAAACGGTACGATTACCGGCAACTATGATACGGTTCGTTACACTACAGTGATAATTACGTCTCAATTATGATGTATGTTATTTAAACCCATCACAAAGCATTCCAAAATTCCTAATGAATTTTATGATTTTTTTTTAACTATTTTCCTCTTTATGATTCATGACATGGCATGACTACTTAGTTAAAATACTGCCAGAATGATGTGGAAAAAAATGACAAAAAAATATTGTAAAAGGACAACCAATTGGTCACGCCACGTTAAAATTTAACACGTCACCATTTGGGCGAAATTTCAGCTCCCTAGTGCCTTTTTTCAAAGTGTTCCATTTGATGGGGAAAACCTCCGATGTAAAGATCAAAGAATTTGACAAAAACACCACACGAGGGTTAAAACGAACTACGATCCGCCGCATTCCGTTTCGACGCGCTTTACGATTGACGCTCATGCGATATGATTTTTATAACTCGAATCCAAGGAGGATGCGACACTATTTGCTCATTACAATGCAGCAATGATGATATAATTATTTCCTACACCGATATGATTCCCTCAATTATATTGCATGATCACTGTGCAAAACAGCACTTGACATGTTTTGCATATTTATTTGAATCATTACGGCTGCCTTCTGTCTTTTCTTTTTTTTTTTTTTTCCTTCAGGTTAGGCTTCTGCACATTTCCCGTGGTGCAGCGTTGCACGCACACGCGCGCGCGCACGCACGCAACGCCAGCAGCGCCTGCTGCTACATGCATATTTTATAGACAACCTTTCACTCCAATTTTCGCTGCACAGTCTGCAGGGGGGCATCCTGGTCAAAAAGTCACCAGGACTCAGTGGACCAAAGAAAACCTGAGCAAAAACTCCATAAATTCATTTCCTGGAAGAAACGGGCCGAGCAGACGCCTGTTTTGCGTTCCGTCTGCGGAAGGGTTGTCCAAAATTTTTCTTCCAGGGGCCACATACGGAAAAAAAAAAAAAATGCAAGGGCCAATTGAACCCCTGTGCACACGCGTTTACATTATTTTTCTGTCTCTACCGCCACCTACTGTGCTGAAGTGAAACACAAGCCAACAAAGAATTTTCTGTTCGCTGACATAGTTTGACCGCCGCAAAAATGGCAGGAAAATTAATTGAATAAATCCTATTAAAATGCATCTCAAAAAATAGAATTATAATGGTTTTATGTGGTCCAAAATTTGGACAATGATTATTTGGGTACACAAAATCTCCCACGTCCAGTTGCAATCACACAGAAAACTTGTTGCATTTGGAAAAAGTTACATTCGCGGGCAACAAATGGCCCCCGGGCCATAGTTTGGTCTACAGGGAAGCCATGATGACACGGGAGTCTCATGATGACAGAGGAGGATGAAAACAAAGGTGTTTACTTCAGGGTTGCAGTATTACGCTATTTATTTGAGAATTGGCCGCTGATTCGTTTTTTGGGGCCACTTATTTTTTTTTGGTGCTTTTAAGATTTATGACAGTGAACTCCAGGCGAAATAAAAAAAAAAATGCTTCATTTGCAACCATTAAGTGTGGAAAAAAATAAATTAATGTGCTTTATACCAAGTCACGTCATCAGCCTTAAGGGCAGTAATGAGTAGCTAGCAAGATTTTTTTTTTTTTCACACATTCTGCATTCTTTAAATGATGCTTAGATTATTCATAAAGTGGCCATTTTGGGGCGTAAATAAGAAACGCGCTGAATTAAGTGTCTTCGAAAGACACCTACAAAATATAGTGGATCTTTGCTGCTCTCTGCAGGCCAAGTAAATACTGCATGGATTTTTTATGGGTCACGTCACCTTTTTAAAACGGTTGATGTTATTTATTTTGGGCGTAAATCATATTACGTAGTTTCATTTGTGTTTATCTGGTTTGTTTACATTAATTTCAGACTTGCTTTTGCACTCGTATTGTTCTTAAAACCATTAGAATAAAGTCTTACATTAGCTTTTCGAAGAAAGAAAAAAAAAAATCAGAGTTCGGTTTGATAAATACCAGATAGGTGGAGGGTCCAGAACTGCATCCTTTTGTCCAACTTCCATTCGCATTTTTTCCGGGTGGAGTCCGACATCATAAACGATGGTATAAATATCCACTTGCTGTTCGCTGAGTAAGAACAAGCGAAAAGGAACAAGAGTTAGTTTTATTTGAATAAAAATGTGAGTACAAACCTTTATGGGTGGTTACAGGTGACTTGATAGTCTCACATGAAAACAAAACAGCAATAGCTAGCTTGTTTCTGACTATAAAGCACTTGGTTCTGATAAACTGGTCCGTGGTAGGTAATATTCTTTTGGGAAAATTTTACATGGTGCCATTGCTGTAGACTATATCAGGCAAACATCACTGCCCTCGCCGGTGAGATCAGAAAACCGCTAAACCAGAAGTGACCATGTACAGTTTGGGTAAACGCTAGCTTAGCAGAGCTTGAAGTCAGGTAGGGTCAGGGTTTGTGTTCCAGGAATTGTGGAACACTTTGCTAGCTTAAGCGAAAACACACGACAATTAAATTGAAAAAAAACGTTTTATTCAAACCAAGATACAAGGTACTTTACAGAACACGGCGGCAGCTGAAAAAAAGCTTACGAGCTGCCGCTGGCGAATTGCTGACTATGAAGAAAAGTTGGACTATCCGGTCTGGACTCTTTTGACCTGCAATGTGAACTAAACCCAACGCGGGGTACCAAATTCCCAGACGCGCTGGTTTTGCGCACCTGATGCGGCGGCAAAGTGGATGGACTTTAGCATAGCTAAATTTCATAGAGATAGGTGGTCCCGTTGTTGTAGACCTTGTCGGGCGGACCCTGGTTGGTAAAAGACAGGTAAGTATCATTGGCCTCGATGGTAAGGTCGTCGGAAAACAGGTAGGACCAAAAGTGTCCGCCGTGACGATCGGCGCCGGAGTGGCAAATGACAGAGGCGAGGCGGTACGTCTGCTTGGTGTTCTCGTCCACGTCCATCTCCAGGCGTTTGGGCGAGTAGACCCGGTCGCGACTCACGAATCCGTCGCCGGCGAGCCGGTTGACGAAGAAGGTCAAAACGTCGGGGTGGGTCCAGAACTGCTTGCGGACGGTTTTGTGGCCGCACGCCCTGCAGCGGCCCCGCCGCCCGCCCGTGGCGCGCCTGATCAGGGACACCAGCGTCTCGCCGTTGAGCGGTTTGGGCAAGGTGACCACGTTGCCCAAGTTGGAGACGGACGTGGTGGTGAGGCGGCACTGCGGGCAGCGGTTGACGTCGCGCACCTCCACGCCGGTGTTGATCCCGCAGCGGTCCAGCCACGACAAGAGCGGCACCAGCAGGTCCACCGAGTCGTTGTTCTCGTACAAAACCAGGGCCGGCACGAAGTCGCAGAGCTCGCCCAGGGCCACGCAAAGCTCCGCCGCCGTGAAGCACGTGCCCGGGTTCTCCAGGGCGCTCAAGTAGAGGCAGGCGAACGCCGGCATCTCCGAGAGTAAGCTGACGAAGCGCTCCATGCGCTCGGGTAGCTTTCGCTGCACCGCGTTCAGGTTCAGCGTGGCTTGCAGCGTGGAGTTCATCCAGCAGTTGTTGCAGTAGTTGGCAAAGCGACAGATCTTCTTCAGCGGGCTCTTCTTCTTCTGGTCGGCGGGCTCTTCCAGGGGCTCGCCGTCCCACGCGTCGAAGCGTCCCGCTCGAACCGTCGGGCCTGGCGAAACAGCGGCGCGTTTTAGAGCGGCCGAGGTGCGGCGAGGAACGCGGTGGTTTCGGTACCGGCGCTTTTGGTGACGGCGAGGGGACGCGGTAGGCCGTCCGCAGCGGTCCTCAGCGCTTTGGTGGCCGCGGCTCCCAGAAAAAAGCCCAGGAAGAGAAACGGCATGTTGCCCGGGAAAGTCGCCGCGATAACGATGACAAACGAACGGGAAGGGGGGTCGACGCGGGGACTGATCGAGCTTTGTGACACGTCATTTTTCTGCTGTGTGATGTCATAGCCTGTGTAACAAAGGCGCCTCCAAAAGGCCTTTTGAGCAGCTTTGAGATGAGAGCCTCCACCGGGTAGCAACTGGTTAACTTCAAAGACACAAAGGTGACATTGGTGACATCTGGTGGTCAGATAGAGACATAGCGCTACAATCTTTTTAAGTATTCACTTATTTGGGTTTACGTTTCACAATGGGATATTATACATGTATAATGAACTCTTAAAAAAAAAGCATTGATTCAATTTTAATTAAGTTTTCTAGGTAAACATCTCTCTGGGTCAATAGGACCCAGACGCATTTTTATTTACGAAAACGAGTCAAAACCCTTACTTGTGTGGAAAACCACTCGCAATGTTAGAAAGGCAGTAATTAATGTATGTTACGTTTGTTTCTCTAGAAAAGTAACATCCTGGGTCATTTTGACCCAGGGTATTAAGTAATCTTTCAAATGTTTCAGAAACATGTGTGTGTAATTCTGCTAACAAATCGCGTGACTCCCTTTTTACCCCTCAGAAACAGCAATAACATTCCTGGGTCATTTTGACCCGGGATTTGCTTGCTTGTTGGAAAAACAGCAAATATTAAAAGAAGAATAATCATCAACAAAAATGCATTCACAAAAAGTTGAGATTTTTTTTGTTGTAATCCTTCTTACTGACAAACTGTTTTCCCCGATTCCTCTTCAGAAACAGCAAAAATATCCCTGGGTCATTTTGACCCGGGATCTTCTTATTTATGAGAAGAGTTGCAAAAACCGAAGAAAAAAAATACATTAACAAAACGCTTTGAGAAACATTTTTCCCTGAGTAACCCTGCTTACTAACAAATCGTTTGATTCCTTTTTTTCCCCTCAGAAAAAGCGATTATATTCCAGGGTCATTTTGACCCGGGGTTTTCTCATTTATCAGAAAAATTGCAAAAAAAATATATAGTCACAAAAATGTATAGACATGCATAAACCAAGCAGGTTCGGTCGTGGAAAATCTCCATTTACCATTTACATTGACTTTCAAACGGGTCAGTTTGACCCACTGATTCATTTTAAGGATAATAGAAGCATGTCCCCTTTAAGAGGCCGAGACTGAGAAGAGGGGGGGAGGAGGGAAAAGGCGGGGGAGCTCATCCGGGGGAGCGGGTGGGAGAAGGCACCGGCTTCTTTTTTTAAATGGTCTTCACAATGTCTCCCTTCGCCTCCCCCGCCGTCAACCGTCTCCACAAGGGCCGAGTATCGTTGTCGGCCACGTGAGTCGGACGTACGGGAGGCGCGACCGGCCCGTTTGCCGTTGCGAAGCGCTGGCCTCAAGGTTATTATGTCGCCGCGGGGATAAGATGCCGCGCGGCTCGGCGGACGACGTGCGCCGCCCCCGTCGCGGCGTCCGGAGGACGTGATCGCCGGATCGAGCGCGAGGAGGAGAGGGGGGGGTGGGGACGGAGGAAAGGGAGGTTGACCCGCTTCTCCGCTCCCGCGCCGACATGGCCAGGGCTTTGAGGAGGCTCGTTCATCTGGTGCTCTTCTGTCCTCTCTCCAAAGGCCTGCAGGTAACAGCCCAGCGTAGCGTATACCCGTCGCCAGTGTTACCGTTACCGCGTTATCGTTAAGGTCCGACGGATGGATCGATGGGGCGCGCCGCGTCAGGTTCATTTACGCTAGGCCTCCTCATCCCTTATTTAAATCTGTTTACGATGAACGGAAAAATTCAGGGTCGCTACTGTAAGGTTTCTACATTTTTCGGACTATAAGGCGCACCTAAAATCCTTTCGTGTCCTCAAAAATTGAAAGTGCACATAACTGGAAATTTCCTGTGTATGGATGTCGAAATAAAGTTGAAAAAAGTTTGATTCATTTGCAATACTGTGCAGTAGTGCACCTTGAAAAATACAGGAATAAATAAAATTGTAATAAAGATAAACTCAAATTTAAAAAAAAAAAACTAATATATATATATATATATATATATATATATATATATATATATAATATTAAAAAAATAAGTATGTACTGAGTGAATTTGAATATTGACCTTCTACTATACCAATACATCAGTGCATGTGATAAATATAAATATGAAAAACATTAAAATAAAAACGTGACAAATATAGACATGTAGAAATTTCATGGAAAAATATAGAAGTGACTATTTTTGAGTCGAAAATATTTCTATTTTTCGGAAATTAGTCTGCCAATACTGTTTTTTTTTTTTTAAAGGGAATTGTTAACAAAATATTTAAAATTCCAGTAATAAAAATCCATAATGCAATGAATTTCAAAATGTAGAAATGTAATGAAAAAATATTTGAATGTCACTTAGAATTTTATTTTTTGCTTCTAAGTTGATCATAATATCTCTATTTTGGGTCAATTTTTATTCTGCTAACGCCGAATAACACATTTCAAAATAAAAATAGGGAAACATGAAAAAATATTAAAATTGAAAAAAAAAATCCAACATGTAAACAATTTTAAAATGTAGAAATATCTTTATCCCTTTTTTTTTTAACTTCTATGTTCATTCGAATATTTTTCTAGTTGGTACATCAATATTCTACCAATGCTGATTAGAACATTCAAAAATATAAATCGTAATTCTGTCCAAAATTGTATTTTAAACGCGATGAGGTTATTTTCCTTGCTGTCCATCAAGGTGAAGTACCTGCTCTTGGCGTGGTTGGGCGTCCTAGTGGCCAGTTGGGTGCTCTACATGCAGTACGCTTCCTATTCGGAGCTGTGCCGCGGACACGTCTGCCGGGCCGTCATCGTAAGTGCACCTCCGCCTTCCTTTTCCACTATTGACGTTTGGATGCTAACATGTAGCCACCTAGCATCGCGATACAAGCGCGCGACCGGGAAGCTGCTTCAAACGTGCGAAAACTTTAGACCGTGCACGTCTGTGAGGTCAAAGATGCTAACGGCACGTAGCGTCGTTGAGGGGTGCCGACACAACCATCTAGTTTCTCTACTCGGGGCATTTCTCGGACTATAAGGCTCGCCGAAAATGATTTAAGTTGACGAAAAATCGACAGTGCGTCTTATGTGTGGATGTCAAATTAAAGTTGAACGAGGTTTGACTCATTTACTGAACGGTAAAAAGAATCGAAGCGGTATCCCAACTGCAAATGTCAGATTTTAGTCAAGCTAACATGTAGCCACCTAGCATCGCGTAGCATCACGGATAATCGCGCTCTACTTGCGATCCGATTGTACGCAAGCGTAACCGACAGATCTCCTTTTAAAAATAGCTACTGACTGCGTCCACCCGAGACCCGAACCTCTTGAGAAGTCACAAAGCTCTCCCTCGCCCCTTATCCGTTTCCTGCGCCTGACTTCCTGTTTCCTGTGTCAGTGCGACCACTACAGCAGAGGTGTCATTTCCGGGTCATCTTGCGAGGCTCTGTGCGAGCAGAAAACGCTGACGCTGAGCCACTGCATGTCCACCTCCTCGCAACATCAGGTAACCGAGCAACCGCAAACATAACCTTGTTTCTCCCGCCTTGCCATCGCCGCTCAGAGTCCAAAATACCGGAAGATATCGGTACTTGATTTCCGATGCCCCGCAGGTGTACGCGGGCCATTGGAAGGAGAGGCCGGTGGTGATCAAGTGCAGCGCAGAAGACGGCGCGAAGGCCGACAACGGCCCGGATTCGGCCGATCGTCGGAAGAGGAGCCAGTTCGACAAACCCGCGCGCGGGACCTCCGTGGACGAGTTTAAGGAGATGTTACACCATTTCCTCAAGGTGGATGTCGGGATTGTCGTTTGTTCCTCGGCTAGCGCGGATCTGACGTTATCTCCCCGGACAGGAAAACAGCCGGATGGTCTTGGAGCATCAGTCTCTCTTATTCCAGCTTCGTCAATAGTAACGCGCGGTAATCCCTCACCCTGAAACCAGACTGAATCCTGACCTCAGTTTTGAACCCTAATGTCTATTTCTTAACCCTAAACTGAAAAAAAGTATTTCTGGAGTCCTCTAGAACCTTAACTCTCCTCACAAAGTGATTCGATAGAAGCTATAGGGCAGTTTAATTACGAAACCGTCCTCTGCGGTTTGAATCGTGCACTCTCACGTCTTCAGGGATTTCCGGAGCTGCGATGTCACAAAAGCCAAGGGGGCTTCACAGCTGTTTCAAAATGTCCTAGGACCCTCCGTTGAGGATTGTTTGAGGAACTCCTCGAATGAACTTTGACGTATTTCAGAAAATATTCACGGTGGAAGCATGAAGTTTAACACATACTGTGAAATCTTTGCTCCCTGAACGTTACGAAATCACTTCCTAACCCCGAATGACTACGGGCCCACCTTCTCTTTTGCAGGATAATTTCGGTGACCAGCCGTCCTTGAGTGCCCTGGTGGACAAAATCATTTCGCTGGCGGACGTCAACCGGGACGGCAAACTTTCTCTGGCCGAGGCCAAGTCCATCTGGGCCCTCCTGCGCGTCAACGAGTTCCTCTTGATGGTGGCTCTCCAGGAGAAGGAGCACACCCCCAAACTCCTGGGCTTCTGCGGGGACCTGTACGTAACTGAGCCGCTGGGCCACACCTCCCTCTACAGACTAGAGGTGCCGCCGTACCTGCAGGCCCTAGTCCCGGGGGCCCTCGTGTCCGGGCTGAACCACTGGCTGGCCCCGGCCTGGCCCCGCCGGGCGCGCATCACCATCGGCCTGCTGGAATTCGTGGAGGAGGTTTTCCACGGGCCCTACGGCAGCTTCCTGATTTGCGACGCTAGCCCGCGCCACGTGGGCTACAATGCAAAGTTTGACTGCAAGATGGCCGACCTGCGCGCCGTGGCCTCCGAGGCGGCGGTGCGGGCCCACTTGAAGGGGCGGCGCTGCGAGACCAACGCCGACTGCACGTACGGCCGCGACTGCACGGCCACCTGCGACCGACTGGCCAAGCGCTGCAACGCCGAGGTGGTGCAGCCCAACCTGGCCAAGGTTTGCGCCTTGCTCCAGGATTTCCTGCTCTACGGGGCGCCGCCTGAGCTGCGCGGCGACCTGGAACGCCAACTGCGCACCTGTGTCACCCTGAGCGGCCTTGCCAGCCAGATGGAGGTGCACCATTCGCTGGTTCTCAACAATCTGAAGACCCTGCTGTGGAAAAAAATCTCCAACACGCAGTACTCCTGAGAGGCCACCCGAACCATCCTTGACTTAAGGCCAGATTTACGAAGGCTTTGCGAGTCCGAAACGGGCGCACGGACGCGCGAATCGGATCTAACCGGGTGTAATTCTTCACTTATAGATTCTAAGACTAATTCCGGGGTCTGACTTTTTAGTTAAATACCTTACTGTATGTTTTTTTCTTTAACATGCACAGTCTCTACTTCTAAAACAGTTGATGCTACACGATTTAGCTTCTAGAGTTGCTGAAAAAAAAGGCCTAGAGCTACCACAACGAACAGAGTTCCTAAGTTTAATAATTCACACAAGAATGAAACAGAACTCTGTTTTGAGATGTTTTATCTAAAAACGCTTTGTGCTGGTTAGGATGTTTCCTGTTTAATTAGCAAAGAAAATGCTGCATTGCGATGTTTTAGTTACCTCATTTTCCAGTATCTGCTATCGAGGTCGTTATCGGCAAGACTTGATATATTTGCAGTATCAGTGTTTCTGTAGATCCATCCAACACAACTTTGCGGGTCCAACAAGATCAACTTTCTGATTTTTCGCAGTTGAAGTTGCGGCATCTGTAAAGACGAATCACAACGGTGTAGTCAGTTGCAAAAAAAAAAAAAAAAAATGCACTTCAAAAACTTAAAAGACTGGTTTGAGTATGCGGCTCGGTTCCAAACCCAAAGTCCACTGAAGGATGACATTGAGCTATCGTGAACCACTTTGTTCTGCTTTCTGCCCCTTTGTCTGCACAATCAAAGGCACTGGAGCCCAGCTTGCGTCTCAATGGGCAAATACAATGTAAAAAAACGAACAAAAACTCGTTGAAAAAAAGAAAATCCACTTACTGTCTTCTCTGCATGCTCCAAAACTGGCAACACAATAAAACAACAATATAAGATTACTATAGTTTTTAATGTTTGCATTTAAAATCGTTTTATTAAAGTTCAAAAGCTAATTATTTTATTCAAATTTAGGAATTTTCATTAAAGACGCATTGAATATTTGTCACGTTATTTTGTGAAAATGAAAAGGCGAACCATGTTTTTTGAATGTTTAAAGTGAGCGTTTAGATTCTTACTCGTACAAATGCAAAGATATAAATCAAAAGGGTGTGATATTTTTCTCATTGTCGTCATTGGTAGTGTTAATATTTTCACTTTTGCAGTCATAGCTAGGGCTAAATATTGAAAATAAATACTCACTTAATGGCGCACACGAACTGTTAACGCTCTAACACTAAAATGACGGTAGTTTTGCACGAATTTCAAGCTATTAGACGTTTGTATTATAAACATTATTAAATCTATCTTTGGGCGTTTTAAAACATTAACATGATAGAGCAAGCAGGTGTTTTTGAGAGTTTTAAGGGCTTAATATCGAAGTCAACTCACCTGTGGCTCTGCTTCCGTTGATGTGATTGACAACGCCAGGCTGGTAAAACTGGTTATGACTACGGCAACAAAGAGAAACCAAACTGCTCTGTGCTTCGCTTTTTTTGTGGACCCCTGAGAAGTAACTAAAACTTGTAAAAATTAAATCAAACGTTAATAAAAAGAACATTACATCTCACCAATTATTAAAAAGTATCTTTTTTTAATTTTATGGTAATATGTACCGAGAATTTAATTTGTATTGCTAAACTCTGTTGTGAGACTTCTCTGCTGCCCTCTGGTGGACTTGGTTGGCGAACGGAAATTCGGTAATTCCTCTAAGTAAACAAACAAACAAACAAAAAGCCAATACGTAAACTGTACATCTAAAGTATGTGTTAATAATGGTGCTTACACCATTATTAAAACATATTTTATTAAACTGAATGATTATACATTTCAAGTAATTTAAAAACAAAACAAAAAAATCCGTTAAAAGTATTTTTAAGATAAGATTTGTAAGATTTGTAACAAATCAACTGAATCATCTAAATCATAAAATGATTTATGGTGGACGAAATACCTAAAATATTTAATTTAAAAAAGGCACCAAAGGCAGCGTGTAAATATAAATGCCATCATTTCAATAACCGTCGTGCACATTTCAAAGATTTTGCATTCTTAGTTACCCATAAATAGGTAAATTTTACACGAAAAAGTGCAAAAAAAAAAAAAAAAACTGTTGTCAGAACACAACTCAATGACATTGAATAAACTTGAAATTTCATTGAAGCCCCCTGAGACCCAATGTCTACTATGTTGGACACAAATGAAAAGGCTGTCCAAAAAAAAATATATATGTGTGTGTGTGTGTAAAAATGCGTGTCCTTTCACGATTTATTAATGATGCAAAACACAAAAGGAGCTAAACAAAAGTATTCAGTATTTAATAGCCACATACAGAGAAGAGAAAAAAGCGAACGATAGAGTGTCTGTTTTTCGTTTTTTTAAGCTCGCATAGATATTGAGGGATCAGGGGTCGGGCGAGGCGGGCGCCGCCAGGCCGTGGAGAATGTCCATTTGCTTCCTCTTGTCCTTCCCGCGGCGGACGGCCATCTTGAAGAGGCGGCAGTACAGCTCCACGGCGACGGGCGAGTCGTCGTTGCCGGGCACCGGGTAGGTGACCAGGCAGGGGTTGCAGTTGGAGTCCACCACGCCCACCGTGGGGATGTTCATCTTGGCGGCGTCGCGCAGGGCCACGTGCGAGCGGAACACGTTATTGAGCGCGCTGAGGAAAACGAGGAGGTCGGGCAGGCGCACGCCTGCGCCGTACTGCACGTGGCCGTTGGTGAGCAGGCCGCCTTGCCAGTAGCGCGTGTGAGCGTACTCGCCGCACTCTCGCGCGGCGCTCTCCACCAGGTGGCAGAATTGGCGGCTGCGGCTGACGAAGAGGATGACTCCGCCGCGGTACGCCACGTGCGCGGTGAAGTTGAGGGCCAGGCGCAGGTGCTCCGCCGTCTGGTCCAAGTCCAGGATGTCCTGGTCCAAGCGGCAGCCGTACAGGTAAGGGATCATCAGCCTGAAATACAAAACGTCCGCGACCCCTCTTTCGGAACTGGCGTTTGAATTTTCCCATACCTGATAAGATACCAAAGCGCGACCAAACACTCACCTGTGCCTGCATCCTTTTTTGTGGCCAAGGTGCACTCTGGCGTCAAATAGTTCTTTGACCGTGAAAAGCTCGGAGACGCGGAAAAAGTCTGGCTTCTCCAGAGGAAGCTTCAAAATCTCTTCTGCGATCATAAAAATATCACATGACTACATGAACGTTCGACATCCGGTGACGTATCTATACGAATATATTATATCTTATGATATTAAGAGTGTTCTTACCCGAGGTTCGGTTGCTTTGCAGTGGTGGCGATTTGATGGACGCTGCGGTGGAGTAGGTGCAATTATGATGACGTAGAAGCCTCCATAGGCCTGAAAAATGACAAAAGTTTAGCACCCCAAAAGATATTTCCGCACCCAAAATTACGTGGACGGCGTTTTAGGAGTGACGATATTACAAGCGAGCCAGTACACGGATTTATAAACGCCTCTCGTAACAAACTATCCACGTGGCGTTTAAAACCGTATTTATATTAAAATATTAAAAGAAAAATATACCTGTAGTTATTCTTCGGCTGGCCATGCTCACTGGAAGCAGGGAAGGTCAGCGCAGGACGCATGCGTCGTTTTGCTCCTCCGCTTCTTCTCGTGTAAAACTCGCTAGTTGACTCACTGCTGCCACCTGCAGGCCTTGATCCCAGTGTTTTTTGTTTGTGTTCCTCGCAACGTTTGCGAATACGCTTTTTTGCACGCGGTTACTACAATAATAGAATAAAAATAAATGTAGTAAAACGGTGAATATTATTAGAATTCATCGAACCATGACCGGGGAAATAAGTTTACTCAAACGCTGAATTTTTAAACACAAATGGGTTTTTAGTACATAGTGAAAAAAAAAATAATAATACGGGGTGTTCTTAGTGCATCCATTGAAAAATAATAATACGGGATGATTTTAGTCCGATAATTAAAAAATAATAATACGGGGTGTCCACAAAGCAGGTTCGTAATAAAATTATTGAATAGTTTGTCATACATGTAAGCATGAAGGAATTTTGTTCTTTATAGATATTAACACAGTAAAATGTTGATCTTTGTAATACAAACCAGAAAACAAGAATACTTTATTTCTGTTCAATAAATGGCAGCTTTACAGATGTCACGTGTAAAGATAATTACAACTAGCTCCAATTATTTGAGGGGTGGAACTTATTTATCAGAGGAATGTAGGCATTACTTTGCATCTAGTCTTTTTTTTTAAATCTTATTTTATAGGAAAAAAATACCAGAAAAACAGAATTAGTCACCTCTTATAACAACAAATCTATTTGAATCCTGAGCCAATTGGAAGAATTTCAAGTCAACGTACAGAAAACGTCAAAATCTGCCATGACAAAATGGCAGCAACGGAGGGAGATATGAAGGTCGGGCTTGAAGAGAAAAGGAAGACAGAAAACTCTTGTCTCCCACTTAAAGTGCAACATGGACATTCAACTTGAACCTTCGGCATGTTTAAAGCGCATTCTGCTGTCGCCAATGCTCCTGCAAAAAGACAAGATAATAGAGCATAGAAAATGCGCGCACATGCCAATTCGCTCGCGCGCACGCTCTACCTGCGCACAGGAACAAACTCGAGTTTTCGCTTGACTTTCTCCACCGTGGAGGTCTGCAAAGAGTTTTTTTTTTTTTAAATCAAGTTTTTATTAGGTCCACCTGCATGAGCTAATGCAATGCATTACAAGAATATGCACTAATATACTGTATTTTCCAGATTATAAACAATTTTTTTCTCATGATTTGGGCCCTGAGGTCAGTCCTGTGTGGCGTTTCTGCAGTTTTTCTATGAGCCGCTAGGGGGCAATCCACCAGTTAAGCAAATGTGTCTACAGTGTATGTTCAAAGTGTAGATTTATGGAACCACTATGACATAGAAAAGATCTTGTATAAAAGTTTGTTACGTGTAAATTTGAAACATGATTGTATATATGAATTATGTGCAACGTGTTTATATGTTCATTAAAACGGAAGTGTTGATATTTTGTTGAAAATCCCCATGCATCCATTTGCTATAAATATCTCGGCGCTTAACATACAGGCATGTTAAGTATGTCGAAGATAGGATGTTGCTGTAAGCAGGCAATTTAAAAAAAACAAACAATGTTAAATAACATGTAATTAATTATTGTCAATCTTTTTTTAGCTTAAGTAATTCAAGTATTAATCTGTACCTTTAGATATTAAAAGTACTGTGGCTAAAAGTTAAAAATACGGTCTCTTTTCAAATCAAGAGCAAATCAATTGGAACATGAAGCATCCTATGCCTTTCGTTACGTTTTATGCAATTTTACGACAGAGCAAGAAATAGAACAGACGATGCTGTGTGATTTATCTTCCGGATACCTGCTTGTGGCATTTCCTCCTCAACATCCTGCTACGCTCCTCCGTGGAAAGCGCGATGCACGGCCGAACGTCCATGCCGGGGTCGATGGCGTGGGACAACGACCTGCATGGGCGAGCCACAGCGCGTCAAAGTCACCCGTCCCCTCCCGCGTCCCCTCCCGCCTCGAAAAATCGTGGCGACACGCCGAACGGATCGCGTAAGAATCGAAAACCAACTTGTTGCTTGGATTGCGCTCTTTATTACACGGATAAAAGACACAGCAAAACAAAACAAGAAGGATATTGAAAATAGGAGAAGAAAAGAGTTCATACAAAATATTTACAGGACTGGCAATGCACAGCATGTTCAGTGTTTCGTTTTTTTTTCCTTTTAATAAACAAAAATAAATAGCCTTGTTTTTTTTTTTTGTTTACGGACACGAAAGGCAGAAAGAGAAAGTGGCATCGGAGAAGACAAGAAGAGAAAGTGTTGAAAAAAACTCAAACGATAACACAACCGAAGCGGATTAAGAAAAAAAAAAAGTAGATCCGTAGAAGCATTAGAATCTTTGCAGGCAAAAGTTCGTAATAAACGTATCGGAAGCGTAAAGCTTATCGGCGTATTACGTGGGGCTGATAGTCAAGTTGATTAATTATGCCTTAGAAGAACCGAGTCAAAACAAGGCCACGCAACAAAACATGAGTAACTTTGCAGTAATTAGAATCAAAGGTTTCCGATCGATACGCCCGGCGTGTTGATTGATTAGTCATGTCTCGGAGCGACGGTCAACCAAAATTGGCTACTGAAGAAAACAAACATGGACGTGTCACAGCTCATTTTTATCTGCGCAGCTGTCCAAAAAAAAAAAGTGAGATGTCAAGAAAGTAGTGGATTGAGTGAAATCAAGAATTGATTAGTCATGTCTTGTAAACGGACACGTCAATCTATGTGGTTGTCAAAAAAAAAGACAGATTTATCAAGAAAGAGTCGATCGACAATTGATTAGTCATGTCTTAAAAAAAACATTTAAATTTGTTGAAAAATTGGTCAACAATCGAGATTGACGGTTGATTAATCATGTCTTGGCATAACAGTAAGAAGAAAAAAAGGGGGGGGGTCACATCGCAACTTGTATTTTTGGATGTCTTGAAAAAAAACTGAAGAAGCTCGTAATAAGTGTGTCGAACGTGTCAAGTAATCGAGCCGTGGTGTGAAATTGATGGTTGATTAATCATGTCTGAGTGAGTGGGACCGTTAAAGTAAATAGCCGAAGACAAGAAACATAAATATGCATGTTGTTGAACATGAACGTTCACAGAAAAAAGTTCCGATTATTGTCTTGGGAGACTTAAACAGACGAAAAAAAAAAAGACGCGTCAACATGAATTAATCAAGCCCAAATGTGGTTACGAAATGACTAGGAACAAACACAGGCAGCCAAACCTGTAAAAAACTCGCGTTTGGCGAGCACGAAGCGCAAGTTTGCAATAAATACGTTCTATCCGTCCCGAAACTAGCCGGCCGCGTTGAATAGACCAACGATTGCTGGATCAAACAAAACGGCCGACAACAAAAACACGGGCGCGTCGTAGCGTGAATATATTTTGCGATCGGCGGAAATTCAAACAAAGAAAATGTCTGTTGTAGAAAAGTCAACATATTTTTCAATATTAGCCATCCGTGGTAAACCAAAAATCGACACAAAATGGTCTGCACTGTTACAGTTTTTTCTTCTTCCTTTTTTTTTTTTTGCGCGCCAAAATATGGCCGTATTGCTTTTTGGTAATCTCATGGCACAAAAGACAGAAAAGTTTTCGTCGTCGGCAAATTTCCCCCACGGGTCCCGATCTACAAATAAGGAACGCAGAAGGTGACGTTGGACGCGGTGGGCCGAAGGGGTACTTACAAAGTGCTCTGCTTCTTCTCTGGACTCTCACCCCCTGACTCGTCTATAAAGTCCTCCTCGGGTGCTCGGAGCGGACCGTCCGGGGCCCCGGCCTCTCCCCCGTCGCTCTGGACCTGGACGTGGTTGGTCCGACCCGACTCCAGCTCCACAAACACGCTCTTGTCTCGCGGCACGTGCACCGTGCTGGCCGCGCCCTGACGCCGCCTGCCGGAAACGGCGGCGGAGAAGGGCGCGAAAGCGGGGCTCGCGGAGGGGGTCTTTGCGGACCACGAGGGTTTGGCCGAGGACCAAGGGGAGGCCGGCGCGGGAGCTTTGAAGTCGCCGGGCTTCCCGTGAGACGGCGGCGTCGCGGTTTGGGACGAGCTGATGCGAAAGGGGGTTCGAGCGAAACTTTTGGGTTCGGCGACGGGGAGCCCGAAACTCTGGCGCCACTTGATGGACTGATCCAGGGACGGGACCTTGTCGGGTCGTCCGCCCGCCGCGGGCGGCGTTCGCTCGACTCGGGACGACCGCGCGGAAGTTCTGGGGCCGAAGGACCAATGTTGACCGAGCGCAGAGAGCGCCGAGCCGAGCGGCGTGACGGGCGCAGGTTTGTCCCGGGGCGGACTGACGTTTTGTCTCGGAATCTCAGCCAGCTGATCTTCCCGACCGGGGGCGCGGTTGACGGCGGCCGTGCCGTTCCTGGGGGCTCCCGCGCCGTCGCGGGTTTTCTCGGAAACCTTCTCGGCCTTCTCGGCGAGGAACTTTCGGATCTCCTGCTCGATGCTGTCGTCGCTGTCGACCGAACTGCTCTCCTCTTTTGCTTTCTGGGCCGTCGCGGGCGGAAGGTCTCGGCTTTCGGTCTGACAGGTCTGTCTGTCATTTATGCTCGGCGAGGCCATCTTCTTGATTTGTCCCGGCGCGTCCTTAGAGTCGCTCTTCCTTTTGCGGGCCTTTTTCAAAACCGCGAGCTTGGATGAAGGATCGGGTTTTGCCTTTCTGGCGGCGGCTCGCCATTGTTCTGCTTCTTCCGACGGGCGCTTGGGCTTTGGCATCTTCTTGGACTTCTTTTTTGTCTTGAGGAGCGCTTTGATGGCCGTGTCCAGATCCTCGTCGCTGTCCAGCGAGCTGCTCTTGTCCCCGCCCTGCTCCGCCTCGTCCTGTGATTTTTGCGAGGCCGCCATTGGCTTTTGGCATTTGAAAGGTTTGCCGGACGATGGGAGCGCGGACATTTTGGAGCTCGTTTTGCCTTTCTGCCTGCGTCTCTTCGTTAAGGACAACCTGTCGGGTTTCTTTTGAGTTGCGTCTTGCGTGGCGGTTGCTTCCGCCGGCGGACGTTTGAGCATCTGCGCCTTCTGTTCCAGAAATTTCATAATCTCTTGCTCGATCCCGTCTTCGCTGTCGACGGAGCTGCCGTCGCTGTCCCGCTCCGGAGTCGCGCGGAGGAGCGCGGGTCCGCTCGAGGCGCAGCCGCTGGGGCCCACGTCCAGATGGGACGTAAAGGGCATGACGGTTTTGGAGATGTCCAGTATGGCTTCGGCGCACATCAGCTCGGCGGTGGTATTGGCTTTCGGGAAGGCCGAGGGGGGCCGCTCGGTCAAGCCTTCCACCCGGAACGGGAGCGAACCGTTGCCTTCGCCTCTCGGGTCGGCGAAGGGAGTCGGAGACGGCGCCGGCGCCGCCTTCTCCGTTTGTTTCTTTTTCTTTTTGAGCTTGCGCCTGGAACTTCCGGACGAGTCGGCTCCCGACCCGCCCGGCGCTTTGGGGGCGCCCTTGTCCCCGAGTCGCTCAAGCTGATAGCTGCGGATGGCCTCCTCGATGCCGTCGTCGCTGGAGGAGTCCGATTCTTCCACGGAGGCCAGCTGCTTGAAAGCGTCCCCCCCGGTCTGCTGCTCCAGTCGGTACCTCTGGATGGCCTCCTCGATGCCGTCGTCGCTGCTGGAGTCGTCGGAAACGTCTTCGATTTTGACCTGGCGTACCAGGCTGCCGCGGGTGACCGTGTTGGTCTCCTGATCTCGCAGCATGAGGCGGGCCAGCTCGGAGTTCCTGACGGCGGCCTCGTGAAGCGAGGCCTTGTGTTTGATGTACTTTTTCACCGGTACCGTCGCCGGCGCCGCTTGGATTTGGGGAAAGCGGCTTCTCATTATAGAAAAGGCCTGGCTTTCCGACTTGATTTCAGGAACGGTTTGCCCGGGCGGTCGAACAAAAGGTTCTTCCTGGCGTTTGTGTCCGTCTTTCTCCTTCAGGTATTCGAGGATGGCCTCCTCGATTCCTTTGTCCACAGAGTCATCGCTATCGCTGCTCTGGTCGCTGTCCTTGAAAGGGACGCCGGTTTGGTGTTTTTTGGACTTGAGGGAAGACACCGCCGCCTTACAGGTCTGGGGAGGCCCGTCCTGTCTCTGAAGAACATTCCCCTCCACCTCGTCGCTCATGTCGAGTGAGGACTGACTGCTCCTCAGGCTCTCAATGATCATCTGGACCTTATTTGAGATAGAAGTAGACCTGCCGGACAAATCGGTGTCCGAGTCATTGAAGCGGGCGGGAAGGCTATAGCCCGGGGGCGGTCCGCATGCTCTCCAGTCCGTGCCAGGCGCTGCGACAGTGGGCGCGCTCATCAAGAACATTCTACTCAAGTGAGGAGCGATTGTGGACCATTGGGAGCGCAGCCGCCTCCTTCTGGTCTCACATTGTTCAAACTATGGAAAAAAAAAAAAACACAACAAAGAAAAAGCAAATGAGACACAATGTGAAATGCGACAGGTATTTAGGATACACATGCCTAAAAAGAAAACATTTCAGCTGTTAAGTTTCTTTCCCCCTTGCTGGTCTCAAGCGAACTCAACATTCCCAACCGTGACTGAATTGCTGCACCAAAATGGAAAGTCTTGGAAAGTCTTGGAAAGCTGGAAAGTCTTTATTATGATGGTCATTAATTTGATGCGGGGAAATTTGGTGTTTCAAAAGTATCGCATTGCTATTTGGTAGTCGTATCAAGACAACTCAAGAGTTGAGTACTGTGCTATCGGACTGAAAAAAATGGTATCCGACATCCCAAATTGTTAAATGGATACAGGAGGTCAGCAATTAGTGAAAAAGGCAAACTTTACAGGAGAACGAGAGAAGGACACACTCAAGGGGACCCAAAAAGAAGCGATGTCAAATACATTGAAAAAAATGCCCGTTTTTCTATAAAATTCACTGTTTGTAGGGGTTACCAGAGGGGTTCAAAAATTGGTGGAAAAGAAACACATTGAGATTTAAAGCCCTGGCTTTTGGCACATTTCTCCAGCGAAAAAAAAATTTCAACAAGTGGTCCCTTTCTATTGAATATCATATATGCCTGTATACATGGCACTGTATATTGCCAACTGATAAAATTACATGATGGCATGCTATACTTTTACAATACTTTTACTATACAAACAATTTTGCACCAAAAGCACCAAAAAAATGAAACTCATTCATTTCTCAAGTGGTCCCATTCTATTGGCCCTTACATATGTATTAAACTGTATAATGCTGACAATATCACATTGCTAGTGACAATGAAATATTAAAATGTTTATAATTTGAGTGAAAAATTACATGATGGCATCGTTTTGGGTTATATGCTATGTTTATTTAGTTAGACAATTGAGGAATTACACAAATAAGTAGAGGCACCTGCCATCACAATTAATATTATTAATCTTGTACTAAAAAATGAATGGAATGGATCTGAACTTAACGGCAAAACATAAGTTCGAGTAGAGCAAAATGTTCCTCCATTACACGACCGATTTGCAGTGGATGCTAATATGGAAGTCGGCGCGTTTCATCCACCCAGCAGCCAGCTGGAGGCGGCCGGTGTTGAAGCACCGTGACCGGGCTATCCAAAACACATCCGCGCCTTCAGAAAGACAAAATCCCCACTGACTTTCAACTATTCTGCCCGTCGGTGACTGTTTAACGGCAACAAGGCAACACACAAGGGAAATGGGCCCGAGTTCGAGGCATTATCATGACCGGCAAGAGCCTCTCGGAGGCGGCCGGAAACCAACTGCGCCAAGCGGCTACGGCTCGCCCAGAGAGCCCCGCGAGTCGACGCGGAAAGGCGAATAAAACCGAGCGGATTTTTTACCAAACTTTGCTTCACCTTTGAGAGAAAGTTAAGACAGACGACGTTTAAACGGCGCGGAAGGCGCTTCATACCGGCAGAACCGGACGTTTTGCCACGGAGCTACCCTCGCTCTCGTCACACACTAGCGGCGTCGAGGGCTCGGCTGCTCGGCGTGAGGGAGCTACGAGACGCCGCAGAGCTACCATGTTTCTCGGAGAGGACCGCGGTTGTCAACGCGTGATGAAATACGGAGTAAAAGACAGTGAAAACACACATAATTCGGTTTTGGGTGAGATACCGGTCCGGGGGGTGAGGTTGCTGATGGTGGGGGGAGGAAGACGGCAAGTGGAAAGGCGGGAGCGGGGCCTCCCGGCTGCCGCAGCCCCGGCATTTTCTCCGGCTAGAAAGCCTTTGTACTGCCACCCCAAGCCTTCGCTTACCACGCCACCCTTGGAGCCAAAAAAAGAGAAAAAAACCCACCGAGGAACAGTGAAAACTTACCGGTTGAGAATGTAGCGAATGCGAAGAGTGCGCATACGAACGCTCCGGTGCGGAACACCGCGGTGGCGATGTTTCAAGTGGCCCGTCTTTAGAGCTTGAACGCCGGCTGCGAGGTTCTCGGCGTCAGGTCCTCCTCCGACTGGCGGGCCGATAGGCGGCTGCTGCCTTGCTACAACCGAAAGGACCCCTTTCAAATATGGCTACAGTCTTTTTTTTCCCCCCACCAGAAGCAAACTACGGAGATGTCTTTAGTTTTTTGGTTGTTTTTTTTTTTTTAAATATCCAATGAACTAAATTCAATTAAACAATATAGCATATATATATTTTTCCCCATATATATTAAGTTTAAATGTAAAATGGTAAAGTTTTATCTTCAGGCAGTTCAAGTTGATACCAACATAGGAGCACAATTATGAACATTTTTCACTACAAATGCACTCATTTAAAATATTACGTCCACAAAGAAACAAAAGTTCATCTAAAAACAACCAAAAGAAGGAATAAAACGATCTTTTTGTATTTTCTACTTGTATTTGAGCTCATTACATTGGACAGAGGCATCCTAAAATATGTATATAATTTTCCGATAGAAGTGTAAAATATATATTAGTGTCCAAAGAGGAAATGAAACGAATAATCAATTAGGTACTTTCCAATAAGTATATCCTCCTGAGACCCAGTATTTTCATTTGTGTCCACTGTTGTGTCCATTTTGTCTGTCCAAGACATAATCGCACGCAAACACGGGACGTCACTGGAAAGGCCAAAATGTCCTCAACTGAGCACACTGGGACTTAGCTTGGTAGCTCAAATGAGTCAAAAGATCAAAAAACAAATGTCCCCTACAGGGGACACAAAATAATAGACTTGATCTGAGGATTTACGTCATTTTATATCAGAATTATGATAACCTGGCTATTCATTTATGTCCACTGTTGCGCCGTTTGTCTCAGTAAGTTAACTGAATCCCACCCAAACACGTGACGTCACCGGAAAGGCCAAAATGTCCTCTACTGAGCACACCAGGACTTAGTAGAGTAGCGCGAATAAGTCATGGAGACAAGTGAAATCAGCAGTGGCTCTTGCTATGAGCCCTGAGGGACACCAGTTGAAAATTGAATTGAATTGATGTGACGACGTTGTTCCCGAAGCAACGGGCAGCCTATCAAAAATTCCCATGCGCGGCGAAACAGGACAAGGTTGAAAAACTACAAAATGAAAGTCAACGTGCATCCAAATCTTTGTTTGCTCAAACTTTATTTTCTGAACAAGCGCAATTAATATCTACTTCACTTGCACGTCAAACCAATCCAACAGCTGCCCGCTTTAATCATCTTGGCATTCAAATAAAAACGCATAGAGAAAAAAGTCTGTTTGATATATCTACCTTTCACATTTTTTCTTTCTTTTTTTTTTTTTTTTTTTATAGACGCATGCATACATTTGTGTGCAAATTTGTCTTTGTGCAAAATCAAGCAGTGACTGACCGTAACAGTAAACGCTCAAGGGCCACATTGGGGTTTGGATTCATCAATATTGTTTTTTTTTCCCAGGTTGCCAAGCGGCCATTCCCGGCTCAGTTCACTTGCGCAAGTCCCGCCCGTCCCGCCTCGTTCATCCAATCGCGTTCGGATGCCTTGGAAAACCCTCGCTATAGTGAATGAATGACTAACGATGAAAAAAACCTCACTGTTCCGTGTAGTGCCTTTTTTTTACATTTTACAATCAAGCGATTAGCCAATTATGAAATGACATTCATCATGTGTTTCCATTAATACGTGTATTTTTTTCAAATATGTAACGATTTATTGTAAATCGCTGATTTCATTAGTTTATGTGCAATATTATGTGAACTGTATTGCATGCAGTTCCCCAAACGCACGTGTAAACTTTGCATTTTAGTCTCAGTGTTTCTGGTTTGCACGCGCTTCAACCTGAGTTAAGGAGACGGGTTACTGTCAACGTGAAGCGCCGCGCCCCTCCCGAGTGGGTCTTTGGCCACGCCCCCGGGGGAGGGCGCGCCGGGCCACCTCAGTTCTCGGCGAGAAGCTCTCGCAAGCGAGGCTTGGGTCTGCGGCAGTCCTGGCTGGAGGCCCGGCGCTGCAGGGGCGCGGCCCCGTAGAAGGGCGAGGGCGGGGCCGGCCCGGGGGGCTGGGCGAGCGGCTTGGGGGCCCCCGCGGCGCCGCGGGACGCCGTCCGACTGCAACTGAGCGAGCGGCGCTCCTCGAGACCCGGGCCCGGCGCCGCCGACTCCAGCTGGGCCTCGCACAGGTCCAGGAGGGCGGCCGCCTGCTCCCGGGGGGTCTGCGACTTGAATCTGCGCGCCGCCAGGAACAGGAAGGCCTCCACGAAGGCCTGGAGGCCCATGCCTGCCAAGCAAAGGAAACCAGAATACTCAAAATAGCGCACTTTCCCAAGTATACCGCCCGCCCTTAATTTTAAGGTCAAATAGTTTTGAGCCGGGCCCGGGGCAGGCGGGCATCCTTCTTCTACCTGCTTCCCGAGTGTCGGGAAAAGGGCCGGCCCAGCGCCGCGCGATGTCAATGTAGAGGATGTCCACGGAGGCCATGGTGAAGTTGCCGCTGCTCAGCTTGCAGTTCCTGTGCACAATGAAAAAAAAAAGCTAAGATTCTGGAAAAAAAAAAAATACAAAAATATATCACACTCATTCATTGCCATAGACGGCTTTTGACGTCAAAGGTCCATGTTTATAGTGCAATGAAATTAGTTTTGTAACATTTCACATTAACATCAGTGAACCTTCAAAAAAAAAAAACACGTTCTAAGACATTTTAGCTTAGTTTAAGGCGGCCATTTTGGCCTAGTCGTGCTCGCAAGAAATTTTAAAATTATGGCCCCAAAGTTATTTTTCATTAGGGGAATGGAATTTGGTGGGAATGGCTTAGGAGAAAAAAAAAAGGGAAATAATGAGTCCGCCGTTTAGGTTCAAAATAGCTCTAATCTTATTTTGTAATGTTAAGTCGTTTGATAGAAAAACACGATATAAATGATTCATTAACTCATTCAATGCCAAGGACGTATTTTCACGTTCATTTTAAGAGTCCAGACATTTACATTTGAAATTTAAAGTTAAAATAAATTTAAAAAAAAACAGCTATTGCAGGTTTTTATACCCCTATGTTAACAATAACAATAAAAGGAGGTTTTTCAATCGGGATGGGGGGATAGTATTTGATGCTACGCAACTTCACTGATGTAAACTCACCAGTAGATGGCATCAGTGCTCCATCCTGTGGCTCTTAAAATGCCAAAAATTCTCTTTTTGGAGAGGCACCGAAGCTCCCGAGCGGCGCTCCGCCTACCTGATGAAGGTCCTGAAGGCGGTGGGTCCCAGGCGCATGTTGCCTTTGACGCCGAGGAAGCGGACGAAGAGGGCGGCGATGCGCTCCACCAGCCGAAAGTGCTTGAACTGCCGGCTGTACTTGGGGTACACCTGCTTGAGGCACGGCGAGGCCATGCCGTCGGCGCGCTTCCGGACCGGCCCGTCGCCCGCCGCCGCCTCCTCCGTGCCCGTCGTCCTCCGCTGGAAACTTGGCAGAGCCATGGCAAGAAACGTTTTAGACGCGGGGAGGCTACCGGCCGAAATATCGCACTTGTGGAATGCGGATGAGGACGCGGAATCCACTTGTTTATATCCGTCATGGGGCGGCCATTTTGCTACATGTCGGCGGCTAAAAATAACGCGGGTGTGGCTCGGGGCGAAGGTAATGACCAATCGCCGGGTTTTGGGGAGCAGTCGTGTGACAGTCACAAGCTGAGCCGCGATTGGTCGTTACCTGAAGCCGGAGCAAAAACAAAACAAGTGTCAAAATGGCCGCTCTCCAAGATGCGTAAAAGCAAGATATGTTCTTACAACATTCCTTTTTATGAAAAAAACAAAAATGTTGTAATTTATTTTATTTAATTGTTCACAAAATATTTTTATCGTGCTTTTTTTTGGGGGAAAAAAAATCCCCAAAGAAAACAAGTTACGACCTTAGCTATACTTTTATAGAAGGGGAAGTTACATTTTTTAGACACATTGGAAAGACTTAAAACGTTTAAAAGACCAAATAAAAACATTCAAATGTAGGTGGCGTTTTACTTAAAATAAAATTCACTCTTTATTAATTTAAAAAAAATTAGAATTTTGTGTAATTTTTGTCATTTAATTCAGCTGACTTTCTAGGGGTGGCTTAATTTTTAATTTGTTGATTTTAGAGATTGATTTTACATTTGTTTGTTTCTTTTAGAAAACATTTACTCAACAAGTTCCTTTTTCGGAATACTTTTGAAGCGAAAAAAAGCGTTTTTTTTTTAACAAAAGCTAAATTTCCTACACTTCTGCCATTTTTTTCCCCCGAACTGCACACATTTTATTTTTTATAGGAACGCGTGAGTAGCGATACCGATAGTATCGTGGCGATACCTGACCTTAAGTGAAGATATGGGTACTTGCTTGGGCCGATAATAGTAGCCAGTTTTTTGGAGGGAAATTCGGCGAATTAAAAGTACTCGTGCTGGTGGTACTTAGTATCCGAGTAATGGAAAGTTGAGAACTTGAAAAAGCGGTCTTCAACATCCCCATTATTGTGTTGTCCATATATGATGGCTGGAATAATTTTGCCGTTATAACAGTTATAACTACTCAAAATAAACGTTCTATGATAAGAGTAAAAATGTTGAGAACTCGTGAGAACATCCGAGAGAAAAGTAGCTCAGCGGGACGTACGAGGTGGCTCTCTTGAGTCTGGGGTCCACCAGGCGCAAGGTGTCCCTGATCACGCCCACTTTCACCTCCTCGTCCACCGGACTGGGGACGCATTCAAACACGCCCGGCTCCACCTGGGACGCAAAGGCGGCAGGTTGGGACGCGCCCAGGAGGGAGCCGCGCCTTCCGTACCTCCTGCTCGTGATCGATGCGCATGCTCGGGTTGGCGTTGACCTCCAGGAGGACGGGCTTCAGGTTCTTCATCAGCAGTATGTCGAAACCTAAGATCTGAAAAAAAAATTGAACGTTTTGCATTCCACGATGGTTAAACGTGCAAGATTTCACGTGAATCACATTAAAAACAAAACAAAAACAAACAAGTATATCTTTGGAAATGCATTTGAAGCAAACAAGGATTTCTATTTTGGAAAAACACTGCCACCTACTGGTGCTTTCCACGTATTGCTGGAATAGACAAAAGTCATTTTAAAAACTATTTTTTCTTCTGAATAAAACTGAATTTACTGATGAAAAATAAAAGTTTTAGAGGAGTTTTTTGGCGGGGGAAAACATTTTATTCATAAAAAGATGCATTGACGTGAAGGAAATCATTTTAAAATCGGGATTGAAAAGAATAGTTGCAATTATTGCGGAAAAAAACAGTAAAAGACAAATATGAACGATTTTTTTAAGAGAGAAATCAGTTTAACTAGAATTTCTTTAGAACAATGTCTTTTTTTCATTTTTTGAGAAAATAGGTGATTAAAAAGTGATATTTTTTACCACAGTAATGCCTTTTTGTATTGTAAAAAAACTGTATAAATGGAATGTATACATTGAGATATCCAGATTATTATTATTGATGGAAAACTTAAATGTTTTTAAGAATACCGTACATGCCATTTATGTGTTTTATTGAGAGGAGATTTTTTTGGACAATTTCTTTTGCATTTTTTATGGAATCGTTTGGTGTTTTTATTTATTATTTTTTTGCAGCTTTTCAGATAAAAACGAATTATTTGCTACGGTCATCAGGGATTAATTTGTGAAGTGAGAACCAAAAAAAAAAAAAAAAAATTGAAAAGAAAAAGGCAAGCCTGGGTAAACGTTTTGATTTGATGATCGGGAGTGTTTCAATAATCATCAGAAGAAAAAAAAACAAAAAACGGGACATCTAAAAAACACATTTGCTTCAATTTCGATAGAAACGAGCAAAAGCATCCCAAGTCCCACGTATTTACCGATCGATGAGATGACTTTCGCAAAAAACCGAACGGCAAACGAAAGGCAACGCACGTTTTCCATCGGCTGACGTCTACTATTTTCTAGCACGGCTTAGGGGGAATTCCTTCAAGTTTGGCGGGGGGGCGGGGCGGCGGTTCGGGACCTGGAAGCAGGAGGGTCCGGGCTTCCCGGGCGGGATGTCGGCCTGGTGGTAGACTTTGAGCTGGGGCAGCACGGCCACCACGGTCTTGATGACCAGCGCGATGATGTCGGACCACACCCTCTTGACGTCCACGCCCTTGGCGGCCAGCCGGCGCAGCACGCTGGAGAAGGTGCGCTTGCTGCCCGTGCTCTGGCTCTCCGAGTGCACGAAGTTGCCGCTGTGCACGTTGAGCGAGTAGTTGGTCAGGTGCATGAAGACGTGGCCCAGGTTCTTCTGGCTCGGCTCCTGGCGGGCAAGCGTTAACGTTTGAAGGGCGTCCCAAGAATTCGGAATTGAAAGTCCGCCTCCTTCGGAATCTAAATTGTACATTTTGAAGAATACTAAAAACTAAATTTAAAGGAGTACGTTTGGAGGGATTGTTAAAGGGACAGTGTGTAATATTTTCACCCTTTTTCATTAAAAAGGAATGACATGATTGTAAATCTCAAAAACTTACAAATAAATGTGTTCTTAAAGACCAACAGTAGGTTTTAAATATAATCATTGGTCTAAATGATATTACATTGGAGGTGGCACTTCTCTGGAGGCGGCCATGTTTGTTATAGTCATGGACAATGGTAAATGCAGCACCTCCTGCTGTCCGGAGTGAAAAACAGCCAAAATCTTACACACTGTCCCTTTAAATGTGTTAGCAATGTGTTTGAGAAGAAAATGTTTAGCTTTGAAAAAATGATCATTTTTTGACAGGAAATTCCAATTTTGCCCCCACTCCCAAATTGAAAAGAAGCAAAGGTACAAAATATCCTAAAATTTGAAAAGTAAAACATGTATTTTCACAATTTTGTGAAATTTTCATTCACGAAATGAACCATGTTTTGACAGTGATAACATTTGAAAAGACAAAAACATTTTTATACTTAATTTTTTTCCCCGTTGTAATTTTTTTTCTTACCCTGAAAAAATGTATATTTTCATGAAACAATATTTTTTAATCCAATTTAAAAAAAAAAAAAACTCCTGCATTTTGAGGTTTTTTTTTTTTCCCTCTTAAGAGTGTTTTTCCTCAACCAAAAATAGCAATTTTATGAATTTTACTTTCGGGATGAAAACAAGTAATGGAGAAAGTCCTCATTTGAAGCCAAACGAAGCATCGCAAACTCTGAAGTTTTTCTTCAGAGTTTGCGAAACGTTTGAAGGCATATTCAGCGCCAGCGATGCGCAAGCGGCGGGCGCGTCACCTGGTAGGGTTCGGTGCAGAAGCGCGTCAGGCCCTCCTTGGCGATGTAGATCTCCAGCGGCTCCAGCGACTTGAGCAGCACGTAGAGGCGGATGTCGAACTTGAGCTTGTCCACCAGCAGCGGCTTGCGGATGTACTCCTGCACCACGGCCTGCCGGGGCTGCGCGCCCGCCGCCGCCGACGACCTCAGCTCGCCGGGGTCGCGGATGAGGTAGATGCCTTCGCCCTGAGAGCCGCCGTCGGGCTTGACGATGAAGGTGGGGTTGAGCGCGGCGTCGTTCTCCTTCACCGCGCGAAGCTGGCCCGGGACAAAAAAAAAAATCGGCGCTAAAAATCGCCCCGATTGGGCGAGCGGGGAACGGCCCCTCCCTTTCTTTTTCTTTTGACCCGACTCTTTGTTTTTTTTAAACGGACATTTGTTTTTTCAAAAAAAAAAAACAATCAAGACCATATTTGGAGTTTTTTTTTTTTTTTTTTTTTAACTGTTGGGTCGGCGCTTTTTGGGTAAAAGGAAAAGCATACAAAGTTGGATTGGTTCCGTTGTGAACCTTTTTTGGTACTTAAAAATAACCCAAATCAGGGCACAAGGGGAGCCAACTAAGATTTTTAAAATATACTTTTGAAATGATTTTTTTTTTCACTTAAAAAGCTGTTGGGTCAAAAAAATCCCAAATCAGGCCAAAGTTGAACATTTTATTCATTTTAAGCCACGTTTAAGCCATTTTTTCATTTTACCACTAACGTTGGTTCAGTCCAATTTTTACTTGATTTTTTTTTTAACCGTATGCTTTAGAGTACATTTTATTATCCAACAGTTTGTTTTTCTTCCACACATTAAGATACAAGGTCAAACATGACGCAAATCAGTTCAAAAGGGGGCAAACCAACTTTTTTAGTTATTCATTTTACCCTATAAAATAAGGTCAGTCCCTTTTTATCCATTTTTGTTTGTGTTATTATTTTTATTGAACTATTTGTTCACGCGTTTTTACTTTTTTTAATCCGGAAGTCGGGTCAATCGATTTTTTTTTTTCATCCTAAATAAATGTGTCCCTTGACTTTTTGGGCCCACCTGCGCGGAGAACTGCTGGTACTCATCGGGCAGGATCCAGGACTGCGGGTAGAAGTCGTACTCGGTGGGAAACAGCTCCTGCATAATGCGCACCGCTCGACTCAGGTTGGCCTTGCGCGACATTTCTTGCATTCCTGCCGTGTGCGGGCCAGAATTAGGATGGACGCGCGCTTGGGTGCGGGGACGCTCTTAAAAAAAAAAAAAAACCCGAAGAAAGCCAACAAAGTACCCGGGAACTTGTTGACCTGGCCTGACGTGATGTTGTCGTTGTCGTGGAAGGAGACGCCGTGCCAGTAGATGTCACATGGCGCTCGTCTGCTCGCGGGAATCTGCGGGGACCAATCGGGATGGGGGGGGGGGGGGGGGGTCGGGAGAGTCGAGAAGGAAACATATGAACGTCCGCCCCCGGGAGCGGCGGGATTAGGCGCTTGGCTTGTTCTCTTGGAGGGATAATCTCGATTAACTGCGGCTAGGCCACGTAACGAGGCCTTGAGCTGTGAAAGTGACGCGACAAAAAGATCGGGGAAGATCCGCGCGGCTTCGAAGTGACGCCGCTCCAGGAGCACCTTAATCCTAACCGCCCCCCACCGCCCCAGGAGCACCTTAATCCTAACCGCCCCCCACCGCCCCAGGAGCACCTTAATCCTAACCGCCCCCCACCGCCCCAGGAGCACCTTAATCCTAACCATCCCCCTCCGCTAAAAAAAAAAAAAAAAAAAAAAAAAAAAAACTACAGCTTTGTTCTAATTTGTTGATTAAAAAAAGGATAAGATTTAGCATTGGTGCCCCAGCACCCAAAAAAAAACCCAGCTTTGTTCTGTTAATTTGTTGCTAACAAACAATGATGAAATCTTGCACTGGTGCGGCATATCAAGATGAAATCCGGCACCTTCTCAATAATATTATAAAATATTTTCCTTAAGTATTTACAAACATTATTTGCTTATTATGCGCGCACGCAGATAAAAACGCCTTGAAGAGCCCCTAATACGACTGGAGCAATTGGCAACTCCCTTACAGGGAGGTGAGCTTTTGCACCGGGTCAGCCAAGTAAACAGCAACGTTTCATCTGTTAGCTTCTACGTTTTACTGGCACGAGCCAGCTGGCCTTTAGCTCATGCTGGATGATCCCTTATAGAATTAGAGAGCAGCATCCCATTAGTGAGTCAGCATGCAAGTGTGTGCGAGAGGGAGGGCTGGCGCCACGGGAAAAATCCTCAAGCGCCGTTTCACTTTTGGGGGAATCCATTCGAAAAGAAGGGTTACCATACCGCTTTTTTTCACGCCCATACCAGCACCATTGCTTAACTCTTGAGAAGTCAGCGGTCGCCGAAGTGGATACCAAGACCACAAGTACTTTTGATGTGCAAAATTTCCCGCCAAAACAGACATGGCATTTCCCTTAAAATTTCACGAAATTCATGGCGATTTTCTAGTCTTATCACGTTATTTCAAGTTTGCGATGGTAAAACTGATCCAAGACAGATGATACTAGTGTTGGCTCCTTTCGCAACACCCGATACCTTGAAATAAGGCCAGGTATCCACCTGATACTGATCCTTGGTATCGGTACTTGCCCAACCATAAATACAAGTACTCAATTCTCGAGCAGTCCCTGATACCGATACCGCTACTGATAACAAGTATTAATATCGGGTCGCTACCTACCTTTATAAGTATTGGTACTCGTGATGGCAGCCGATACTATTTTCGGGCCCTCTCTTAGAGCAGTTTTACAATAGTGAACTAGAAATGATAAATTAGGAAACTAGAAACTAGTCTGGTATCAGATTGAAATTAGTCTGGTATCACGTATTTGCTTATCCCTGAATTAACAATTGTATATTTTTGATAGTACAATATAATATACGCATCACGCATATTATATTACACGCATAACGTATATTATAATAGACGCATAACGTATATTATACATGCATAAACATATAATTACGATACGTTGCTGCTCTCATTTCTGCTGTTGTCATGACAACAATCACCTGATAGAAGAGTTACAGACTACTGGATTAAACGAACTTTCAGCTAATCATTTCCCCTGTTTGAGAGTGCCATATGCACCATTAAAAAAAAAAAAAAAAAATATATATATATATCTAATGACACCTGGCCAGGCGTGCGAATGCGCGCAATCGGGAAGAAGTAACGGAGCAACAGGTAACGTTTGCGATGAGGCCCGAGTACCGTTTCACATGGCGGGTTCGATGCGGGGCCACGACCACAATGGCCGATAACGGAGTAAGCAGAACAGACTCAATTAGCAGCTCAATGAATATTTAACGAGCGCTGGCAATCGGGTCGCGAGTAATCCGCAAGTTGTCAACACCTTTGTGCCCGAAACTCAGCAGGATACCATTAAGTGATTCAAAAAAAAGGGCGTCCAGCTGCCTGTTCGGCAGGTGGTGTACTGCAAGGCTCACAGCTAGAAACCTCGCTTTTTTCCCCCCAAATACAACAAATGTTCCATACAGAAAACTGCATAAATTATTTAGAGATATTTCCAATATTCTGACAGTTTTTTTCCAACAAAGAGCTATCATTCCTCCCAATGAGTCGTTTTTTTTTTTCTTGCAGGTAGTCACTCCCACTTCTAGTTGACCAGGTACATATTTATACATTTTCCTTATTTTTTTATTTTTTTTTGCAAGGTGGCGTAGTGAAGAGTCGGGAAAAAAGTTGAACCTGAATTCTTAAGACATTAAAAGACGTCCTTGGCGTTGAATGATTTAACTCATTCCGAGCCAACCGTTTTCGGACTCTCCGTTACCCCGCCATGCGAAGAAAAACAATTAGGAAAACATATAAGTATGTACCTTGGGTCTGGTCTGTGTAGATTCTTAAGACATTAACTCGTTCAATGCCAAGGACGTTTTTTATTGTCTTAAATATCTAGACAATCAACCCCAGATACATCTATATACATTTTCCTTATATATATATATATATATATATATATATATATTTTTTTTTTTTTTATTTTTTTTTTTTTTTTTTTGCATCATGAGGTAAGTCTGAAAATGGTTGCCACAGAATGGGTTTTCACTTTCACTGCCAAGGACGTATTTTAATGTCTTAAAAATCTAGACATTCAATCCCAGATACATATTTATATGTTTTCATTATTATTACTTTTTTTGCATGATGGGGTAATGGGGAGTCTGAAAATGTTAGTCAGAGACTGAATTATGAAAATACGAATTATGAAATACGAAATTTTGCACTGGAAACAAGATTTTTTTTCAAGACAAACTTTCTTCCCATCAGATTTCTATCTTTTAGCTTTGGGGAGAATTCAGTTTCCTCGCTACATCGCGGTTCCGTTACTGCGGATTCACTCTATAGCGTTTTTTTTTTATTTATGATCATAACTTTTTCTATCGCAGATATACATCATTATTTTTCTCAGCCCGTTAGAGCTCAAATCATGACAAGTGTGCACTTTTTTTCGTCTTTCTCACGAACCTCTTTCCACTTGAGCTGCTTGATGCTGATCTTGAGTCCCTCCAGGGAGGTTTTGGCTTTGGAAGTGTCCACCGTCACCGGCCTCCTCTTCCTGCAGACTTTGCCTCCGTCCTCCTGGGCGTGGACGCCCGCCGAGCAGTTGCCGTTCGCCTCCCACTTGACCCCCGCCACTTTGCCGTTGCCCAGCTGCTTGCGATTCTCCGCGACCTCCGCCGCTTCCGTCCCCGGGGCGCGGCCTTCGGAGGCGGGCACCGGGATGACGGGCACCCCGAAAGAGTCGAGCAGCACCGGGGAAATGGGCACCGAGCACTCGTCGTCGTCCCCGCTGTCGGCATCGGGCAGCTGCGCCATGCCGCAGTAAAACACGTTCATGATGCTCGACTCAAGCGGGCCGGGCGCTCTCGTACCGCCGACACGTCCAGTAATAATCCGACACCGGCGGAGCGTAACGTCTCCCGCATTGCTGTCTCTTCCGGAGCGGCCGTAAATCGATGTTTTGTTTTGTTTTTTTTCGCGGGGTGGGAGCAGGAGGGCGGGGGGGTCAGCTAAGTGCCCGGCGCCGAAACATCCCCGGGCTAGCCAGATAGCATGCTAGCTAATGCTAACAATTAAGTGGATAAAGTTCCATGCGTGACACCTGCTGTCGGTTAGCCAAGGGGGGGGGGTCTGCTAACGCTAACCTGGTCGGGTACCGAGAGGTTAAATCCGTCGGTGGAGGCCCACGCTCCGTGGCTCCGACCCGCACCGGGGCCGCTAAGGCGAGGAGCAGTAGCCGGGCGGCTGGTCAGCCGGCAGCCGCAAGAAGTCCGGGCTCCATCTGTTCGTGTGTGTCTGTGAGGAGGGGGCGGTGCTGCGTTCAGGGATCCTCGTTAATACCGTCATCATTTCCGCACTTGGGTTGCGGACGTTTGCTCTCGCTTACGTCATGCTGTCACAGAGCTCTAATCATGTTTCTGTCAGTTTCATATATATCTATCGAATTGTGTCTATTCCCTTCTCGGCGAGTGTGTCGCGCAGAAAATCATTCCAAATTTTTGTTCCGACATTTCCGACAGTATGTGAAAGCAATACAAGGCTGGTCAAAACATGATCGTGCTCATATAAATAAATAATAACAAATACTAGGAGCAGATAGTTCCCAAAAAGGTTGCATCAGATAATTTGCGTTCAGGTCCACCTTGGAAATTAGAAACGTCAAAACAATTACAATTTTGGGAGGTAATTGAGAAAAGCCCATCTTGTTGAGCGTAAAAAGATGTTTCCCAAATATTTTTAGAAAAATACGTGGGGGAAAAAAGTCCATAAATGTTCTCGTAAGAGGCCAAAAATGTATTCTATCTTGATTAATAGTATATAAAAAATAAATAAAATAATAATAATTAGTAAATGTTTTAAAAAAAAAATAAGTCACGGAAATATGTAAATAGACATTTTTTTTGACAAAACAGTTCGTTATTTTAGTAAACAAATGTTCAATTTCTACTGAAAGAGAGGGAAGGCACACTGGGTCTTAAAATAGCTAAATAAAACTTTAATAATAGGTTTTGTTGCAAATGTACATACATTGCACGGCCACATTTGGACAACACAAGTTTCTCTGTACATTATTGTTTTGTCACGTTTTGCCGCCAAAAGGGAAAACAACCCAAATAAAAACAAACTTATAAACAGAACAGAATTCAACAAATACTTTCAACATACTTACAAAAAGTATTTTTTTCTACAGGTTCATAGAAAACATACAACATATTTTGCTGTATTTATAGCTGATTCATCTTGGAGATCCTCCTGACTGTAAACTCGGCGGTGTTAGCTTAGCGTAGCCTAGCATAGTGGGGGAGAAACCGGTTCATTAAAATCCAAACAGCAACACAAATCCTAAAGTTTTGTTTTTTTTTTGAAAGAGACTGTGCAACTTTTTGGGTCACAGAGCAACCCCCCCCCAAAAAAAAATTTTAATAAAAATAAAAGCAATGGTTTTAGACTTAAAAAACAAACAAACTCACAAGTAGGTAAAAGCCCAAAATGGTCAATTTATCTCGAACGTAGTACAAAAATCTTGTAATCACTTTGAACTACGTAATATATTTAAAAAAAAAGACATAAACAAAGAGGTAAAAAGCTGCACGGCCTCTTGTCTTGACATTTGCGTATATTTTCAGGTTATACAAAAAAACAACGGCAGTCCTAGCGCTCCCTTTTCTTTTGTTATTGAAAACAACCAAGCTTCCACCAGCCACGTAACGTAAAAGTGCATAGACGTTTGCGCCATGAGAAAGCCACGATTGTGCTCGCCGATCTCAAGAATGCGTATCCCCCGCCACCCCCCCAAAAAAAACAAAAAAACGTCTAGTTTTGGCGAGCCAAAGCGGTACACTGCTAGCTTTGCTAGCTCGTATTTACAACACCCAGGATGACGATACAGCAGAGTTTGATCGCGAGGTAACGAGATTTAAAAAAAACAACAACAAAAACAAACTAAATTTAGGTGAAAATAGCGTAGATGTTTTTTTTTAATGCAAATGTTATGTTTTTTACAACTCACGAACACTAACCAGCGATTCCTAGCCAATTATCCGATTTGACTTTCTTGGTCCGAACGTTGTTGATTATTGCCCAGAAATAATTTGTGGTCTCATCTTTTGTATGTGTCTTCAACGGGCCATTGGTCGTCCTCCCAATTGGTAAAAACTAGCGTAGCTACTGCCGCTAAAATATTAGTGGCGGGCGTAGTAATGAGACATATTGGGGAGGACGTAAAAGTTTTGCGCTAAGTTCTGAAAGAATCTTTTGTCATTTCTAACATAATCTTTAGCTTCAAGGTAGGGCTCATTTACTTTAAAAAATAGGAAGGTAAATCAGTTTTCAGGTAGAGGTAAGATGTTGATTTTACGGCAGGGGCAAAAAAAACAAGTTTGATTTTGGTGTACCGAAAACACGTACAGGGTTGCGAGATAAGGGTGGAAGTATTTTGCGGAATCTGGTTTTTGGGTAGGGTGAAGGGTTTGCTTTTAGGGAGGGTCTCTAGGAAGGACTTTAGTAGTCGGATTACTAGTAGGGTAGGTGTGGAGTCTTCTCGGACTGGGGTGGTAGAGTTCAGGGTCTGTGGTTTTGGATAAGGACTTTGGGTTTTGGTGGGTTTACAGTCAAACTTGGAAAGGAGATTCTGCTTTGATCAAGTCACATTTGGATTTTTAAGTCTGGCTACGATTAGGATGTGTTGAGGGTCTGTGTTTGGGGAGGTTTTAGTCCTCGGCCATGGTAGATTAGGGTGTGGTTTGGGATTTGGCGGCGTATGAGTGAAGTTCAGGATCGAACCTGGTCTAGACTGGGTTAGGTCTCGCATTGAGAAGCCAACATTTTGGGATTTCAAGTTAGGTTGGTTGTAAAACCGTGTGGGGGGGATTTGTGTTATACAGAAGCTAAACTTTGGGGTTTGAAAGTATACTAGGAGGATTTAAGGGTTTAGATTGTCAGGCTGGATTTAGGGAAGATCCGACAACTTGGGAAGAGTAAGACTTCGCTTTATCCAAGTCCCATTTTGGATTTACAAGTCATAGTTAAGGTCTTAGGGGTAAGACTGGCTCGGGTTCCGCGACGGGTACGCTACATCGGAGACGGAATGTAGTGCTACAGTTTTAGGTTCGGGTTTCGGAGGATTCGGTTCTGCAGGTGCTAATAGCGGCGGGGTTTTAAAGGATTAGCTTTTCAGGACATTTTTCAAGAAATATCCGACCGCCCGGAAAAAAAGAAGCCTCCGTTTCGGACAGACACGAAAGGAATGATCCGTTCCTCGGTTGTCCGTCCAGTCCAGTGTTTATAGCTTGCCCACGAGCACAAGACCCAACCCGGTGCAAGAAAGCCTACACGCTCTCGTCAGTTTAGAAGCATCAAAAATAAAACTCCTAAATACACGTCTGCTTTTACCGTCGACATTATCAAATATAGCCATGTGCGTATACGTGCGTATACGATAGAAGCCCGAAAAAAGGAACAGCATACATCTCTAATAAATTGCATCAATATAGTATCACATAAATCTCATTTACTTACATATTACGTATACGTTTGTACAAGCTCTATTCTTTACAAATCCACAGTAGAGAATTGTGCCTTTTTTTTTCTTTTTCTTAAAACTTTTTGCAGAAATCGGGAGCTGTGGAATCGTCCTAAGCTTAAGGCGTTGCATGTACCAATAGCTTTCACAAAGTGCACTACTAAGGGGGTCCGAGCGGGGCTGCGAGGGGGGGGGGGGGGGGGGGGCGGGAAAGGGGCGGGGGGGGCGACCACGGCCCCGCCCGATGGCTGAAAGTAGAGGTCGTTTCGGATGTCAAATCGTCAGGGGTTTTCGCTTCTATTCGGTTCTTTCCAAACGCGGGTTGGAAGCTAAAGCGCTAGCGAAGCGTCCTCCGCCGATTCGTAAGGGGGTCGTCGAGAAAGACGTAGTGGTTCGTCCCCGGATGTCAAATTGTCTTTTTTTTTTTGTACACGAGCGTTCGTATGTACAACCTCCGATCCCGCCCGAGCCCGATCCGGCCAAGCTCCGCATTTGAAGATGGCCTCTTGGCAATGGGGTCCAGACCGTCCCTCTCTGCAGGCGGGGAAACGGATCATCCGCCTTCGAGGAAAGTATCCGCAGTCGATCCCGTTGTTATTTTTATTTTTTTGGGGGTCTAACAGTTGCTGCTGTTGCGGAACTCCCCGTTCTCGGTGATCTGTAGCTTGGTGGGATTGGTGGGCGAGATTCCGTTGCGGGACTGCGTGCTATAGCGCTCCTTCAGCTGCGTCAGGGCGCTCATCAGGCGAGCGTTGGCGGCGTCCAAGGACGCGATACGCTTTTCCTGCATATACAAGCGGAAAAGGTTTTCAGAGATGTTATTAGTTTTTTTTTAGGGTTGTTTGTGTGGAGGGCTTGTCGAGAGGAAGACTTACAAGAAAGTATTGTTACGTTCAATCCCAAAGACGTGTTTTTACGTTTTTTGTTTTGTTTTGTTTTGAGAGTCCAGGCATCCAATCCAAGGTACATATTTATAATTTTTACATTTTTCTTCAAGTGTTTATCTATAGGAGGGTCTAAAAATGGCTGGTATTAAATTATTTAAGTACAAGGTAATCAAGAACCAAAGTAATCAATTAGTATTTTTGATTTTTTACCTAATTTCAAAAACGGCAAACAAAAATTCCCTATTCATTCTCAATGAGAAATTCAACATAGGAAACCGCAACAAATGGTGAACGCTTTAAACGCTTGACGGTTCCATTTTGATCATTTCAACTTCCTGTTATGTTGTGGGTCAAAATGAGCCTATCGAAAGTTAATGTTGAATGTAATTTCTAAGTACAAGTCCTCCATTTTCATTTAAAATGGCCTTGTATTATTTACCGAAATTTGAGCAACTTTTTTTGCTAAATAAGTCAAATCCGGGTCAAAATGACCCATGAATATTACTGCTGTTTTTGAGGGGGACAAGATTTGTTATTAAGACAGATTACACATACGTTTCTGAAACTTTTGGATAGTTGAATGACCCCGGGTCAAATTGACCCAGGATGTTATTCCTATTCCAGAAAAACAAACATAACATTAGGTATTGTCTTTGTTCCTTTTCTGAGACTTTTGAATAAATGCACACACCTCCGGGTCATATTGACCCAGAGATAATGTTGCTGTTCCTGAGAAATGAACGTAAATCATTGTTAAAACAAAATACTGGATTTGGATTTTACACATTTCTGACAAGTTTGGGTATGATCATCGTGTGGTAAAATGAGGCCCGGAATCAAGAATTTCTACAACCGATTCGCATGAACTCTAGCATAGCAACCGTCGCTACGCGAGGAAACTTTTTCATACCTGCGCATCGATGATCTTCTGTTTGGAGTCCACCACCGCCTGCATGTCCGAGTGATCTTTCTTCAGCTCCTCCTCCACCGACATCAACCTGGACCACGCGCACGGCGTCAAGACGGAAATGGGAACCGGGCCTCGCCTCTCGCCTTGCCGCTTACCTGCTGATGATGCTCTTCATTTGGAGGTCCTTGTCGTCCTGCTGCCGGCGCAGGCGCTCCTCCGACTCCTCCAGCCGGGCCTGGTACTCCATCAGGACCTTCTGGGCCTGCTCATCCTGGCCTTTTAGACGGGCCTCGTACTCCTCCAGTTTCTGCACCGAGGCCCGCAGCTTCTCTTGCAGCAGCGCGATCTCCTGCTGGTACTGCACCGATTCGGGGGGGGGGAACTACATTAATTCGTGGACGTGAGCTTTACACGTTTTGTTAGATTTCCTTTCGGTGACATATTTTGGACCCCCAAGTTACAATTTGTGGGACCCAGGTTTGAGAACCACAATATAACGTGCCATACATTCGCTAATGAATAAGAGTACTAGCGCCACCTGTAGTTGCAGTACATGTTTTACTTCCAGGACAAGATAACTCATTCAATCCCAGAGACGTATTTATACGTCTTTAAGGAGTCCTTCATTCCGAGTTACTTATTCACAACAGTGGTCCTCAACCTGATTACCGCCATAAACAGGTCATCGCTTTTTTTTTTTTTTTTTTTTTTGCAAGGGTGGGGCGGTGCTCCTTCAAATAATATACAGATATGACACAAAACTAATACTTTTGGTCACTTTTCAAACTAAAAGATTTTTCCAGGAAAAAAAAATCGCGGTAAAGCAGGATTTGAAAAGGTGCAAGGTTGATGCAGTATTTTGTTTTTGTGTTTTTTGCTGACAAAAAAAGCGGACACACACATAAGCTGCTTAGCAAATGTAGACAAAAAGACACACATGCGCACACTTTGTCCACTCGTACAGGAAGCGCTTGTATTGCAGTTTGATAGAATAAAAATTCAAATAAAAAGGACTTCCTTTTCCTTAAAACTACCATGTGCAGAAAGGTGTTTCAATAAAAGCTGTGTACGTTTTTTTTTTTTTTAAACAACCATGTACAGTAAGGCGTCTCAAAACAAAAAAAAAAAGAACCACGTGTACATACAGTAAGGCGTTAAAAAAAACGCAAAAAGACGATGTTTCTTCTTTTAGATGATCATATCTAGTAAGGCTTTGAAAAGATTACAGCAAGGTAATTTTTTATGTATAGTAGGACATAAAAAAAAGACTAGTAAGGTGAGGTGTTTAAAATAAAAGACTATGTATAACGTGATAATTTTTAGTGTGTAGCAAGGCATAGTAAGGAATATTTTTATATGTAGTAAGGTGTTTTAAAAAATACTATATACAATAAATTTTAGGGCAATGTATGTATAGTAAGGCATTTAAGATGTTTTTTGAAACAACCATTTATGGTAAGGCATTTACAAAGCAGGACTTGCTTTTTTTTGGTAAGGTGTTTAAAAAAATAGTGTGGTGTTTTTTGTATTTATATTTTTATTTTTTAGGTATTTTTTTAGTACTTTTTTAAGGTGTAAAAAATACAAATGAAAAAAAACCATGTATATACACTAAGGCATTTAAAAAAAGATCAAGTTTCTGCTTTTAATGACTTTGCGTTGACTTTGCTTCCCTTTTAAAAAAAAAAGATGTATAGTAAGGCATTTACAAAAAGGACATTCTTTATACCGAGCGTGTGTAATGTAGTTAGGCGTTTGAAAAAAATAACATTTTTTTTTATTCACATGTTAAATTTTTTAGGCATTTATTATTATTTTTCTTTTATTTTTTGACGCACATTTTAAGGCGTTAAAAACACAAATAAAAACAACCACGTATATACAGTAAGGCATTTAAATTAAAGACCATGTTTCTACTTTAAATGATTTAGCATTTTATGTCCTTTTTTGTATAGTGTATAGTAAGGTGTTTAAAAAGGGGACTTTTGTTCAGTACAGTATATATATATATATATATATATATATATATATATATATATATATATATATATATATAAATGGAAAAAACAAGGAAGGCGGGGTCGCAACGGGGGCGGAGGAAGGCGAAAAGGAGGTAAGGCAGGTTACCTTCTGCACCTGCGTCAGATCCTCTCTGTGCCTCAGTGAGTCGTGCTCCATGGCCTCATGGTCTAAATACTGCACATTCATATTCAAAAGCCACGCTGCCGTGCGGTCCAGCGCACTGGGGTTCACGGGGGAGGGGGCCTAGTGGGAACCAACACACACACACACACAACACACGCACATGAGCGGAGTGCACGAGAGGGCGGGGGGTGCGGGGGTGGGGGTGAGGGGTGCAAACTCAAGCACAGGTACGACATAAAGAAGCCCGCGCGGGACACAGAAAGCGGGTGGAATGGACGCACATTCGTCAGCGGCGCCGGACATTTTAAAGCCATGATGGTGAGTTGAGGAGCTTCATTTGCTTTGCTGTCATCCAGTAGGGGGCGAGGGTAGGACTTAGAAACTTAAGTTTGAGAAAAGTGGCTCTTTGCCGCCATCTTGTGGCAGCTGGCTAGCAAAAGAAGTCATCTCGGTTCAACTAAAAAGTGATTTGCTTCAATTTTGCTAAATCTCAGTGACAAGGAACTACATAGAAGTGAGGTGAGGAACTTATTTAACAAAAGTGTCTGGGTCACCATTTTGTATTGTCTTCATTATCTTGAAATGAGTAGCTTTGATTGGACAAAAAAAATGTGCTTTTACTTGACTTAGTCACACATAACGTTTTTTTTTTTTCAAACGCTCCTACATTTAAAGGATAAGTCAAATTGAATCAAAGAAGTTGTTTACAGTTTACAATATTCCTAATAAATATTGCATACACCCGTTTTTAATCAATCTCAGGCGTCAGACTGAGAATGACGCCACAAATATCTCACCTTTAAAAGTAAATCAATAAACCGAATGCTAACGCTAACTAACCAAACTGAAATCAAGAATTCAAAACACATAAAATAAAAAAAATCTGCTTATAAAACTTATTAAACGTAGATTATTGAAAAACAAAAGTCTAAACAAAAGCCGACTGCAATACCCACGCTAGCCGTTAGCCGCCTCGTGCGAGGACGTCTGTTTCCTGTCACCTTGTGCTCACGTGAGCGTGAACATGAATAATAAGAGTAAAGGCCCGCCCACTTTGGAAACAAATTCAATCTCCTTTGTAGCGCTAAGCTAGCGCTAGCCCGGCGCCGGGCCCCCGTACCTGTTTATGCTGCGCCCGCTGCTTGGTCTCCGGACTGTCCCCCTTGGACGAGGACGACTGCTGCCGCAAACGGGCGCCGCCCATGGGCCAGTCGGGCGACGAGGTCACGGCGGCGCCGCCCGAGCCGGGCCGGCCGTAGGCGGCGCTGTTGAGCAGATTGGGCGGCGTGCGTCCCCGCGTCACGCTCTGCGGCGGAGGAGGCTGGTCTATCCGGCGCTGGGGGCCGGCGCTGTTCTGCCGGGGGACGGCGGGCTGATGCTGCGCCTCGGTGAGGGACAGCTGCCGGCGGGCGAACTCGCCCGAGCGGCGGGTGTACTCGTCCCCGCCGCCGCCGTGGTTGGGGAAGGGGAGCTTCCCCCCGGGCGGGACGTCCTCGTTGTTGCTGTGGGAGCTGACCGAGCTGTGGCACTCGGAGCCCGAGTCCGTCAGGCCTCGGGGGGACACCGGAAGGCAGGTGGCCATCTGGGAAAAACGCAACGGCGGTAAGTCGAGGCGCGAGGAGACAAAAGCATAAATTTAAGCCTGGCGCTATGGAATATTCGCTATTTGGATAAGCGGCTATAGAAAATGGACGGACGGATGTCAATAAGACATACAGTATTAATTAAAAAAAGCTTAGTTTGTTAAAAAGTAGGAACGGCAACTGTATCATGAGTCACAGTTGCCTTTGAAAAGTCATCCGACTGTTCTTGCCAGCCTATATGGAGCAGGGGAGTGCCGTTAGCCGCCAATGCTGCTAGCATCTATCGCTTCTCGCCACTGCTAGCTAAACTTGGAACCGCGCTAATTGCAGTCAACAGGGAGCTGATGTCAACATATTTTAAAGCATCCACGATTAGCGAAATTAGCGTCTTATTTCAGAACTCGTGATTTTTTTGGTTACCTGGTAGACGGGGTTCTGGAAGGACAGCGGGGCGAGTAGCTGGGCAGGCCGACCCGGGGCGCTTTCCGTGCCCGGGGTGGTCGGGGTCTGGCCGGGCCGCCTGACGCCGGGACCCCCGGGGATGTTGCACTGCGGCGCCCTGGCCGACCAGCCCGCCGCCGAGGCGTCGATCTGGGCGTCCGAGGGGCCGGGACTGGGGCCGCCGCCTTCCAGACCGCGCGGGTCTTGCAGGTCCACCATGGACAGACTCTTGGTGCCGTTGGCCATGCCCAAGTCGGGCTCGTTGGTCTCGGAGTAACTGGAGCTGCGGGCCGGGGAGGGCTGGATCCCTGAGCTCCTCGTCACGAAGAATAAGTCCTTGTTCTCGGGGGTGGGGGACGGGAGCCGAGTGAAGTCAACCAATCTGAGGGGGGGGACATATGTGTCCGTATTAACTCCTTCAACCCCAAAGACGGACTTTTACGTTCATTGTATTGAGAGTCCCGATTTTCAATTCCGGGTACTTTTTTTTTTTTAACTCATTCAGTACCAGCCTAAATTAGACCCTTCAAAAGCCAAATACAGGAAAATACCCCGTGAGGTCGTTGTCGATGACCATCTTCTGCAGTCCCGAGGAGATGCTGCAGCCGGCTTCGGCGGGCGACGAGCCCGACCGTTCCGGCGACCCCGCCGGCGGCACGTGGATGCCCGACGGGTTGCTCAGCGCCGAGCTCACCTCCCGCAGGATCCTTGGCAGAGGTCCCAGCTTGGAGGCGGCGCTCTTCCAAGGAAGGAAACGCAATTCGTTAGGAAGAAGCGCCTTCCAACCCCGTCGGTGCCATTGACGAACATAGACGTCAAAGATCCATTTGCGCCGAGATCCGACGACCCAACTTGGGATTTTTTTTTAATCTTTTTTGTGCGTGATATCAAAGGAACAGCATGACTTCCATGATTGGCTTAGCCTGGTCTCCCATAATGCAAAAGTTGCCAAAAGTCATTTTAATGTATGACATCATAAATATTTCTATTTCAATTTCATAAATACATGAATGTACAGCGTGGTTACTTTTGCTTTTATCGCATTTTCACAATTTTTGTACATAAAGAAGGCTTAGGCCCCTCCCTCCAAAAAAAAATAATCTATAGATAGGGCCGATGCCACTGAACTTTTTGAGGGGTTGAAAGTAAATATATATTTATAAATGAATATGTCATGACCCTTTCAAAGTCAGCCAACGGCACTAAATTACTTTCTCTTCCAATTTGCTCTTAATTAGAAAATAAAGATGACCTGTTCCTGTCAGCGTATTTAAAAGCATTCCATTAGATTTGCTGATACCCGCAGAAACTGTGACCAACCCAAAACAATGAACCTCTGGACTATTCACATCGGGGATTTGCAATTTTGTGCGAATAGCACCATCTGCTGTTGACTAAATGTGTCACCAAAATGCCTTCAGGCATACATAGCGAATGTTACGAGACCAAACCCGGGAAAAAAAAAAAAAAATAACAGGTGCGCTGCAATCTTGAGATAAAAACAAACAGCCACGGGTAAAGACATGTAAGGACAAAAAAATGTAAACAAGCTAGCAGAGCTGCACCCATGAGTTAGCATACGAATGATCAATAATCCAAAAATCAAATGCAGCTTAAGGCTCTGGTGAGGACGGAATTACAAAACCACTCCGACCGACCCATGCCTGAATTATTGATTTTTTTTTTTTCTTCCCCAACAGATGGAGCACTTTATCTAATGATTAGCAGCTTGCCCGTTTGCTTCCCCCCAAAACATGATTACGACCTCCCCGGGCTTTTCGCGGCGCTCCGTGTCTCTGCGCTGTTTATGTAACGCCGTCATAAATTATTGATGGACGCCTCGATAAACATTCCGATGTATTCAGAGCACGATTGGAGGGAGCCACTTGCTTAGCAGCGGCGCTAAATTATCCAACAGTTTTCTTTTTCAAACGCAGAAGTACAAATTGAAAAAATAAAAGCGTAATTAGCCATCCGATGGTTAATAATTTTTGCTGAGATATTGTTAGGAAACATGAGTATGCCACAGCGATGATGCTAATGCTCTGACCTACTTAGCTGTCAATAGTAGCGAATGAGTTAATAAAGCAAAAAAGTTCTGGGTCGATTTGACCCAGTCAATTTGACTGGCAGTAATTCGATCAGCTCATTCACTGCCAGTCCAATTAAAATGGATTTTTGAGTCAAACGACTGTCACTAGAAGTGCAGGAATTTATGACGCAGTAATATTCTGGGTCAATTTGACCCGGTCAATTTGACTAGAAGTGAATAAATTAGCGAACGTTCTGCCAATTGAATTAAATTTGATATTTGACTTCAACGGCTGTCACTAGCCAGATATGAGTTAAAAAGGCAAAAACAATCTGGGTCAATTTGACCCGATCACTTTGACAGGAAGGGAATTAATCAATCAACTGCCAATCCAATTAAAATTATTTTTGGATTCAACAGCTGCCAATAGCAGAGCATGAGTTAATAAGGCAATAATGTTCTGGGTCAATTTGACCCGTTCACTTTGACTGGCAGTAAATCGATCAGCTCATTCACTGCCAGTCCAATTAAAATGGATTTTTGACAAATACAGCTTTCAACAGCAGAGAATGAATTAATAAAGCAATTAGATTCTGGGTCATTTTGACCCAGTCAACTTGTCTAACAATGAATAAATGAATCTATTCACTGACAATCCAATCGAAAAGTGATTTTTGACCATACAGCTGTCAATAGTAGCGGATGAATTAATAAAGCAATAATGTTCCGGGTCGATTTAACCCGGCGGATTTGCCTGGCAGTGAATTGATTATCTCATTCACTGCCAGCCCAATTTAAGCTGTCAGGCGCACTGTATGAGTCAATAGTTTTCTGGGTCAATTTGACCCAGTCAAACCGAATATACTAACTCATTCGCTGCCAAAAAATAAAATAAGATTTTTAACATAAACAATGCTCTGGGTCAATTTGACCCAGTCAATTTGACTAGTATGGAATGTATCCGAAAATACTCAGCGTACAACAGGAACAAACATCTCATGAGGGTTAGCGCATGTTGAATGAGGGTTAGTCTGGATATTTGCGCACTTATCCGTGTGAAAAGCAACCCGTTGAGCCGGTTATTCCCAAATGGAGTCCCAAAAGGAGTGGGCATTTCATACCTGGTCCATCTGCGAGACCACCTCGGACAGGAGGGAGTGTAGCGTGGAAAGCTCGCGGCCCAGGTCGATGTAGCCCTCGAAGCCCGCCGTGTTGGAGATGGTCTCCGGGTTGGAGATTTCCAGCAGGAAGCGCTGCATGTTGGTCCACTCGTGTTCCAGGAACTGGTTCATGAAGGACATGTACTCCTCCTTGTTCCCAAACCTGAGCAGCGAATCAACACCAAAAAGATGACGCTCCAAATATTTTGACTAAAAAATAGCATCAGGAAAAATTCCTGACTTCTCTTTATGTTGTGTTCAGTCTGGCCACCGGGGGCAGTATAATACAGTCAATAAGACACAAAGAAGACTTTCCCAGCTACTGTACTTAAAGTGCTGTACATTTTAGTTTTTTTTCACATATTTCTTTCCCACAGATTGTTTGTATAAAAAAATGTATATAAAACCTCTTTGTTTTTAATTTTTCTTTTTGTTTCCAAATGCTTTAATAGTCTGCGAAAAACTATTTGCGCTGGTTAGGGGTAAAAAAAAAAAAAAAAAAAAAATCACAGAAAAAAAGGGGTCGAGGACCACTGACTTATGCTAACAGTTAGCCTGTCAATAGCATTTCGCATTATGCGCTAGCACTGAGCTAGTAGAAAACGGTGCATTTTTTTCTCAACTGAGTTACGTACTTGGCGAAATTGGCCAGGTTCTGCGTGACCTTGGCGATGAGCGTGAGGGTGCGCGCCGTGCGGTCGTCGGGGTACTCCTGCATGAGGTTAAAAAGCGACGGCGACATGATGGCCGGGCACAGGAAGCGCAGGAAGAGCGAGGCGCTGATGAGCCGCTCGCTGATGTCCGGCCTGCCGCGGTTGCCGCACTCCTGCCGCCACGAGGCGAACACCTCCTTCAGCTCTCGCGGGAACACGCTGGTTGGGAAAAAAAGGCCGGCTGATTTCCGGGAGGGCGAAAGGGGCGACGGCGAGGGGACGGTCCCGCCCCGCCCCGCCCCGCCCCGCCCCGCCCCGCCCCGCCCCGCCCCGCCGCTCACCAGTACGAGTTGATGATCTTGCAGAAGGCCAGCTCGCAGCACATTTTCAGGTTGCTCTGGTGCTCCGGGAGGTCCCCCGACGAGCACTTGGACGGGTCCACCTCGCAGTTTTCGTCGGACTCGTACAACGCCTTTATGAACTCGCCTGGAAAACGACATCGAAACAGCGGGAAGTGAGGAACAGGTGAAACTGCGCGGTAGAGTTTTTCCAGGTTATTGCCATAAATAGTGGAAGGAAATACAGTTCGGTTAATCGTTGGAGCCCGCTTCTAACACCACGTGTTATTGTAATATTTTCTACATTACTCTAATGAACATTGGCAAAAATTGTTTTTCTTCATTCGATGGGAACGGTCGATCCTTGGATCCCACTTCTGACACCAGTGCCATATTTCTACAATAAGTGCCAACGTGTGTCATTTTGTTGGGCTGGTGAATCCTTGGATCCTACTTCTGAAAAGAAATATTGCAGTAATATTTTCTGCATACGCTGGAAAACAGAGTATTTTTTTCAGTAATTTTTTTTGGAAATGGTCACTCTTCGGATCCAACATCTGACACCCTGCATTTATTTTTCTAATTCAGTGGTGTAGGTCAATCTATGGATCCCACTTCTGATAAGGAGTGTCGTGGCAATATTTTTCTACATACACTGGAAAACAACAAGTCGTACTTCAGTCATTTTCTGGGGGTGGAAAATTTTTGGATCCCACTTCTGACACCATGCATTTATTTTTCTAATTCAGCGAAGCTGGTCAATCCGTTGATGCCACTTCTGACAAGTATGGAGTAATTATTTTCTACATACACTGCAAAACACCAAGAGTTGTTTTTCAGTCATTTTCTGGGATTGGTCAATATTTGGATCCCACATCTGACACCATGAATCATGGCAATATTTTTGCACTACTGTAATAAATAAATAATTGTATTTTTATTGTTTAGTAGGACTGTTAGTCCAGCTTCCAACTATTGTGGCACTACTTTCTGTTGCAATGTCCTTGGTCATCAAAAAGTAGTTTGACACAACTCAAGAAATATACACCATCATTTTGGCGGGTCCAGCTTTTTGTTTGTTTTCGAGCTATCCAAAGATTTCAATATTTCATCCGACGTCAAATAAACCACAAAACTTTGCCAGCGCGGTGCTGCATAATTTATAAGGCTGCTCCAATATTCCCGGCCGATCGTCCCGTTGAGACAAACAAGCCCGGGATGTGTACAAACTCCAAGATTAGAGTAAACGCCGCAGACTACGAATCAAAGATCTGGACAAAGTCCCGGCCAATTACCAAGGGCATCCTGTAGGTACTTCTGGCCCACAAGTTTGAGGTACTCCTCGATGGCTTTGGTGGCCAAGGTGTTCTCGCGGAAGATCAGGTGCTCGTTTTCCCCGCAGCGGTCCACTTCTGACATCATCAGGTCTGTCAGGAAGTCCTGATGGAAAACAGGATCAGAGTATGAAGGTACGTCGTTTTTGAACACGTCAAAGATGGCTTCCAGCCTTCTAGTCCTATTTTTATTATCTGTGAAGGTCATTGTAACACGATTCAGCGATATGTTGATTCATGTTCCAATTTATTTTCTCTTAATTTGAAAATATACCGTACCAGTCAGGGCATTAAAAAACATTAAATGAGATTTACTGATACCTGCAGAGACCCAGTGCTTCATGAAGCTTCGTTTTCATATGACTATCCTCACAAACCATAGTGTAAATCTATATAATAATAATACAGTATCCCTGAAAAAAAAAAAAAAAAAAAAAAGATTTGGGAGGAAAATAAGTGTTTCCTTGGCGGAGGTTTGAGACTGTTCTCTGATAGACAAACGAAGCTTCATGAAGCACTTGTCACACTTTTGGACTGCTCGAGATGGCATGGTAGGTTAAAAAATGCTAAGGAAATTTAATACATTACCACAAAACATTAGTTTCGTTTTCAAATCAAGAGTGCCATCTAGAGGAGTCTAAAAACATCACAGGGGCTTCATGAAGCTTCATTTTCACATAACTAGCTAGCCTCACAAATGATTGTGTACATTTAAAAGACAATCTCCCTGAAAATGGATTTGGGAGGAAGATAAACTGTGTTTCCTCGGCGGAGGTTTTCTAGCTTGGATTAGAATTGCAGGCGCTTATTTTGACAGAACCCTCTGCGGTTACGAGAGGAACTGCAAAAGAAAGTGACTCGTCATCTTCCTTTCGCTTTTGTCCTCCATCCATGCATCCATCCATTCATCGCTTCAGCACTAATAAGCAGAAGAAGTGGAACGCGCTTTGTATCGCTGCCACATCTCATCAGTCATCAAGCTTGTCTCAAAAAAAAAAAAAAAAAGGAGGGTGGAATGAAGAGACGGCTGATGGCATCTAATGAATATAGTCCCGAGATGCTCTCTATGTACTTACTTGCTGAAAGAACTTTATGCGGGTGTATTATTAATATAAGCTCTTAAAAAGGCTGCAACTGATTCAATATATGGGACGGGACCATTTTCGGAATGAATGACTGGTTTAGTGCGTCACTATTTTGGAGGGAAAAAGTGGGAGGAATGAGGCGACTGGCGATGCAAGATGCTTCTTTTTCATGGAGGCATCTCAAAAAGGAGAAGGAAATAAACAAGACACTAAAAAAAGAGTTTTCTAAATTTATGACCCCCTTAGCGACTTGCAGTGGAACAAATATGTGACGCGGCAAAAATAAAGACATGTTAATGTTCGTGTAAACGCCACACGTCTTTCAAATATAAGGTACTTTTATGGAAGAGATGCTACAAATAAACACACATGCTAATGTTAGCGTGGACACGTTGCAGTGTCTCAGTTCTGGACGCTTATTATACTCCACAATCTCCGCTTCGTTAAACAAACACACATGCTAGCATTAGCTTAGCCTTGTTTTGGAGCCTTAACTCTGGACGCTGCATTATTATACTCCACAATCTCCACTTACTGTAACTAAAGAAACATACATGCTAGCATTAGCATAGCCTTGTTAGAGTGCCGTAGTTCTAGGCGCTTGTTATATTCAACAATCTCCACTTTGATTAACACACACACATGCTAGCATTAGCGTAGCCTTGTTGCGGAGCCTGAGCTCTGAAAGGCTGCATTATGATACTCCACAGAATTAAACAAACATACATGCTAGCGTTAGCGTAGCCTTATTGCAGTGCCTTAGTTCTGGACGCTGCATTTTGTGAAACACACATTAGCATTAGCCTTGTTGCAATACTTTAGCTCTAGATGCTGCATTAGTATACTCTACCAAACAAACACAAATGCTAGCATTAGCATAGCCTTGTTACAGTCCCTTAGCGCTGGATGCTGCATTACACTCAACAAACTCCATTTTGATAAACAAACAGGCACGGTAGCATTAGCATAGCCTTGTCGCAGAGTTTAAGCACTGGATGCCTCATTATTATACCCCGCAATCTTCTCTTCGCAAATCAAACAATCTTGCCAGCACAAACTCATTTCAAAGTCAAAAGGTCAACCTCCAAATAGTCCCCACTTTGCCGCCGCAGTCACCGCACCCCCGGGACGTGCAAAGGAACTCCAAATGTTCCGCATGGGATGTGGGAATTGATGCAAAGTAATTAAGGATCCGAACGTCTCTCCGTGGGGGGGACATGCTGTGCCGACTTCTCCCTCATCAATCAGCCAAAGATAGACGTGGCTTCTTAAGAGCTAATCATTCAGAGCGTTAACGAACCGCGCTCAAGTCAAAGAACGTTTCAAAACGCTTCTCTCTGGTATCAAGAGACGGCGACTGATGAGGCAGCAAAAGACAAAGACGATGATGACTAAAAGCTGGCAAGAGTTATTTTGGTCTCCGAAAACAAGAACGAGATAACGTCTTCGTTTACTGTCCTCATTTTAGACACTTCAATGAATCTAGGGGTCAGAATGTGATCGGGAGGGCGTGAACTTTCTGCAAATGATCACACACAATTTGATCATTTGTATCATGTGATTATTTCCTTAATATTGAGGATTACATCTTATGGTTTTACGGTACGACTTTGTCGATCCGACTTCAGGGATGGGACTTACAGAGTTTGGCTTTAAGACTTTTGGATTGATGTTTGGGATTCTGACTGTAGTGCCTAAACTTTGTCCAAACAACCTCCAGGTTTGGACTTCAGACATAGATCTATAACTTCAGTTCTACGACTTCAAGGGTACGACCAAACACTTCAAGGCTTCAATAGCTTCTGGTCTTCCGTTACGGGAGTCGTATTCAGGCAAATTCCCACCAGGTGCTACGATTAAATTTGTCCCTTTATGGTTCAAATGAGGTAAACCCTAAGAAGACTTGATCCTACAGAACCCTTAGAAGACACAAATCCTACTGAAGCGACTAGCTACACAGGTGTCAACTCTGGATCTCGAGGGCCAGTATCCTGCAACATCTGACATCTATGGACTAGCGCCTTAACCAAACATTCAGAAAAGTTAGATGAGTGAAATGAGTTATTTTAGGATGTTTTACATCATGAGTCCTCAATCCTGGTCCTCGAGGGCCTGTCTCATGCATGTTTTGCATGAAACACACCTGATTCAAATGACAGACAATGTCAGACAATCAACATGGTCTACGCAAGCTGCATAATCGTCTTGATGTTTTGCATCAGGTGTCTTGTATCAGGGAGACCTAAAAGATCCGGGACACTGGCCCGGGAGGACCAAGATCGAAGACCCCTGCCTTACATCTCTCGGATATGGAACGTATCAACCAGAAATGTAGCACCTGGTGGTAGGAATGCTTTATAGCTAGCATCCCCGGCGCGTTACTGCGCGTTGGGCCGGAATGTCACAAGGGGTGCGGGGGATACGCAAAAGGGATTATTCAGTTCTAAAAATGTAATATAGCACGCAGGAGGAAATCACCTTCCTGTCTGGTCTCCTGTCTGCAGTATCACGGTTGCGGGGGTGAAAAGTTCACCGCAGGAACAGCAGCCAGTGCAAGAATATTTAACCTTTATGTGCGCCAGGTGAAACATAGCGCTAGGATATTCCGGTTGTTTATCCGTGGAGGGAATATACAGGGTGTAAAATAGAGCTGAATCGTCTAGGTGAGTTCCTTCTTTTGGGAATAAAGTAAAACAATTAAGAGCACAAATCTTTGTTGAGTTTGCGCAGTATATGCAAGGTGAGAGGTTGCCACTTTGGGTATAATAATTTGGTGGCTACATCTTAAAGGGTACGACTTTCAGTTGCAATTTAGGGTTACAAATACAGGGCGAGGGCTTCATTTCTGACTTGGGTTCTGATCTTCAGGGTACAGCTTCAGGGCTTAGACTTCAAGGTATGGATTTCAGGGCTGTGACTTTTACCAACCTTTGGGGTATGGCTTTTGAGACGAGATCTAATTTTTCAAATATAGCTTTCAAGATACAACTTTTTAGACACTATTATGCTACTACAACTTTAAGACATATGACTTCCAAGTTATGAATTTGGGGCTATGACTTTGAGTGTCTGATTTTCTGGGTATGACTACGGATTTCCTGGGTATGATTACGGGTCTTTTGGAAGCCACACATTTCAGACTACGGCTTCGGGGCTATCACTTTCGAGCTAAGACCCCAGGACTAAAACTTTTGGGATGAATCTCCTGGGTTATAGCTTTTGGGGCCACGCTAAGACTCAAGGACTTAACATCTTTAGAGTCATTACCAGGGTTACAAGTTGATAGATACTTTTTTCAGATTATGATTTGTAGGCAAGGATTTCTAGGGTGTAGCTTTGAGGTTACGACTTTCCCAGTTAACTTTGATTCCGGCTCTATTCTTCCTGTGTGGAGTTTGCATGTTCTCCCCGTGCCCCCTTCCAAATGTCCCCAAACGGATGGATGAATGGATGTATTTTTGGGCTACTGACATGATTTGGGAACATAGTTCCGAACGACGTTTTCTGTATATTCTCGTGAGATCACATGACTTACTTTGGCTTTGCCGGTGCTCTGCAGAATATGAACGAGCGCACAGGCCATCTCTTCCTTGTTCTTGACGCTGATGCTGGGTTCGAGCACGGAGCAAAGCAGCATGTAGTTGTTTGTGGTGTACTCGGCAAACTCCTTGTACATCTCCATGGGAAGGATGCTCATGCTCTGGTAGCGCGCCTTGATGCGGATCATGGGTCCGGACGTCTTACCCTTGGGAGGGTTGGGCGTGCTGATCGGGTACCACTTCTCCACAAACTGCCGCCCGGTTACGGCGGCTACGGGGATGCTGACCAGTCCCACATAGTTGTTCTTGTCCTTCTTTTTCTTCTTGTCCGTGTCCTTGTAGAGGTGCGCCGTGATGCCGTGCACCGCCGGCAGGTTGTTGAACTCGAAGTGCTCGCCCCAAAAGACGTTGTCCGTCTTGAGCTTGCAGGTGGTGCGGGCGTACAGCGCGTCATCCAGGCACAGCTCGCAGAAGTACTTCTTCTTGGCGGGGAGGTCCTTGGCCTCGATGAGCCACAGCCGCAGCATGTTCTCCACCCGCCGGCTGTTGTCCTACAGACCAAATGGTGACATGAAAAGCGGATGAGAAAAGATGCCCAATTGTCATCCGGGGAAAAAAAAAAACGATTACGCTGTCGCCAATCCATTTTGTAACCCGCCCTCGAAAGCCAGGGGAGATAATAACAGCATTTAAAAACAAAAAAAATAGATTTAAGGCCAATTTTCACGTCGGAAACACAGGCTCACCTAGAGGGAACGACAACATCAAAGCAGCTGTCAGTATGATAACCATTATCATGGTAATTTGCTAGATACCACAGCATAGTAGCACGAATTCGTAAAATTCAACGAACAGTTTTAAGTACGTGCGGAAAGAAGGTAAAAAAAATGCATTACCGTAGTCAGTTGACAAGAGAAGATATTAGAATTTGATGCCGTATGATAAAAACGAAAAAGTGTCGGGAATTGGAGTATGAAATATGTGAAACGACATTTTTTTCATTCTTCCACCTGTCAGTTATACCTTTATTCGACACCCACTGATTAGCCTGTTGGTCAGGTCGCAGGTCAGTAAAAAAAAAAAAAAGATCGTAGCGTTCACCTTGTTTGGCTGCACCGCTCTCCTCAGGTTCTCCATCCATTTGTCTCTCTCTGCTGACGAACGACAGGAAAAGCATTTGCTTCCCGAGGAGGTCGTCACCTAAGGAGAGAATATACCACGATGATGGGGAAAAAACCCAACAATACTCCATCAAAGTTTCCTAAGCAGTTTTGTTTTGTGTGTTGACTTTTTATTTAAGCTACCTGCTCTTCTTGCGGGATTGAGCTAATTACTTGGATAAATACAGTAACAGAGATTACTAGCTAACTACAATTACGCTATGGGCTAACTAGTTAACTGAAGAGTTAGCTTCATAATGCTAATGCAAATGTACTTAGCTTGTTATGTCAATTTCCTATTTAGGTAACTATTTATTTAGTGTATGTTAGCATAATGTAGTTAACTAAAATATCAATCCCGAACTTTCGCTAAAAGATAACCTCTTACCTTTCTTTATTAGGCTCTCTACCATTAGAACTATCACGTTAATTAACTTGCGAACCATCTCGATCACTCATTATAATACCTAAACAGTCGACTAATTTAAAAAAAATATCACCTTGTGTCGAATGACCTAAAATAATTAGCTTTAGCATAACGGAGCTAGCTAGGTAGTTAAGGCAAAAAGTCAATAGGCAGCTAGTGTCTTGCTAGCTAACTAACTAACTAACAAACGTCAATTTTAAGCTAATGTCCTACGACTAAGACTACCCTTGCACTATTGAGCTAGCCATTAGCTAACCAACTGCTGCTCTTTGTTTTCTTCTTTTTCACAAAAAAACACATTACTGTATTTGTTTTTTGTTTTTTTTCCCTTACGTATCCAGTCTTCATCGCATGCCTGCCTCACACACCCACCCACCCACCGCCTCCGCTCGCAAAGCTCCTGTGTGGTAGAGTGTGATGCGCATGTGATTCGCGGCGCTAATGAGGGGCCGCGCTCTTCGCAGCACGTTGCAAATTACAGTGGGTTATCAAAAGGTTAAATCCCACCGACGGCGACGCAACAGATTACCCCTCCCGCCACACTTGCATTTCCGTTCAACCAGCCATTAAAAAAAAGCACAATTATTTCCGATTGCTTGTTACGTCACCGTCACTTTAATCCGAAATCCCAATAAAAAGCGATTTAAAGTCCTTAATGGGTTCTCTGCGTTATAATCTTTATGTAATCTTTAGAAAGCTTCGGCCCGTTCAAGGGCGGGGCGCAATACTCCTCCGTCAAAGTTAGCATTAGCGGCAATGAGTTGAAATGCTAACGCAACACCAGAGCTAAAGAGGTAAACAAACTATGTGATGAGAGAAAATCATTCATCTTGTGCCATCTAGCTAATCGTTACTGAGGCACTAATATATATATATATATATATATATATATATATATATATATATATATATATATATATATATATATATTTTTTTTTTTAACATCGATAAAGCGCTCACCTCAAAACAGTAGTCCTGTCCGAGGATGCTGCTGTGCACGGGCTTGATGATGACTTGGTCCTCCATGCTTAAGTCCAAGGCTTCCACGGCGCTACTGGGACTGAGCAATGACTCATGGGAGCGAGACTCTTTCAGCCTTGGCATCAGATGAGATCTAAGAAGCGCAAGAAAGGAAAGGACCGAGTCACAAGAAGATCCGAGCAGAGTCGACGGGAGGGCTAGCATATGCGCCGCGCGCGCTAGTTAGCAGGCGCGTGGGAGGAAAGTGTGAGAACGCCTGGAGCAAGTCCTTCCGCGCCGTCATTTTCCACATCGTTCAATAATGGATGCTTGCCGTATCGCGGACGTTATATGACTAAGGCCGAGATGCTACATTGATTAGCATTAATGCCAGACAAACGGAAGCGCTTCAGAGCAGCGACGTCAACAAAATTAAGCTAAGAACGGACGTGTTGGAAATAGGAAGGGACCACTCGGTGAAAACGCAAATTTTACTGAAAATTTCACAGCTACGGTGATCCAAATTTTGGTTGATTTTGGTTCATTTTTTCACATCATTTTCTATGAAAATGAGAAATATAGCACTGATGAGAACTGAATATTGAACTGCAAAAGTTAGCATTTTTCTCAAAATGGGGGTTCCGAGAGCGATGAAGTTCACAAATTCGTAGCAAAAAAAAAACGAGATTTCGAACTTGGGTGTTTCTCTTGTAGAACGTACTAAAAGAAAGCACATAAAACAAGAATCAGTTAGTATAACACAATTTATCAAAAGGTAGCCGAATGTTCCAACTACTTTGCTCTTAATTTGAAAAGAACGCCGATACCTACAAACATCCTGTTCAATCCTCTCGTTTTCCCTTCGCGTATCACCAAAATCGCCGATTTAGGATAAAAACACAAAAGCGGAAGGTCTCGCCCAGTCATAACAAAGCGGAATTGTCGTCCCCGCGATTAACAATATCCTGATCCAGACTCCAGTATTTTAGCGGTGATGGAGTAGCATTAGCCTACTTCCTCTCCCCGTACTTGCAGTTCAATAAAAACGGACTTATATCGAAGTCAAGCATCATAATGGATGCTGAGTGCGTCTGGGCGGCAACCTGAACGCTTTACTTAAGTATCATGAAGGGAAAATAAAACTCGACAAAAATAGCGTCCGCGTGATTGTCGGGCCATCCGAGCACTCAGACGGGTTAGCGAGCGCTTGACTAATGCAATAACAAAGCCTTGGGAAGAAGAAGAAGAAGAAGAAGAAAATGAGTGCATCCTGCCGCCACGTGACGCTAATCTTTACCGCCGTGTTATTCTAAAAAAACAACATCAAAAGAGCACCTCAGGAGAAGGTTTCAGAATCGTATTCACTTTTAACTCATTCTATCCCAAAGACGTCTTTCAACGTTTTTGTTTTAAGAGTCTGGACATTTAATCTCTGGTACTTGACTTTATTTTTTTCAAGTGTTTGGCTGAATGAGTGCATTAAAATGGCTGCCACTAGAAAAAGTCAGTGGTTTATAATTTCCAAAATACAGTAGGATCATTTTCTATCATCTAAATTTACAGTAATAGGCTGTTAAAATACACATACACACACAAACACCTGAAAAACGTACAAAAACGTTTTTCGGAGTGAATGAGTTAATTGCTTAAAGTAGGTCATTGTCTTAGTACTTTTAGTACCTAAAGTAATCTTTTACTTTACTATCTAATTCATTAATCACTTAATTATTAATACACCAGCCATGTTTAGACCCTTATTAACCAAACAACTGAAAATTAAGTACGTGGTATTGAATGATTGGATTATTCGGGGGGAAAAAAAAACAACGTAAAACGACGTCTTTGGGATTGAATGAGTCATCATATTCACATGCCGTTGAAATAGGATCATTTAAAAGACAGCAAACTCGAGAAGATTTGATTTTCGGACTAGCGTTAGCGGACTCGACAAGGAACGCAGAGACAGTAAGCTAGCGGAGATTAATTTGCGTCTTGTTTCTCTTGTAAACCTGCTCCCTCGTTATTAGATTCACATTGCAACACCACAAACGATGATGAATCCAAAGATAACGCTCAAAATGATTCATCTTGCTAACTTGTGTTGGCTAACTTATCAAAGATCTAAAGTGTGTGAGTTTAACTGAAATCAGGATTCCAAATAATTCGTCACGTTTTCACGCGAGTCTGCGAAAAGTCGACACTTCTTCTTGCGAGTCCTCCAAATTGAGTCGATTAAGTCAATGAACCGAACCGTCTGAGTCAGGAGCGTCTCCCGGGATTTGGCTAACTCAGCTGTTTTGTTTACCGACTGAAACAACTTTTTAGGGGCTCGTCTCAAAACCAGTTTTTTTTACACGGTCAAGACGGATGGAGAGGCGGAATCATAATAATACACGTCTACGGTCTTGGTTTTTTCAAAAGTTTCGTCCTCCAAAAGTCTCGGTCTTGATACTCTCTAATCTCGACGATGTCTTTGTCTTCATTTGTTATGGACTCGCAACAAAAACCCCAAAGATAAATTTTCGTCATTGAAACCATTGATTTCTTCTGAGACCTCGCCTTGTCATGCGTGTCCACCGTTGTGTCCATTTTGTCTCAGCAAAACCGCAAAGTTAATTGCATCGCACCCAAACACATCACCGGAAAGGCCGGGATGTCCTCCGCCGGGGACGCAAGGACTTAGCGGGGTGGGACCGATGAATGAAAAGATATAAACCAAAAACAAATGTCCACCAGTGTGGACACAAATGAAAAGAGGATATAGGGTAAATTTAGCACCACTAAAGTAATTTCGTCGAATTGAAGCAACTTTGCGTCCAAGTGTGGGAAAAACTCAACAAGCGAGCGGGAACAAAGTGGCAAAAAGTCAAAAACGGGCCGCCTGTCATGCGCCTCCAGGGATGCGTGGGAAGAAATTCGGTGTCCTCTTTTCTTATTCCCCCCTCCTTCTTGTGTTTTCCGCCGCCTTTGTCCAGCGCCACAGGGCCGATTGAATATTCAGGTCAAGAAGTGAGAAGCAGCGTTTCCGTTCCTCTTTCCAATCGCTTTGCCCGCGCAAACGTCCGCCGGCCCCCTCGGGCGCTAATGCCGCCGTTACGCAACGGCTTTCCGGTACCTCCGAGTTTGTAAGTCCAGCTTGTGCGCCAAAAACATGCCGATTATGTGCACTTTTTTTGTAGAATGGTGGGAGAACCAGCTCAAAATCAATAAAATAGCATATCACTGGTTAAAACGTCCATTTAATTGTCATTTTTCATTATTAACTCATGAATTTGAAATATTAAGTCATTCAATCCCAAAGACGTGTTTTTACGTTTTGTTTTTTTTTTTAAAGTTCACGTAGTTATTGTTTGTTTTCAAACGAAAAAATACGTCTTTGGGGTTGAATGAGTTCAATACAGTTTTTGCTGTCATCTAAATCTGGCTCTCACCGGTAAAAGCGAGGGTACGTCTAAAAAATTTGAGTAAATGAGTCGCCTCTTTGAAGGTAATCACCGAGTGAATTTCTCCGTTTTAGTGAGTAGAGAGGGGAGGGGTGAGCAGTTACTCACAGAGGAGGAGGGAGGCTAATTTCAATCGCTCGTTGTTGCCACGGCGCCCATCACGGACTCAACCTTTGCCCCGCCGCTTCAACACACAGTTGTTATTAGCGTGACCTTTGAACTCCGTTGTGAGGCCCGCCGCTGGAGCTGTTCACAAAACGCCCACGTGCTACGTTTTCTGATAACCTATTGACTTTTTGTCTTGAAACTAACACTGTTGGGGATTTATTCCATGGTACTTTCCAAAATTGTATCTAATATTATAGTTTTTATTCTAAAATATGCTAGTTTGTCTCTTGCCTCGCGATTGGCACTCACCAAAATAATTGGATACAAAGTATAAGTTTCTCCAAAAAAAAAAAAATCTTTTGTGTTCCAATTAATTTGCTCTGAATTAGAAAAGAATTATACTGTTCCTATCACAACATAAAAAAATATTCAATTAGATTTGCAGACACCTGCTGAAACTGTTCAAATTCACGCTTCAATTAATTTGCTCTTGATTTGAAAAGAAAATTGGACTGTTCTTATAGTGGCATTGAAGAGTGCTTACAATTCATGTTCCAATTCATTTGCTCTTGAATTGAAAAGAATCCCAGTTCCTGTCACAGCATTAAAAAAAGAAAAAAAACATTGAATTAGATTGGCTAATATATGTTGAAATCCTGCTTCCATCATGCAGCCATTGTTTTAAAATTGGTCAATTGTATGACCCAATTAATTCGCTCTTAGTTTGAAAAGAAAATTGCACTGTTTCTGTCATGCATTGTAACGGCACTATGGAGCATTAAATTAAAAAGAAAAAAACGAAAACAGAAATGATATTTGCTGATAATGCAGAAATCCAGTTAAATTTTACGGTACAATTTATTTGCTCTTAATTCGAAAATTATTGTCGTGCTTCTATCAGGGCATTAAAAAGCAATGAATTAGTTTTGCCGACACCTGGAGAAACCATGTTTACAATTCATGTTCCAATTAATTTGCGTGAATTCAAAAAGCATGACAATAGATCTGCACATAGCTGCAAGTTCATGTTCTATTTCATTTGCTCTTGATTTGAAAATAAAATGATACTGTTGCTATCCCGGCATTAAAAACCATTCATTGAGATTTTGCGATACATGCGGAAGCCCTGCTGGAATCTCACATGCCCTCGGGGTACTTTCACGCCCGTTTGAGAACGTCAAATCATGTGATCATATGATTCCGCTAACTTTAGGCAGTGAACCGAATCCTCAGAGTCCACTTCTGTGTTTCCATGGGAGTCAAACCCCATGAGTCTTTCCCTGAGTGAAGCAACCGTCCTGTCGCAACAGACATCCAAACACCTTGAACTCCCGATCCAACGCAAGGATTCCGATCACAAACAAACGATTCGGGAAGTAAGCGACTCTTCAGATTCGGCGTTGCCTGAAGCACTGAATATTTTCTCCCGTCATGCCAGCACATGCTCGTTTTTTTTTTTTCCTCCCCGCCGTGCAGCCCGTTTGCTCTTCTCCACGAGCCCCCTTGACGCAAAACGCCGTTCAAAAGAAAAAAAGTCACAAAAGCACACCGGAACCGAATTTTCCACCACTCCCGGTAGATCCCCAAAACCCGGGACACAAAAGCACACTTACACCCTGCTGGCGAACAAATGAAACATGGTGCGGCGGAGTCTCTCCAGGACGGAAGCGCGACTCCCGCGTCGCTCCGATGGCTCGCATTCCTCAAAAGCAGATGTGCCTCCTTTTCTTTTTTTTTTTTTTTTTATCTTGCGATTTTTACCGACCCGCGTTCTCGGAGAGTCCTGGGAAACGCGACGGGGGAGAGTCTGTGCCCGCTCTGAGCGCGAGCTTCCCAAAGGATGTTGGTTGCTAGCAACACAAACACTCCTCTCGACATTTAAAAAGACAGCGCTCCAAATGGCCGGGAGTCGACGAGGTGGGGTAAAAACAAGGGGGCGTGAAAGGGGTGACAGCAACTCATACCCTCTTAACATGTGACGCGCTAGTATCTATAAAAATCACGAAACGCAAGATTGAGAGGTACACCCTATAGGTGTCAAATTTAGCCCATGTCAGGCTCATTTACTGCCATTCAAAATTGGAAATATCCTCAAGTTTGGACATAATGAAAACCTAAAGTTTTATCGTGCATTTCCTCGCGAATGGGGCGCAATAGCAATTTTGGTGTTGCCACCCCAAAACCACCATGTGGCGCTAGTGGCTAACTTATGCCATTTGCAGGGCTTTCAATGACTTTGATGAATGGCTTAGCCTTGATTCCCATAATGCAAAAGTCTTCAAAAGTCACAATTATCTATTTATGACACCATACACAAACAGCTTGCTTACTTTTATTTTTAGAACCCCTACCCAATTTTTTTTCTTTTGGGGGCGGGGCTTTATATACAAAAACTGTAAAAATGCGATAATAGCAAAGGTAACTGTGCTGTATATTTATATATTCATTAAATTGAAATATGAAAATATATATTATGTCCTAATTAGAGTATTATGACTTCTTCATTATGGGAGTCCAGGCTAAACCAATCAATGAAGTCAATGAAAGGCTTGCCAATATCATAAGTTGGCCGCTAGTGCCACCCGGTGGTTTTGGAGCATCAACACAAACATTTCTAATGCACCCCAGTCGCTGGTTGCCGTTGAAATAATTCATGCAAAAATCGGAGGAAAAGCATGATAAAACATTGACCAATTTTGAATGGCAGTAAATGAGCCCGACATGGGCTAAATTTGAAACGTATATGGTGGACCTCTCGACATATTCAAAGTTGTCATGTTTTGACAATCTATGCAATATTTTAGCCTCCTGATGCTTTATTTTGTTTGCTTTTCCGTTGCTATCACATAACAAAAACATAAAAAAGCAAGAGTTGAGTCAAAATTCCCCCTAGAGGTTAAGATAAGCATCGCTAACAACGTGTTAGCCTCACCGAACTCTCTTTGTTTGTGCTTATATTGCTATAAAACAATAAGATGAGTGAAATGCTCGAAAATTGCCCGCCATTTTGGATGAAATTCCCCTTTCCTGGATAGCGTGGCCGCGATTAGGCGAAAGTGGTCCCTATCTGGCCGCGGGACAACGGATCTCTCAAGGACATATATGGAGTCAGGCTTGCAGGAAGTAGGGTCCCTCCCTCCTCGGTTCCGCCGTAGCAGGAAACAGACGTGGAAAAACATGTCCGGAGAGCCAGCCGACGGGAATTTCAGTTTTTTTTTTTTTTTTTTTTTTGCGCGGCGTAGAAGAGTGGCGGGTTAATGGTTAACTGCAGAGGCCCGCCTGGGGAAAAGGGTGGCGTAAAGGGAGGCTTTCTTCATTCCAGTCTCTGCCTGTGATGATGTCATAGCTCACAAAGGGTTTGTTTGGAGTGCAGCTGCTGGGAATATGCAACACGGGGCCAGACACACTACACAAAGTTAAAAAAAAAAAAATACTAAAAAGGCTTTCGCAAAAGTTTTACAAATAAACATTTGTTAAAAAAAAGAACTAAAACTTTTAATAATGTAGTTAAGCCTATAATGGCAGCTGAAAGTGTGAGTTTTAGTTTTTGTTTAGTCTTAAAGTTAATTTTAAATCGAGGTTCTGTGGAGTGTTTCGGGGTATCAGTGCAGTAGCAGTAGCAGTGTGTGACTCAGCTCATGTAGTGCCCGATACCGGGTATCGATAACACCAGTACTTGTGATATATATGCCGAAAAAAAAATGAAATCAATAGGAATTTTCTATTCTTCTAATTTCTAGCTTCTCGTTTGTAATCGTAACATTACCCCAACAGAGAAACCGATACTAGAATCGATACCTTCAAATAAGGCCAGGTATTGGCATGATACTGATAAGTGGTATTAAGCTGATACTGATATCGATGTTTTGGTTCAGTGTCAGGTCGATACCAAGCATCAACCCGCTAGTTGACACAATTTTAAAACGCATTTTTGGTTGTTGAGATTCGATTACACGATTCTTAGCGAAACTTTTTTGGGTTCCTGCAAAAAAAATATTAAAACCAAATGAAAACAAGAATTTTGGGGGAAAAAGTGAATAAAAACACTCCAAAAATTGGCTTTGCTAAACAAATGTCAAATTATGTTAAAATGTAACATTAAAAATGGTATTACATTATAAGGCAAAATTTGGACACGTTTTGGCTTTTTCTTGGGCTTTTACTGGATTGGCATTAGCAAGACTCAGCTGCTTATTGTTTTGAAATGGAATACTTTTCAATTCATTACTACAAAGCGAGAGACATCGAATTCATTTTTGTCCACCGTTTGCGTCCATTTTGTCCCCGCAAGATAGCTCAGTGAATTTCATCCCACCCAAACGCACCGGGATGTCCTCTGCTGAGGACACTAGGACTTAGAGGGGTAGCTTCTGAATCAAACGCTAAAGACAAAAGACAAACGTCCCCTAAAGCGGACCCAAATAAGTAGCCTCTGTCTCAGGCTGCGTTTCAGGAGGCTATCCAACAACGTCCATAAATGGCCAACGGTATTGTGTTCAGCCATTTCCTGCTAACACGATCGTCCCCTAAGCCGACATTTAATCCTCAGGACGGTAAGTGCGCAACCTATCGATATCTTCTATCACTAAGACTGATTGCAATGGCGGCGTACAGTTGCTTCTCCTGGAAAGAGCCTGATCAATCGGATCAACGTCGTCTCTACTTTATGCGTCCAAAGCTGATGCAACGTCTCACAGGGTTGGTTTCATTTGTAAACGCCCAATCCCAGCTGTCCCGGGGTCCAAGACGTCCAAGAAAACGTCACTGTCATAAAATTATCGGGTCTTCTTGTAAGCCAGGACTGGACTAAAGTAAACCTTGTGCAGTATTGGATCCATTTTTTGGACAAATTCGTACAAAATCTCACACGTATTTTAATTTTCCACTTTCCTAGAAGAGTGATGGCTAAATTGATGACAGGATGTCAACATCAGGGTGAAATTTCAGCTCCCTCGTGTCTTCTTTCAAAGCTTTACCTTTGCTGCCTTATCACCTTTAACACGTATGTTATTGCTTATTACACTAACAAAATAATAAACAAAATGCTATGGTCTCTCTTTGTAGAACGTAATTATAACGGTTTTATATGGTCCAAAATTTGGACAATCATTATTTTTGTACACGAAATCTCGCACGTCCAGCTGCAATCACCTAGAAATGTCAGAATCGTTGCATTTTGAAATTTTACATCTTTTAATCATCTGCTGTAAATTTCAGCTCCCTAGTGTTTTCTTTCCCGTCGATTCTTTTACGATATGAACCAAAAATTCCAGGAATTTCCATAATTTGCCCCACGAGGGTTAAATGAAGTTGGGTCTAGCGTATGCAGTACGGCGGGTTATTCAGAGTAGTGGCAGTGTCCCATTCGTGTTCCGCCTCCACGCGGTAGCGCCGGACTAATCCATTACAGCATAACCTGACCTTACAAGCAATTACACCCCCTTTACACGGACGACTGCGCCGTCTCCCGATTCCGAGCGGGAAACAAGCCGGGACCGAGGCGCAGCAACGCGTAATCGGAGATAAGAAAGTCAGCCGCTCGGTTTGGCTCGGACCGACGGGACTCGACCTTTAGACCGAAGGTTTAGTACTGCCGCTGCATGTATATTTATATAACGAGCTATGTTGACAGGAAGTACTGTAGCTGGCACAGAATTGAGGGTTTGATTTTGTGATTTTGACCGGATCAGACGAGAGATGGTTTCTGCGTGAAATCCTGGTCCTGGATGTGGCATCTAACACGAAGGAATCAGGGGCTGTTCTACAGATATTTTATAGGTCACAGCAAACTGCCGGTGGAGGGCCATGTCAGCAATGTCCTGCTTTGTTGAGATTCTGTGTGAAAGGCAGATGCAATTCGCTGTTTGGAACGCGCTTATGTCAGCAAACGGAACAAGATGTGACCACTTTAGCATTTTTTTTTTTTTTTTTGCAAGACGATGGTCTGCTTGGGTCCGTTTTTGACGTCTCCGCATAACGAAGGACAAAACGTTCACCTGGTTTGCGACAGTATGACAGAACTGAGTCATTTTATTGAGTTTTGTGTGAAATTACGTGGAAACTCTTCACTATAGATCCTAGCTTTAGCGATTAGCAACTAGCAAAGGATGTGACTGCATTGGAATGTCGTTCAAGACTGTTCTCTGCGGTACCACAAATCTAAAAATGGAGCGTTTACTATTTTTGCTTGCGTATGACAATGAGTTGTCGTGTCTCCGCTTCACTGGGTTCTGTGTGAAAGGCAGAGGGGATTATATGGAAATTCTTTGACAAAAGATGCTAGCTTTAGTGACTGGCAACTAAAACAAAAGCGACTGCATTAGAAGGTTTCTCAAGATTGTGGTCTGTTTCTTTTTTGTGGTACCATATACCTAAAAATGGGTTCCGTGTGAAAGGCACAGGGGATATTATGGAAATTTTTGACCAAAAATGCTAGCTTTTGCACCAGTAACTAAAACAAAAGCGACGGCGCTTAAAGGTTTCTAAAGATTGCGCTTTGTTGGTTCCCCGTGGTACCACATACCTGAAAATTTACCATAAAACAAAAATTTTATCTTTTTTGATCAGATATGACAGAAATGAGTCGTCGTGTCCCTCTTCATTGGGTTCTGTCTGAGAAGCAGAATTTTTGCAGGAAGTCTTTACCAAACATGTTAGCTTTAGCGACTAGCATCTAAAACGAAATCGAAAACTCTTTACCAAAAATTGCTAGCTTTCGTGACGAGCAGCTGAAACAAGATACGACGTATTCGAAAATATTTCAAGAATTTGGTCTGTCAATTCTTTGCAGCACCACCTTCAAAAGTGGAAATTTGACCCAGTTTGATTGTTTTTTTCGTGTAAAACAGGCAATTGGGCTTAGACTAGTCTTAAGTATCTCGCCAATACAAAAATAAAAACGACTGTTTTAGAATGTCTCTCAAGGTTGTTATCTTTGTTGGTTTTCTCCAGGAACACGAGGACAAAACATCCACATGGTTTTCGCAGTTACGATAGCTGGGTTATGCGTGAAAGAAACAGGTGATTATGTCAAAGTTCTTGACGGTAGATGTTGCTTTGAGCGCCTGGCAACCAGGACAATATGTTAGAAACTTCGTTAGACTCTCAAGATTGTGGTTAGCGTGTGTGGTTACTCGCAAGTACCACAAGTCTGACGACAGAACTTCATGTGGTCGGCCCGAGTATGACGTAAATGTGTAATTGTGTCCTGCTTCGTTTGGGTTCCGTGTGAAAGGCGCGGGCGAATCTTGCGGCGTGAGACGAGCGCCTACACGAGATCTTAGAAGGTCTCAAGACCGGTGCTTCCGAACCTTTCTTCAGTGAGCCGCCGCAGTTTGAGAATCACTGCTTTAGACTACCATGTATCTACGGACACAACGGGGTTAGGGTTTTGTATCTTAGGACAGGACAGGGTTAGGGTTTGGTATCTTGGGACAGGGTTAGGGTTTTGTATCTTAGAGCAGGACAGGGTTAGGGTTTTGTATCTTAGGACAGGACAGGGTTAGGGTTTTGTATCAGAGCATGACAGGGTTAGGGTTTGGTATCTTATGACAGGACAAGTTTAGGGTTTTGTATCTAAGGAAAGGACAGGTTTAGGGTTTTGTATCTAAGGAAAGGACAGGTTTAGGGTTTTGTATCTTAGGACAGGACACGGTTTGGGTTTTGTATCTTAGGAAGGGACAGATTTAGGGTTTTGTATCTTAGGAAAGGACAGATTTAGGGTTTTGTATCTTAGGACAGGACATATTTAGGGTTTTGTATCTTAGGACAGGACATATTTAGGGTTTTGTATCTTAGGACAGGACAAGTTTACGGAAACTCTGAATTTAAGAAGCCAATTTCATCGAGCAAGAAAGACTTATCAAAATTGCGGTGAGTTTGTCTCTCCGGCACCTAAGGACAGAAGCTTGTTCCGCTTGGGTAAAACCGAAACAACCGTTCGTTTCCAAACCGGCGCAGGAGCAAAGTTGTCCCTAAATAAAGGAACCGTCGCAATCCACAAATGTGCGAGTGAGTCATCAACAGTGCCCAGACAAAACGGTGACTAACCAGCAAGAGTCTCACCAGGAACGCGGTCCCCCGCGGACACAGGACGACGTGTTGCGCCCCTCGGCCCGCTAGCACCTCTCCCCTTATTGGGCTGTAGCGGAATTAAAAGCCATCCCTCCCTTAGAAGAAAGGCCTCTTGGGAATTATATAATAACGATAAGACGCACACAAAAACAGGATGCGGTCCCTCCCTTGAAAAAGCCATCTGACGGCACGTGAAGCGAGGCGATGGAACTCACCAGGCATCGTCAGAATTCCGCGCGGCGAGCCAGCGAGCGACTGCCAGCTTGGACGAGATGAAGAGGGGAGGCAGGGAGAGAGCGAGAGAGATCCAGAGGGGGGAGGAGGAGAAGAACCCCCGTGAGGAAACTATGGATGCTTTTATGTTTGTCCGTCTCCCCCCTCTTGTTGCTCGACTTCCTCCCGCCTTCCTTGTCCTTATCCGGCCGGGGAGCTACGAAGACTCCCTCCCGTCCCGCGTCTACATATCCCGCTTCCCCCCGGTTTGGATTCTGGGGAGGGGGGGGTGGACGACGGCGATTTTCGTCTCCCTTTTGTCCTCCCGTCCGGCTCAACCTCTCCCTTTCTCTGTCAGTGATTGACTGCGCCTCCCCATCGATGCCTCCTCGTGCTGGGAGGAGCCTGGCTGTGTTGGGAGGGGGGGGGGGGGGGGGGGGGGGGGGACGGGGAGGGTGTGTTCTATCACGTGGTTATGTGTGCGGTGCAAGCTAGATCAGAGACATATGTGCGTAGACGCCTCGTTTTACACTGGAGCGCACGTCTCCGCCATATTGGATGGGGCAAAGTCAAGAATGCCTCATTTATTTGCTGGGTAAACACGCAAGCAGGTACGTTCCTATTTCACACTTGTCAAGTCCGAACGAGCGCCAGTTTTTGATGCTACTCCTCAATTTTAGAAACAATTTTTTTAATGCATAACCACCAGTAGATGGCATGGATAAGCCCCAATTTCAATGTCAGATTTGACATAGTTTGCTGTGGTTCTTGAAAATCTCAAACTGCTCTAAAATGGCTGACAGTGAGTGAGTTAAAAACGAATTGGGGGTGTGGGGGGTGGGGTTAGGGTTAGGGTTAGGGTTGATTGCTCTCGTTTGTGTTCCAAATCTCTTCCTTCCATTTTTCTACCTTTGTGTGCGGCCCTTGGAGGAAAAACTATGAACACAGTTTGGAGCTTTGTCGGTCCCAGTTGGGGTTTGTTCTAAAATTAAGTTTGGAGTTTTGTCAGGGGCGGATGAAATTTTTTCTATAATAAACACAATGACCAGAAAAGGATTGGTGTTTTAAAGAATGGAGTCCGTTAGCTTAATGCTAACTCGGAATGGTAAAGTCCATAAATGTGGTCACGAATTACTGGAGTTAGCTTACTTCAATCTACAACAGCAATGTTATTTTTAAAAAAAAAAAAAGTAGTATTTGTATATAGCGGTGGTACCAAATTAGCATTTTTGAGCATGCTTCAGCAATTTTGAGAAAGAAAGTTGCTTTTGGACATGACATACCGTTGAAGCACTGTAAACATCTTCGAACACAAGAAATAATTACTAGCATAAAATGACTAGCTTTTATTATTACTTTGTTTTATTTTTACTTTGTTTTTGTATTTTTCTGATCAGACAAAAGACTTTTGGGCTTTTAGGTGAACTTTTCGGTTGAAAATAAAATGCACCCACAACTTTTATATATCACTTAATCTGACCCTCTTTTGAACACACGTCCAACTGTTAAATATTTTCGGGAAGTTAAACTCTTCCTGTCTTTCTGTATCTCGTGATTGGCGGCCACATGCAATATGGCTAACCCAGTGAGGCGTCTATGTGCTGTTTATACATCTACGGGACAGCCCCCCCCCCCCCCCCCCCCCTTGTTGCTCCACTGGTGCTCTTTGTCCTGTCAGCTGTGGCGCAAGTTGCATTGCTGCCCTCCAGTCAGCTGTTGATGTTTATATTCAGTCGTATATCCAAGTCCAATTAATACAAGTTAAAATAAAAAAACGGGGGGGGGGGGGGCTTCTAGAACCGCTAGGAATGGACGAGGGGCGGCTGTGGTGAGACTTCCAGGCCGGCTACTGACTCCCTGCACGTCTGGACTGAATGATGTCATCAAGCATGACATCATTCGCCCCATTCTTTTGTGGATAAACAGTAGCAACACAATACAGTTGACAAAAAAAAAAGGGGGGGGGGTAATACAAGGGGGCAATACAGCAGCAAGTTTTTCATGGGAACTTTAAGTAGGTTTACATACAATTTTCCATATGCGTTAAAATTATTTGGAGGATTACCATAACATCTATGCTAATTTATCTAGCCCACTTATGGTGTTTCAAATTATATGTTAGCGTTAAGCTAGCTGGCAGTTGTGAAACAAAGTTTGACCATTTGGTGTTTAATGTTAAAACATTTAATGCTATATATTATTTCTATATTTTTTTTGGTCTTATTTATTTATTTATTTGACTTAAAGGCGATAACTTAGCGATAAGTGCTATCGGAAAAGGCAAACCTACTGATCAAATCTTTCGTAGCTATCGAAAGCAACATCAAACGGTCACATTGAACCCTTGTGGCATTGTGTTACAAATTATGGATATTCCTTTGATTTATTTATTTTTTTTAAAGAATCAATGGTAAAAAAACTAACTGGGGAGCTGAAATTCCCAGCAAATGATTAAAACCTGTGAAATTTTGAAATGCAACGATTCTGACAATTCCATGTGATTGCAGCTGGGCGTGCGAGATTTTGTGTACAAAAAATGATATTTGTCCAAATTTTGGACACAGTAAAACCATTACAATTACATTTTTTGAGATGCATTTTAAGAGGATTTCTGACACTGATTTTCCTGCGATTTTTGCAACATTCCACTGAGCGTCCGTCAAACTTTGTCAGCAAACAGAAAATTCTTTGTCGACTTCTTTTCCACCTCAAGACAGTAGGTGGCGGTAGAAACCAGCTAATGGCTTGTGGGTGTTAATAATTTTGATAAACAATTGTGTGTTACTCTTACTTCACACTCTTTCAAATAATTAGAATATCTTAAGTGTTTTTGTAACTCCGTCGTCAAAATTGCCAAACATAAATTCGGCTAGTATCGGGTAGGTAGTCGAAGAAGGCGATTGGATGCGGCGGTTGCTGTGAAAAAACCACCGCCAAATTAAATTACAGGCCTCTTGTTATTTTCAGCATGGGGAAAACAAGTGGAAGACATTTCAACCTTGAAAACAAGTGGAAGAAATTTCAACCTTGAAAACAAGTGGAAGAAATTTCAACCTTGAAAGGCTCTCTGCCGCTTTACCTCCACTGCAAACGCGCGTTTTTGAGTAGCGGGGATGAATTGTGTGGAAGAATACTGAATTTTGACTCCATAATAATAATATTCATACTCTTTGGATCTTAGATTGAAGCGGTG